>NC_140092.1:18702514-19291857 GCF_964237585.1 Gallinula chloropus | reverse complement strand
ATTTCTGCGTTCCTAAGTTTTAACTAACTAACCTACAGTCACCTCTATCCTCACATAAAGACCATGTAAACCATATTTTATGGGACTATTTTATCTACACAGTTCCTTTAATTCTAGCAGGAATCATTTAATATATTTTTTTAAGCAGTCTATAAGGGCCCTTAATAGTATCCCAACTACCTAAAGAAGTCATGCTGTAGCCTGAAAAACAGTTTAATGAGTATCAAAAAAGGCTGATTTTGGCATTTATATTACCTGTTTCTTGGGAGCAATGAAGTAATTATAATGTCTTTAATTTCTTGGAAAGGTTTTCTAAAAGTTTTATTTTAAGTGGATTAATGAAACTTCCAATTTCCTCACTTCCTGTTGCAAAAATCCAAACAGGAAACAGTGGGGGTTTTCATATTCCTGAATACTGAGGCAGGCTAGTTGGGTAACTTTTGCATTAACTTGCTATATGAAGGGGAAAGAGATGGAGAAATTCCTTGAGAGCATTATTTAATACATCTAACTGAAGATCATGCTTTGAATTGCTCTTCTGAGGACCTTCTCTGCCTCCATTTGGAGATGGAGTATAGGGAAATAAGTCACATAAACTAGGTGTTTAAGGTTGTGATGTGAATCACGGAATACCCCTCATACTTCTTTGTTACCAGTCAGAGGATCTACGATCATGTGTTTACGATAACCTTAACATAGTTGATGTATATCAAGAATTTCCAGCCAAGAGACTAATCACTACCAAGAATTGAAAAAAACATAGTTACATTAATAAGTTCTGCAAGGAAAAGTAATTGTGGTTATGCTCAGCTAGAAAAGGTCTTCTTTGAACTTCCTTCTCTCCCATTTTAATCGTACATTAACCTTCACCATTTGTATTTGTACAATCAAATTAATTAACCTGGGCTGAACATTTGGAGGAGTGTTTAGAATCAGTAGCTCTTTAAAGACTACATGTATCAAGGAAATTGTAATGATGCATTTGGAACAAACAGTTGTGCTTTCTAAAATATGTAATTGCTATAATGGATGTATACTAAATACTAATATAAAATGTTTTTCCAGCAGCAAGTCAATGCTCAGCAAATTGATTACACAAAAAAGTCTTTTTTGCAAACAAGAAATTTTTCTGCTTATCATTCAATGCACTTTCATGCCAAAATAAGAAATGAAGCTTCCTTAATTGGAACTTACTCTTTTCAAGTAATGCTGGTTCAGATTTAATAATTGTATGTTCTATTCCTTAGGAAGTAACAGAAGATCGGGATCGATCACGACTGGATTCAATGGTGCTGTTAATTATGAAACTGGACCAGCTTGATCAGGATATTGAAAATGCTCTCAGTGCAGGCTCTTCTCCATCCAGCACCCCAACATACAAACGGAGGCATATACCTGTAAGCCAGTTTGCTTCATCTTTCTTATTCTCAGAAAAATCTAAGGTTTCCTCACTTGTTTTTTTTCTTTTAGTCTGTGCTTTTATTGGGTCTTTGGTTTCACAACTAAATCTCTTTTTGTAAAGAATTTGTTTATATGTATGTATATATTTACTTGTGTATACATGCTTTTTGAAGGCAGTAACAGTGCATCCTTTATTTCCTTTTGATGTAATTTTACAAATGAGAATTTTGGAGCTCCCGGGTGAAAGAAAGGGACATCAACAATATTCAGAAAATGCCTGGCTCTTTAAGTATCACCTAGTGTAAATGCAGTGTGAGCACAGAGTCAGGATCACATCAGCCTCAGAACATACGTGTGTGTGTCTTTTGACATTGAACAGTTAGATCTGAAAGTAAGTCTGAGCTACAGGTCTCGTTTTTCTGATAGCAGGAAAGTCTGTGAAATCTTTTGACAGAGACACACTTAGGAAATCCTCCTCGTTCAAAATAAGATTTTGGGCAGAACCTTCATTCTTTAAATTTCTTTAATTATTTTATTCATTTAAATGGGAGAATTCCTTGCTGAGAGTAGTCTGAAGGAGACTAGAGGGCTCACAAACATGATTGATGCATTCTTTTTTTCTGAAAAATGTTTACACGTGTAACTGTGAAGAACATGAAGTGTCTGACCCAAGGTGTTCTCGCACAGGCTTCCTGTTAATTTCACCCACATGTGCTGCAGCTGGTTTTCAGTTTAAGAAACCTGAGAAATACTGCCCTAAGATCTCTAGGCTAACATTCAGGTCATTTGGTTTTATTAGTGGTATTTTTTAATATTTTTTTTTAATAATGAGGAGGTTTTCCTATCAAAGCCAGACTTCATCATTGCTGTCTAGTCAAGTAAGTCAACTGTAGGTGAGAAAAGCTGTATTTAAGTTTCTGTGGGTTTGGTGAATTGGAGATTATATCATATGTCATCTTTAAAGGACATAACATAATTGAACTTTTTTAACTTTTTCCCCCTGGATCTCAGTGTTCTCGCAGTATCTTCTTGAGTACTGATGGGAAAAGAAAGCTGGAATATGGTAACATCTGTTCTCCATATCTTGCCAATGAGTGGCAGCATTTTAGCTAATTTCTTACAACAATAAAAGGGGTTGGGGCAATCTGTATAAGTAAGCCTGCATGATAATCAGAGGTGGTACCTGTTTCCATACTGCAAAGCAGCTCTCCAGTGTGACAGCTTGCTCAAACGTGCTAGATACGCTATTGGTATACACTGGTTTTCTAGTCATTTTTGAGCCTTTGAGTGCTATGAATTGGCAGATCAAAGTATTTGGTTTTCAGGACACTTGTGTGTTGAGTTCAGTCTCATATTGATTTTATAGTAACAAAGCCTTTGAATGTGATCCATAAAAAAGTCTGTCAATGGGAACTTCTAAGAGCAGCTATACCAAGCTAACTTCTACAGAGGCATTTCCATGGCTCTGCTGCTTTCCCAATGCTTCATGTTGCAGAGGACTCACCAGCAAGAAATATCTGATCCAAATGCATGGTCCTACCCGAAGCACAGCTTTGTCTCTAATGCTTAACCCTTTTCAGGAAACATTGTATTTGCATACTTGGTGCAGAGGCACTTTTCTATTTGTCAGCTTTGATTTGGCAAACCAGATGCTTAACTGGAATCAGTGAATCAAAGGGTTGCCATTTCTGTCCCGTTCATTAGAACTCCGGAGATGCATCTGCCCCATATTTCATCGATTCTAGAAACCAAGTATTAGAAAACTGAGGTTTTTGTCTGCAGAGTTGACTGGGGTTAATAGTTCAGGCTTTTTTCTGTGTGTTGTGTAGCTGTAATCATGCAGGCTGCATCAGGGCTAATGATCCTCACAGTATATGCCTGGTTCTACACATAGCCAGGTCTTTGCCAGATATGTGTCACAATTTATCTGCCAGCAGTATAATCCCTGCCCTTGCTCTATGCAGTAAATCAAGCATGTGTAGTATTTTTGCTTCCTCAAAAATAAACTATATTTCTTCTTTTTATCCTCAAAAAAAAAAAAGGAATGCAATTGGTGTCATTAAAAGTAAGGGCATTTTAACCAGAAATTGCATTTGGCTGATAAGTGTCTGCTGCTTAGAAAAAAAAAAAAACAAACCAAAAATAGGGAGCTGTACCTCTAAATTGTATAAACTGCTGGATGGTGATGTCATTTCAGCTGTGTAATGGTTTACAGATGTTCACTGAGCTTGCAACGCTGCTGGAGAAGGTGGGAGCACACAGGAAATGCTGAACATCAGAGAAAAATGTCAGACTTCTACAGCCCCAAACCAATTATTCTTACCTTGCTTTCTAACATTGAGGGGAATTACAGCTTTGATGTTAGTGGTGATTTATAATTTTGGAACAGCAGCTATTGCAAACCACCACATTGAAAAGGACAAGTGAGTGCATAGGTAATGGAAAAGGATAAGGTGAATTAGTCTTATACACAGAATTGCACATACATGTTTCAGTGAGAACATGTGATTTTTTTTTTTCTTCCACGTTTATTAAAGAGACCCGCAACACCTTTTCTTACAGGATGTGGAATCTGGTTCTGAAAGTGGAGTGGATGTTGCTTCAGTAAGTCACTCACAAACAAACTTGTCTCCTAACATCCACGCTCCTGACCCAGCATCTCCCTGTTTGGTAACCAGCTCTGGAGCTAAACCAAAGGCTGGGGTGAGTACAAAGAGTATTTTTTCTTAAAACTATTCATTATGTTGGTTTGGAAGTGAAACAAAGATATTTTATATATACATGGGTTGTATGCAGTATGCGTGTGACACTGAAAAAAATAAGGTAAAGATTAATAATACAGGCTGTCTGAAGGTGTCTTTTGAGTGGCAAGCAATCCTAGAAGTTTAATGTTTCAAAACACACTGTTAATCAGCTGATGATTACAATAAATTGAATTTTTTTTGTGAGAAAAAGTATTAATGGTGCTATTCCATCTTACTTTGGAAGATAAGGTTTCCTGAAGTACTTGGAACATTTCCTAAGTCTCATAGAGGGTGCAGCCAGGGAAAAAGATGGTTGAATTATATATCCTGATCTATGATGCCCAAACCCAACCACCCTCATCCTCTTAAGAGGCTAAACTGCACTGTACTGCAAGCAGAGATATCACCCTACTGAAGGAAAAGGACATTCCAAGGCCAAATTCACACACTGAGGATCATCTGGAAGTCTATGAGCAGGCAGAGGCCTTCCCACAGGTTCCAGTGCACACCAGGAGGTGAGGAAGGGCAGGTCTGAGAGCACAGAGATGACAAGGAGCTCTTGTTAAATTGTTATAAAAATGTTAAGAGCAATGTACCCAAAATGAGGTTTTCCTTATTAGGCAGCACATGGGCAAGTCCTCCAGGTTGGATTTCCACCATTTCAGGGAAATGCTTGAAAGTAGATGGTGGGACTGCTCATATGAACTTTCTCTACATATCTGATGTATGTTACTGTATTTTATGCCACTGACTTCTGGGAGACCAGTTTCTCAAGCAGTCTGCTATATAGTTTACTCCTCAGATTGGAAGCAATGGAGCTCTCATCCTTCTGTATCCATTTGTATATGCATTTACTTATCAGGAGTATGGTCCTTTCTTTTCCCATCGTCCATCTACTGAAGAATCCTTCATAATGTTTCAGCCATCAGCACATGCAGAAAAGATTTGATGTCCTGAATACTGTCTGTTCCCTCTTGCACTTCCCTCATGAAGCAGAGAAATCAAGGCTTTTCTAAACTTCACCTATGGTGAAAAGTTTAGGCATAACTCTTGCTCCATCTGTTCACGAATTCAGCTGTTGCTGCTAACCGGACCAGCAGAAAAATCTGGGATAAAAATATTAAAATATAAAGTGCAGTTAGCATAAATATATATGTTTATAACAAGTTTATAAGACGTAAAATAGAGGCCAACTGTCACTTACTGCACTGCAATAATAGCAAGTTAAATAATGCCTTCGATTGAGGCAGTAACAAAAGTTCTAATAAACATTTACATTTAGGATTGTTCACTTGTACAAAAATAAATTCACTTGTAATTTATCATCAGTGCATAACTATAGCAAATAGAGAGCTCTGCACTCTGTCATTGCGTACAATGCAGTGCAAATTCTCAAATAAGTACGTATGTTATGCTAGGAGTTGATATCCCATTTTGCCGGATCCTGAGAAGAGCACAGACATTCTCTAAGGTATTAAACATCCCTTTTATATGTAGCTTTCTCTATTAATATTTGGGGAACTCTTAACACCTGGTCTACAGCAGTGTGGGTCACTTCTCTTGGAGTTAGATATTATGCGTTAATTCACCTTTAAAAAGTATTTATTTGACTTGTGATGGGCATATCTCTGAATACTGCTTTATTATATCATTTCTAATGTATATGCTTTTGTAAATACACTTTCTCTTTTTTTTTCTTCGTAGAGTAACTGTGACTGTTCAAAAAATCTCTACTGATGTGTAGAGCTATTATCCAAAGTCACATTTTGTTAACCTTTTTGATAAGTAAAGCCAAATTTTCTCCAAATTTTTTCCTGAAGTCTTTCATGCTGCAACACTACACACTCTATAGTGGGATTTGGGGATGGGTTCTTTATTAATAACTATGTTCAGAAAAATGAACGTTTTATCGTAGTAAGTTTGATAACTACTAAAACTTGGATCATTTTTGCTCAAGTGTAAATCTCCTGCAAACTGGGAAGATCCTCTTAGATATTTTCTATTCCTTTTGGCTTTGGGCTTTCAGATTGTTTTGACTGTGTGCCCTTCTGATCCCCAAACCACATGCTGATGTGTGCTGCACCTTCAAATGTTCAAAACTTAGCTGCCTCCCTACTTGCAGTCAAACTTTATTCGAAAGCAGAAGTTTTCTTGGAACACATTAAGAGAAAATAAGCCTTTGTTCTTACCCTTCTGTATCTCTAGCCCAGTTATTCTTCTGGTCTGCGTAGCTAGATAACCTGCTGTTTGGTGCTTGACTGCCATTCATACTAGAGAAGAATACAGGAACTTCTTTTTTACATCAAGTTTGGACTTGACTCAGGGTGAATTTTTAAAAAGGGCATGTTGAATGGCATGTCCTTGAATCACTGCCCAGAACAGACATCAGGGACGTCTCTATGCAGATAATATACAGAAATCCTCGAAGTGTGGTGTTCTGTTGTCATAGGAGTTTTAGGTTTTGCTGTTTGGATTGGGTTTTTGTTTTGATTTGGTTGGTTTGTGTCAGAGTAGCTGGTGTAGGAATAATTTTATTTTGCCCTGGAAACTACTTTTAAATGGTAATGGACTGTTTCAAAGATTTTACTTCCTTCTGGTGTTTACAACAGCAGATCCTCAAGGATTCCAGATGCTTAGTCTCCAAAAGCAATTTATTTTCTTACGTTTATTAATGATATGTGAACAAGAGTACAATTGCAGTTAGCTGCATTATGGAATGATACGAGGTATTTCAAAACAAGCTGTAGTAAACCGTTGATGGCATCTAAAGCAATTAAAACATGGCATTGAGCATGTGCAAACTTGGGCAATGGGAATAAGGCAGGGAGATACCGGTTCAAATCTAGTGTCTAATGAAAAACTTGGAAAAAGATCTTTACTACACAAGACATCATCTTATAGATAGGACATCTGTGTATAGGCAGATTATGTCCATTCAAGTTAATTCAGCTTCATACGCATTTAAAAATAGAGGCTAAATGCCTAAATTTGGTGTTATAATGTTAGTGGAAATGATTCAGTCGTTGGTTTATGGAAAAGCAGGACAGTTAAAAATTTCATGAGAGATTTTTATGAAATATTAAACAAGCTTTTCAGTAGCAGAGATATTAAAAATTGTATGTAAAATTCAGTATCAATTATAATTTATTTGCAAATTAAAAGTAGATATTCTTTTAAACATAATTAGGTATGGGTGTGTATTTACAGATACATGTGATTTATTGTTTTATAAAAACTCATATGGCTATTCAAATCTCTTCTTGTCAGTGAACATGTGTGTACAGTATGCATGTGTATGCTTATATATACACACATGTGTGTGTATACACACACAAAGTAGTCCTTACTGAGTACAGGTGTGACAAAGAAGAACAAGAATCTCCTCGGAGCATTATGAAAAAGGTATTTCTACAGAAAGGTTTTTCTGTGATTCTGCAGGTTGCAGCGTGAAAGCCTTTGACACATTGATGTACAAGGTACCTTGGCTTATGAGAAGTATACAGCTGAATAATCTTCATCCTAAATTTAGGAGTCTGCCGTTATATTTCATGGTCAGGGTAAAATAGCATAATGTGATCAACAGAGTGCTTGATTCACAGTATAATAACTAACTCCAAATGTATGTGTTTGGCAAGGTACTCAAATGGACAGTCCTTCTGAAATAAGGATTCACAGTATTGCAAAGGCACATTTCCCATATAATTTAGGATCGGACAGCAAGGCATGTTTTGGGCATCGTTATATGACTCATGTTAATGGAGTAAAAAATGGTCATGCTTCTATAATTAGCAAATTTCAACGTTCTGGGATTTTATTTACCAGTCTCCAAAACAGACAATTTTTTTTTCATATTAACACCCAAATATATACATTTGGCAAGAACTAATTGCACAAGAATTGAAATCGGCTTAAAACCAGTGTGAAATCAACAGGCTTTTGCCCCTGTAGTCATGAGAAATGCTGGAAAATGGGAGTGTCTGGTCTGGATTTGGAGAGCAAGGAATGTAAATATCCCTCATGTCGTTGCTTTCTATAAAGTAATGCCACACATCTGGTCACTTATTACATTGTTCAACAATGAAGAACAGAAACTATTTATTTTTAAATTTGGCTTGATTATTATAAAAACAACATGTGGCTACAGAATTTTAAATGTATATTAATAGCAAAAGATAAGTTACAATAGCCTTTTCTAGCACCCAGTTAAAAGCTAAGTAGTTAAGGAAAGCTTGAATCAGTTATCATTGTCCTTTTTTTTTATTATTCTAAATATAAAAAATTGGCTAAAGGACAAGAGCAACTAAGGCTTAAATGTTACGGCCAAATTTTTGTCGTTGAACATCTGCTCTGCAAAGCCTATCTATTTTCTCTTCAGGTGAAAAAAAACAGCCATGATTATTTTCTACTGCTTTTCTTGGCAGTGCTAACCCTCTTGCTTCAAGGGAGTCCAACTTAGCCTTAATCAAGCTGTGCAAAGGTAATCAGAAATCCATTATCACCAGAATAGCTGGTATCTAGGAGAAGATCATTTTTCAGATAGGTTGTAATGACTCATTTAAAATGCATTCATTTCTCCAAGTGATTTTAGGCACCAGTTATGCCTGCAAGTACAGAATAACCCCTCCTGGCTATGCACTAGGATGGGATTCAGGTGCAGCTACTGATTTCAGTGCAGCTCTGGATGAGCTTAGGAGCCCACTATTTCCACAAATCTCTTTACTGAATCAGGACAAAAGTTTGTAGTATTTAGGTGACAGTTTTCCTAATTGTTTTTGATTCATGTTATATTTTAAAATTTCAGCTGTTTAGGGGAAGCCAAGTTATTCTGTAAAGAATAACTTAGAGAGTTGTAGATTCAGGGTTCAACTTTCTTGCAGCTTTACTACACTGGTTTTAACCTATGAAAAAAAGCTTAAATTTATGGTAAGTTCAAGGGAATTTTTATTTCAGAATTAAATATTAATAAAGAATCAGGGCAGCAACTTTTTGAAATGTTCGTATTTCCCACTGCACTATTTTTTATGGTAGATTCAATGCACTGTGAGGTGTGCAAGCACACACAGTGTCATTCATATCAGTGAATTTGTGCAGACAGATTTTTCACAGTGGCTCATGCCACTTGACAGGTGAAGGATTTTGGTCTTGCTGAATAATACCTTCATTGTATATTTACTAATTTACTAAAGACCTCATAATCACTTCTCTAAATTTTTCTGATAAAATTGCTAAGCATGAAGATTTCTGAGTCCTCCCAAGACATCCAGTTGTACATCTACATTTCTGTCTCTTGGAACCAGCCCCTAGCAGCTATGATTTTTTTTGTTTTCCTCCTTTCTGTAGCGTTGCTGACACTGTCTTCAACGGTGTGTCAGAGCATGGTTTTATATGATAACCATTTATTTTATAAATGGAAGCAGAAGTTCATTACTTCTTCAGCAATAACATTGCTAATTGTGCTATTTCTAATGTTAAGCACGTTTTTTTCACTGTATGCTGCCATCTGCTGCCTCTGTATTGGAAATGAAGGGCACTGGGCAGGGGACATTAGGCACTTACAGTACAGCAGTCATGCTGATTAAAACATTTCATAACCGAACATACAGACTTTTCATCTATTTAAAAAGAAAAAAGGCATTTCATCTTGTACAGATGTATTCTAAATATTTGTAAGGTACAATATACTAAAGCTTGAAATATTTTCGTGTAAATGAAGCTTTAATGGGAATTACAGTGGATGAGAATACTTTTAGAGATGCTAAAATGTTTCCACTTAGTCCTATAAAGAATTGATTTTTCAAATATATAGCAAAAATTCAGCTCTTGGTAGATTTAAGATGTTTGGAAAATTTTTTAGATTAATCCCTTAAACTGTAAGTTTTGCGTTAGGAACGCCTCATTTTCTGTTCACACATACAATAATTTATTTGCACATTAAGCACTGCTATTCAGGAAAACCATATCCCATTTTCAGCCAGCTCTGTAATTCCTGACACAACATAACATCACAATTGCATGCGTAGCGCTATAGGAGGTGGTTCAAGTGCATTAAGCCTGTTACATTAGAGTGCTACAGTTCCTCTTGGCATGTTGCTTATTGCTTCAAGTGAACCCCACTGGAAGGAAAAAAAAATACCGACCACTGCCACAGCCTCCCTGGGAGATAGTCTCTGTTTTTGCAAAATCCAAAGTGGTTTTCATTTCTCTCATTTTATTCAAGCTTCATGTGTTTGACAATAGAAAACTTCTTGTTCTCTCTAAGAAAAATTTGTGTAAAGCTAATAGTCACACCTGAAGTTGCCAGTGTTCAAGTGGTTCAGTAGAAAAGTATGAGCAAGGGTGTATTTATTTTTCAAGGTGTTAAGACTTAAGTTATTACTGTCTCGTGTTATGGTTATATACACCTATAATCTAACAGGCTAAGAGTTCAAAATTCTTCAACGTCAGCTCAGACCTGTAAATACTTCTTGCATCTTTTCTGCATAAGCAAAAACAACTGAGGGAATTATCATTCCTGGTTGGTTACAGGCATGTTACTGTGGTAGGGAATAAAAAAAAAAAACCTGCAGTCCAGGCTCTCTCACATCCTGTTTGTCTTTGGGTCTGGGCAGGGCTATTCCCAAACCCCTCAGAAAGGAGGGGTAACCCATGCTTTGCACTACTATTTATTCACTGCAAGTCAGAGTTACTAATACTGGAATCAAATCCATTATGTTCTTGCACATCAGCATTGCATTGGTTAGTACTGCCATATCTGTGGCTAGATGAATTTTACTGTGGTGCTCTCAGAACCAATATACTTTTATGTAGCTTAAATTGAAATACTCAAGGCTTAGTAGTAGGAAATAATATTCATTGTTAAATAACAACAATGATAATCAGAAAAATCCCCATTCCACCAATTTATGATTGTGCTTCTGAATTAGTGCTATGCATCCCAGGATTTTCTAGACAACAGCTGAGGCTCACACTATGAACAGGTAGACATTAGCAAAATAATTTAGGATAAACTATGAAATTAATGTTAGGTAAATGTACCACTATTTTGGGGGGGGGGGGTTAATGTGGAATATACATCTTGATATAAAATTAAAGAAACAATATGGCTTCAGTACTGCAAAAAGCATTTGTGACCACCAAAATAGTCTAGTTTCATCCAATAAAATCTTAGACATGCGCTGAACCATAGACAGCTGGATGTGGAAGCCCTTACATGGGTTATTTCTCTTACTTAGAAGACATTTCTCTGGCAGTTTTGTCTCAATATAACTTGTCCTGGTGACACACGCCTTCTCTGTTTCATGCCTGATAGAGCATTTCAGATTAAGTCATAAATGCCAAACATTACTATGAAACTCTGTTGAAAAGAAGGAATCTGAAATCTCTTGTTAAAATTGTGCTGAGATGTCTTGCATCAGTGTCCCATCTAACAAAAGTTAATTTAGTTCTAGCTGACATTTATTTGACTGCCACAATGTACTGGTAAGATAAGACTGGGACATCAGTCCTTCCATGAACCAGGTCCATATCCTGAATAACACAGTTCAATCCTTGACATTTGAAAACTGGTATTAATGAAGATTCATGTGATAGTCAGTAGACCTGGGTTTTGAGGAAATGACTGGTCTATATGATCGAACAAAAAGATCGGTATGCATAAATAAATCAGTTTTGATTAGTTGTTAGTCTATTTTTCAGTCATTATTTGGAAACTATGCATTGTGACTTTGATAAACAGACACTTTGCATGAAAAAAGTGTAAGTGAAATTTCATAACTCACCTATTGACTAGCATGTTGTTCCCAAAGAGTTGTTTATGTTGCAAAAGGGAAGAAATATGTAGACATCAATATGTAAGTGGGAAAAAAATTTGTGTATCTGTTAGCCATGGATTAAGTAACCTATTTAGTTATTTGCATCCTTTTCAATCAAATAGAGGCCTCTCAGGATGATATACTTACTGTCAGGTACCTTGTCTTCCTCCACTGGTCTGTAGATATGATCAGAGTGTCTCATTTGCTAGCACCTTCCAGTTGAAAACTATAAATAAAGGACTTATTTCCTCTAAAAGGTATTTGTAAGCATTAAAGGGGTAACTTAAATATTATGGTAATAAAAACAGTGAGTGGACATTGAAACTCCCGTAGTTTAAGACAGCCTAAAGAACTTTCAAAATGTAGCAAATAGCAAATTTTAGATGGGATTGCATCAAAGCTATGTTGAATATTCTGTTTCATCAGTCATAAACTGATTTTGCAGATTGAGTAGTAAGAACAGGGATTCAGCCTGCTTTAGTAAATACAAACCTGTGAAGGAAGGTAGCAAAATAACTTTGTGTAAACTTCATTGTGTTTACACTTTTTAAAAAAATTGTTACAGCTTGTCTAAAAATGTTGTTCTTTGTAAGTAAATCTTTGTCTCATATGAAATCAGTAGAAGGGTCAGTTTCTCTAGCCATTCAGAAATTATAGGCTTGATAGAATGATAGGATATCAGTATCTTTTTTTAACTTAACTCTGATATGATTCCAGTTTAGTCTGAATTTTTGAGAGCTTGCTAGGCTTTGTTTTCTATGGCAATATGTTCTGAATGTCAGACGCTATGTCAAATGTTCCCATTTGTTCTCCAATTTTATTGCCTGATAAGTTTAGTGCTGGTCTCTCTTCTGTGCTCCTCCACATGGATGGGGTTGAATCCTTACCAAGTTTCCCCTTTTCTTCTTGAAGTCCCTTAAATACGTTTAACTGCATGTTAGGATGAAATTTTAACTTTTTCAACATGTGCTGAGAAAAGCTTACATGACATTTATATCATTGGGGTTTTTTGAAAAACCAAACATAACCCCCCCTCACAAAAAAAAAAAAACTCAATCCCCCCAACTTTGTAAATTTTCTCTGTCAGCACATAATCCATATAGCACATCTCTACATTGAAGAACTCAAATCCCATAACCCAGCTCAGAATTGTTGTTGCATGCATGAGCAGAGATTGGCAAAATTTTTAAATCACAGTTGGTTAGAAACCTATGAGTAGAAAATTGCTGAAAAAGGTGTACGTTCATTCTTTATATCAACAGCATAAAGAATTTATTTTCCCTGAAGAAAAACAAAGTCTACTAATTACTAAGTAGTAATTAGAATTGCTAACTAGAATTTTTGTGGACATATTTTTACGTTGATAAAATATAGAGGTGTATGCATTTGAATGGGGTTGCATTAGTTTTGGCATGAGACAACCATTTGCAAAAGAAATGATTGCAGGAGATGTTGATTGTTATAAGTGAGGTTACATAGGACGTAATCACTTACTACTGAAAACCAAAGGAAAATCTCTTTTAAAGGTTAAATCTGTGAAACACTGACAATTTGGAAAGTAAAAGTAATTGGTAAAAGTAAATTGGTGAAGTGCTCAGACATTTTTGGGAAAAAAAGTTTATAACCCATCAAAGCAAGAGACAGAAGCTTCCACTTGTTATCATTACAGTTCTAATGTCAGTCATATGATGAAATCCTAATGCAGGAGTTGCATTTGATCCATAGTTTGTTAACCTCTTCTGTTGGATCTGCTGTTTGCAATACACATGTGCCCTGTAGCTGCCATTGGAATTGTCCTGTTTTTATACACATCCTCTCATCTACTGCAGGTCTCAGGGAGAGAAAAATGGTCTAGTTCCATCCAATACAATCTTAGACATGTGCTGAACCATAGACAGCTGGACATGGAAGCCCTTAAATGGGCTAATTCTTTTACTTAGATGTTTCTCTTGCAGTTTTATCTCAATATAACTTGTCCTGGTGACACACGCCTTCTCTATTTCATGCCTGATAGAGCATTTCAAATTAAGCCACAAATGCCAAACATTACTGGGAAACTCTGTGGAAAAGGAGGAGTCTGAAATCTCCTGTTAAAATTGTCCTGAGATATATTGCATCAGTTTTTATGTCTGTACATCTTGCCATATTTAGAATTCTGTCTCTTTGAAAGGAAATAATTGGATGATACAGTGGGGGATAAATTTCACCACACGTAGAAGACTAGCATAAGGTTTTTAATTATGTAAGTCCTTAAAATAGTGTTGAAGAGCATCTTACTGCATTGAAATGCTTACTGTGTAAAAACCTTTAATAAACACCATGGAAACAGAAATATTCATATATCTGTGAATGTTTCCATCATGTTCAGCAATAATTCAATAGGATCTCAAAATCTACAGAACAAAGGAAAGGGTTCCAGAAAAGGTCAGTAGGCCCCCTTGTTGGACAGTATGAAGGAGATGAAAGGGAGAGAGATGCTTGGAGACTTGCTGCAGAAAGCTAGGTTGCGGATTTTCTGGGGAAAAATCTGAGTACCTCATTTGTGAGGTAATGCTGGTTTAAAGGTGCAGTTATGGCTGTCAATACTGCTTTTTTTTTTCTCTTTTGCATGATGTTCATACTTGGAGGGTAGTCAGATCACCTAGCTGTGCCATGCTGGTATTTTCATGCAGAGCAGGTGAGATGCACTATGACTGCAGGTTCAGCAATCACATTGGAGTTGCTTAAAAACTACCAAGAAACCTGCTGCTTTGAACATCTACTGTGCTAATAACTATTAGAGACTATTTAAACTGATTTTTATAATGTTGTCCTGAACAGATTGGAATTGTTTTATTTATTATACAGTAGCAGTACTTAGTATAAAACTCTTTTCAGCTAATTCACTACAATTCATATCCAGAAGCTTGGTATTTGTCGGGAATTTGGCCCACGTTGAGAACTTATGATATCTCAGTGCTTTTTGGCAGAATTGTGTATATAAAATCAGGAGAGAGCAGAATGATTTTTAAATGATGCTTCTTTACTTTAGCTTAGCTATGCTCCTGAATGTTTAAAGTGGTCTTTTTTCTGTTTCTTCTTCTCTCTTTTTTGGGGGGCTTGGGTTTTTTTTTCCTTTTTCTCTTTCCTCTTTCTTTGTTCTCTTTCTTCTTTTCTTTATTCTTCTCTTTTGTCCCCCTTTTATTTTATTTTATTTGACTTTTCCACCTTCCTGACATTTATTCTGGATTTGTATCTTGCATTAAGATCAGGACAGTTATTAACACCAAGTCATACCCACACTGATCCAAAGCATCGTTTGCCTTTCTTGGTCAATGGTTGCCTTTCACCAGTCCCCGCAAGATCACTGCTATGGTTTTGCAGAAACAGTTTTGCCTATCCCCATAGGAATTTTCATTACTTCTCCTCTTCTTAAATGCAGCTGGATAACCTGTCTGCCTGTGACTTGGACAAGGTAGAAGAAATATCAGCACTTATAGCAAACATAGCTATTAGATGTTTCCAGGCCATGGGCTAAAGACCAGTGCCTTTGGGGGACAAGTACATGACTAATTGTTGTTTATTCTGTCAGTCTTGTTAGTGCTGAATTCTGCCTCCGTGAATCCATGTCTCCACTTGCAGCTATGGTTATTTTAACTGTGCCATCAGCTAAGTGATTTTTTTGGGGGATTGGTGGTGCTTTAAATAATGTGCATCTAGCTGAAGAGGGAATATGGAAAATCTCAAGAAGAAAAAAATGTATTAAAGCGGAAAGACACAAAGTAATATGTAAATATGCCTTTTTGGTGAGAATTTCCTGTGTTTTATCTAAGAAAGAATTTCAGGCTTCAGTCCAAGACAAGTAAGGGAGCACAGAATGAGGGGACAAAGACACGGAATTTGAGTTAGAAGAGCACTGACAACAGTTTAATCTCTCTACCAGTAGATGGAGAGCACAGGAAAGTAGAAACATGCTCACGAAGAAGGAAGAAAAATCTTGCATTAGCTTCTTGAAGGCAGGGAGAGATGAAAGAAGAGGGGAGCAACAGACTTCACATTAGGAGGACACTGGAAAAACTGGATTCTAAAGGGTAAAGAGGAAATAACAAGACCTAAATTATCAGCTTGAACAAATAAGCTTGTTGATACTAAATAAATCCCTAAATTTTCTTTTCGCGCCTCATGCATGGTATTCTTTCCTCCTGGAACATGGTTTGAAAACGTGGCATGAATAGTTTGCATTACTGAAATGGAAGAAATCTATGTCTGCCTTTTCAAGCACTTTTCCAGACACAGACATGCTGTGAGTGACATCATGGAAAACCATTCCTTCTTGTCCTTTATATATGCCTCTCATAAGGAATTCTCTTCCTTCTGCGCTCTTTCTCCCTGTTCCTTGCACTCTCTGTCTCTGACTCTCTGCGATGTGTCACTTTTTTATTTCTTCTGCTTTTCTCTTCCTTTAGTTTTCTTTCTTCCCCCTTTTTCCTTTTATTTTTTCCCCCAAAGCCAGGGTGGGAGCAAGGGAACTGGTTAGATCTCTGTTTAATAGTTGAAAAGAGCCTGGTTTGGGGTTTTTTAATGCATAAAATTCCTCTCAGTGAGACATGCCACACATTCTGATCTCTCCCCTTCAGGCAGTTACACGCTATTAAATATGAGGTTGGAAATGACACGCGTCTGGAAATACAGAAATGAAACAGCCTTCCACTTTCTGCACTGCACTATACAATGAAGGTGTTGTAAATTGTTAATTGAATAGCACGGGCTTCTAGTTTGTTGAGCTTTCTATAAATAGAAATTGTACATTCCAGTGTGTTGTCACTTTTTTTTTTTCAGATTAACTACCATACTTTGAACCTTTCTGTGTTCTAGGAAAGATTTTAGTTTGTCTGGTTTTATTCCCTAAAAAGTAGTTTCTACTCTGAAATTTTATTCTGTTTACCTTCTCTTACCAAACCATCTTTATAGTATTTTGGTACCACCCTATTTTAAGAGAGAAGTTGGATCCAAACAACTTATAATGGTACTTGAGGTATTCCCTGTATTCTACAATCCAATAAATAAATATGATTATTGTACATTAAATAATACTGCACACATTATGTAAAGATTAATAGGTACAGTATTGCCATGCAGACTACAGAAAGGCATGCAGAATACAGAAAGGCGAGCAGAATACTGCTTGAGATGGAAAGTAGGAAGATTCTTTGGTCTTCCAAAGTCATTCTGAAGTTTTGGGTTCCCACTCTGAGAAGGCAACATTGTCTTCTTGAGAGTGGCACTAGACTGGGAAGTTTATTCTTCCATAGTAGTTTAGTAGGTGAACAAAGGCCTCATGCAAGAAGCTGCCAGTGAAGAATTATAGCAACCAAATGTGACAACTGCATTTTGAAAACAAAGTAAGAGTTTCATTTCAGAAATGGGAGAGGATGAAATTAATTTCTCCATAGTCCATGCTCCTGCAGAATGCTAGCAACCTCTTTACAAAACTGTAACTCTCAGTCCAGCGTATTTTATATTGCAGTAGTATATATAGCCTTAGGAATGTTCAACAGAGTTTGAGACTATTTATGAGTAACTGCAAGATTAGATACACGTAGGATTAAATATATTGTTTCTTTAAAATGTGATGAGTTTCAAAGCAACTCAAATAACTGGCCAATATATCTCTCCTTGAAAGCCTGAAGGAACTTCAGGATAGTATTTAAATTTCAGCATTTGCTGCAATTAGTGTTTTATCTAGAAAAAGTCAAATTAAATATAAACCTTTCAGATGAACAGAAGCAGTAAGCTTATTTTCACAATAAACTCTCGTGGTTAATAAATTGAATGAACAAAAGGTTCAGCAATTCAGTGTGTCATTGGAGAATTAGTGGGTTGATAGTCATAAGGAGAAAGCAAAAAGGTGACAAAGGATAACACAGCCAAGTCTATATCCAGCTTCCAAGCTGTTAAGCTGAACTATGTTGGCTCATAGTGGAGCTTTGCTACACAGTCAGATGCAGTTTTTCTAATTCTTCTTTTGCTGTTTTGCCAATACAAAAGCAGTTCAAGAAAGATCCAGTTTTTGCTGTTGCCAACACTGAGTGACGTTTCAATGTGTTTAGGGATTTGGGAGTGTTTTGAGACCTCTGTTTTCTTAGGAGAGGAAAAAAATCCTTAAAGGGTTTCTCACATTGTTTAGAATATCCTGTGGATAATCTCTTGGAAATACAGAAATTGTAAAAAGGGAAAATCAAAGCACATATACTCTATGTTAAGAAAAGAGAGATTTAAGATTTATTATTAAAAATGCAGATAATCTGGCTACTTAGAAGACATTCTGCACTTCAGGAGGATGTGTAATTGTCCCAAATTGTTTTCTTAATTGAACCTTTAATTAATAATTTCTGAAAATTACTAGAAGGACAGAGTTTTTCAAAACCATTTAGGTGTCTAAAGGCAGAAGCAGTCAGCTGCTGTACTGAATAAATACAAAGGATCTACCTGCCACTGGATGTTGTGAAATGCATCTTATGTGACTTTCAGGACAAAGGTGATTTCCAGGAAGGGAAATCCTGTTGCTCTATTTGTGTTAACTCTGTAGCTGAAAAAAATTTCACTAAGTTTTAGGGTTCTGAATTAGTTTTGAAAATATCTTGGTAATGTCTACCCTATGTATTCAGTACTGTGACCAGAGACACCACAAACCTTAACCTGAGTGCTCTTTCAAACTCCTTGCTAGAATTTCTCCAGGCATTACCCAGACTAAGGAAGCAGAAATGTGAAAGACTGAAATTCTTATCATTATTTTATTATGGGGGTCCTGATTGCTCAGAGGAAAAGTAGGGAGAGAAGGAAGGAAGAATGGATGTTAAAACACACAGTAGAGGTAGGAACTACCTTTTTGCAGGTAAAAATCAGGAGAGAAGCATTGGGACTCTTTAGCCAAATTTGATTAGGTTTATATCTCAAAGTATGCAGAAAGATATCACAGGTCTTGTTAAAGATTTAAATAGAGGGAGTTTTTCTTACTTGAAGTGTGTTCCTCTTTCCAAGAAATAGAGACAAGATTTATTTTATGACTTCTGAACCCTTATTTTATTTACATGTCTACCTATGTTTACCTACCACTGATGATCTTTATTTCATTAAGTATTCCATTACATCCCTAAGGTAATCTCAGTGGCAGAAAAAACATTGCCAGGAAAAAAAGGAGTCCAGGCAGTTATATGTTCTTGTCCTTGTACTTCTAAGGAGGAAAAATTTAGAATTTCTTCCAGAGGCCTAAGTGTTGTCTTGAAGTCATTTGCTGAAAATTTCAAGTCTAATTGTCTTAAAAGTCTTCTTTTGTAGACAACTGGGACATTTGGGAGTCAATTAGGTTAGAGTTAGAAGTACTTTTGAAAGTGAGCAGCTCCTCATCTTCTCCTCTATTTCTTTTCATGTTCCAAAGATATTTGAACTTTTCTGAAGTAGTTGTCCCCTTCGTCCATCAGAAAACACCACACAGTGGTAGATTCAAAGCAGAGTTCTCTCAGGTATGGGCTGAAGTTTCTGCACCTATAGAATACAAATAGCTTTTCTAAGTGCTACTATAGAAAAATCTCTGATAATGTTTCCCTGCCCTGCATGGTATTTATAGAAATTTTTTTCTTTTTTTTTTTTTTTTGTGAGTCCTTTGACACACCTATTGGAAAATGTTTGGCTGGTAAATGAGATTATTTGCCAAAGGAATTTTGAAGACTGAGGACATTTGAAGAGCAAGACCTTGAGTCACAGAGACAGACCCGATCTGTCTTGTAACTTTATTCAGAATTTCACAATCCTTGCTAAACTGCAAGATAAGGGCCAAAGGCAACAAACCAGCAGGAGCCGACTCAGAATGTGCCAAAGTTCATAGAACGGTTGCTTCAGGCTGGAGTTTGTTGACCCTTAATCGCTCAGGGTCATCAGCGGTTCTGCTGCAGGGCCCTGCAGAACGTGAGTCCGATCAGATCTCCTGCTGCTGCTGTCCAGGCTACTGGGTGGAGTGAAAGCTGGGATACACGAATTCCAAGGCAGCGTTTCATGGGCGTCTGCCTGTCAGCATGCTCTTTTGGACTGCCAGCCTTGTGTAACGCATGTGTTTTCTAATTCTAAACTTCCTTAATCTCTTGCAAATGGTGTAGGTGGAGTTAATCGCAGCACAGGCAGAAGATCCCTTCCAGTTAGCATACCTACTATGATCTCAGGACTGTGTTTTGAAATTAATTGATATTAGTGTAAGCACATTCTTACACAGCTTAAGTTTTAAATCATTTTTTGGTAAATCACGGTGATAATATTGTCCAAAAATGCCCTTTTTCCTGTTGTCTCCTTTGAGTATTAGCATTACCTTTAATGACCATGTTGCAATGAGTATGCTAGAATGCTGCAAAGTAACAGCGTGAAATATTGCTGTAGGGAAATAAATTGCATTTCAGACTCTAACCTTGCCACAAATTCAGCATGTAATCATGCAATGATAAAAACATGTTTCAGTCTTGTGATCCATGACTTGTACACAGGAATATCTACTGAGTATTAACTACTTTAACAATGAAGCCATTCATGGTATAATAAAACCTTTAATGCATATTTTTATGGGATCTATCATACGTTTGTGCAGCTCACAAGTTTTGACAAAACTCATCTTCATGGCTAATATTCCTACAAACCAGAGAGGCATGTGAGCACATAGAAGACATAAACATGTTTTGAAAATTCATCCACTGTCTTCAGAAGTTCTGAAATAGTCAGTGTTTTTCATAATCCTCTTACATATGAAAGAGGCAAAAGAGAGAGGAGGCGTAAGGTCACTTTAGCCTCTGGAGCAGCTGTCTGCCGCAGGGACTGAGTGTTTGGGAATCTTCAGACCTGGATGATCCTCTTTGAGGGGAAACTGGAAGTGGGGGAAAAAGGAAAGGATAATGACAGTTCATGTTTCACTACAAATGAAAGGACAAAGTAGTTCACAAAGAAAATAGTCTAGTCATCGCTATGACTTGTAGCAATATCAAAAAGGAAATAAACATATCTTTGGAAAGAATCTGTCAGCACTACTGTACTCTGTATATGTTTATGAGATTGTAGATGCTTCAGAAAAATACTCATAGGGTAACATTCACAATGTCAGGTAAATCTGGAATATGGAAGACTGCATTCCTTCAAGTTTTTCCTCATAAGGACCCTCCCCACAGCCATCAGCAAAGCTATCTCATTAGCTAATGCTTTCTGTAGTGTACTCTTTTTGAGGTATCTGAAAAAAGTTTGATATCAAGATCCCAGTGTTCCCAGACTACTTAAAACATTATTTATATGGCACAAATTATCATTTTCCTTGTACTCCCACATCAGTCAGCATGAAGATTCTTGCTTTATATTGGTTACATTCCTTCTGGTGTATGGGTAATTCTTCTGCCCTGTTTGTACAGGATCTTGCACAATGAGGTTGTGGTCCAAGTCTGTGGCTTTTGAGTGCATAAGTAATACAAATAATGCTGTCACCACTTAAAAATAGGTTTGTGAAGTGTAAGCATGTCTGATCTTGATGAGAACAAAAGCAAAAATACTACCAGATTACCAATATCACTTTTTTTCTTATGTTTTAAATTGCTGCAAGATTGCTATTTAATTTCATTAGCAGTCCTACTTCAAGAAGTTTTTGGTCTAAAGACCTAGGTAAGAAAGTTCATGCTAGGTGGCAGTCATAAAAAACTGCAGGACAATTAGTAAGTAAAACGTTTTTTAGAACACTTTCTCATCACCTTCTTTTCAGATGACAGTGGGCTAGAAGCAGCATTTGACATGGGAAAGGTTGTTTAGACAGACATCTTTGGGGAAATAATATTTCAGATAAATTAATGATTGTTCTTGGTAAACAGGGACTGAAAATTCATTCTATACCAACAAGGACATGCACAAGCCAGTGGACAAGGCATCTGTGTGCACGCTTGTCATCCAGGACAGAAGGCATATGGGGAGAAAGAAACAAATCAATGGGATCAAAGTCTCTGTCAAAGTAAAGATCAGAAGCAGGCGATGAAGGAATAGCAATGGAGATACTGATTTGGGCTATGCTATGTAAAATATGTTAATTTCCATCTAAAGTTGGTGAGTCTTGACTATCTCTACAAATGAAAATGAAAACAGTTTCAGACAACAAATACAATGAGTAATTTGCATTTTGAAATATGGATTATAGTAAAAGTATCATTCTAGGAACATGTGCAATGTGTAACTATGATAGGAAAGTTTAAATGAAGAAGTAGGAAGCTTAAATTTAATGCCATTTTTATTGATACAAAATGGACTGAGGAATTTAAGATTAAAAAGCCTGCACATATTTTTTCTTTGATTTTTCTTTTTAAAAGATTCTCTGCTAGCTGTTCAAGAGTGGCTTCTAATCGTTAATCTGAGTGAATAACTTATACTGCTGTCTTCTTCAAAAGCCACACGCCATTGTCATCTACTAGCAGATAATCATCAAGATTTACTGGAATAAACCTGGCATGATTTTGCATTCCCTGCTGTCTTGTGGTCTGACAGTATTATTAGCCAATTCTACCCCAAAAACACCATCAGTATCACCTTCCAAAATGAGAAATGGATTCAGATCTTCCAACCAGTAAATCACCATCCCGTGTGAATCCATGTGGAGCATGTAAATTGTTCCATAAAATGCAGGCAGAATTATTTCCTAATTCCCATTGAGTTCTGTGTTGTCATCTGAAGTTCCCACAGAAGCAGTATGAGCTACTCAATCTCTCCTTACTGTTTCCACTGAGGTTCTAATAGCTAAGCTCCTCAAACTAGTAATTACGTTGTTACTATGTTTTGTCTCGTGTCCTGTGCATGTGCATGCAGAAAGTTCCCACCATTGCAAGCATCGGTGCTGGTCAGCAGCAAAGTTCAGCTGTGGGAGGTCTGGTGTTTACCAAGCATTTCAATTTCCACTGCTGCATGAAACAGATCTGCTCAGACTGTCAGATACTCTGCAACTGACTCTCTCCCAAGCTGAGCAAGTGTTTTCCCAAACAGTGCAGTTGCCCTTCCATTAAAAGGCAGTACATGAGGAAAATTACACCAGTTGTGACTCTTCCAAGCTTTTGCCCAGTCAGCTGTTCATTAGAACTGTCCTGATCCCACTGCATTAAAGAGCTTTGTTCTATATTCTTCACCTGCAACATGAATTCGTCGAAATGGGAGAGACTAGCAGACCATTGCAATCTAATATCCCTCTTCTACTGCTGATTTTATCTTAAAGTACTTTTTTAAAAGATTTTGTTAATTTCAGTGATAGGTAATAGGGAGCTTGTTCATCACAGTCAGTATAACACAGATTAAACAATTAAATGTAATAAGATCTTAAATTGCTTTGCAAAATTTATTGCATTACAGTACTGAGTTGAATAGCAAGTGCCTCCATTGTCATAGACTGGAGCATGTTAGAAGACATTTTAAACAGAGGCTCGAGATTCCTTTTTACACAGCTCCTCTAACTAAACACTGCAGAATATATCAAAATTTTTACCCCCTTTTTATCTACTCTTATTACTCAAGAAGAAGTGGAGGATAATTATTTTCTGACTCCTTTTAATAGCTGGCAGCAGGACACAGGCTTTGTCTTATTGTTGCGTTTGTGAGCTAGGTGGTAAAAGTCTCTTGGAACGTGAGGCAGCTCAACAGTTCCACCTTCATTCCCCATGAGATACAACATGATGCTGGCATGACATGTCCCTATTTTAAAGGGGTACATTCCACTGGCTCCAAGGTACCAACTCCCTCAAATTCTATTTTAGTACCAGTTTTTAAAATTGATTGAACATGTAAAGCATCTATCTAATAAAGATGAGAGTGAATTGATGAAAGCAACATTAATTGCCCTATCATTTTGAATAAGAAAAGATCAGGCGAAAAAGTCTTTAGTGATCTAAGGGACAATTTAGGTCTTGACAATGTTGAAGAAGGCTTCCCGTTCATTTCCCTTACATTTAATTAGCAAAATTCCTGTGATAGAGTTGTAATTCTTCAGAGTTTTTACATGGGATTGTGCTCAGAGATTATTTCTTGAAAAGTTCATCTATCCACAGGTAGTTCAAATTAAATAAATATTCACACATGGAATTTGGGTTAATTTTGTCACTTCAGGAGAGGTGAATGCTTTTATAGCATATCATATCTTCAGTTCCTGCTAAGCACTTGGGAATCAGCCCAAAGGATAATGAGTGGTTTGATAACTGCATACAGGAATGTGGAAAAGATATCTAAGAGCATATGGCTTTAATGTCTTGCCAGCAAAGGCTCAAGAAGATTCATTTGCTACAGAATGCAATTAAAGTTCAACCTTGCAATAACATTCACTTTCATATCAAAAGGATAATTAACTGTTGATAGAGTTTATTAGAATAGGTCAGAAATTGGAACCATTTTCAGTCTTTAAAAAAAGAAATTAGGTTAATGCCTGTGTAACAAGTCTGGATCCATGCTTCCTAGTCATCTTCAAAAGGCATGACATAGTTGCAGAGGCCTCTCTTGTTCAAGTAGTTCCCATGCACAATCATTTCTCTCCGAGATTATGCACAAATTGAGATTTGTGTCTGACACTTTCTTGCTTTAGTTTTTCAGCAAAGTAAGAACTAAAACAAAACCTCACACTTCATTTCATCTCTTCTAAGCATCAGAATAGGATAATTATCCCTAGCTGGTCAGAGGTATTTAGAGGACAAAGGACCAGCTATATTTTTCTCTTCAGTATTAACCACAAATAGAGATAGGGTACAGGGCAGAGAGGAGCAGTGATGTGACAGAGACTCTTTTCTTTCCTGTTTAGCGTATACTCCCAATACTAATCCAGTCTTCAGGAGGACTCTACAGGTACAACTGGTGACATAATGTCCTATACAAAGTACACCTTTACTAAATGAACTTACTGCCAAAGGCTTATGATCTACAGCCTGAATCTCTCCTGAAGGTTTTAGTCTCCTGAAGATTATTTATTTGAACTGGATGATAGATAATCACCTATAAGGCACAGAGATTGGTCTAGTTGTCCCTGTTGTACTTTGTTTCATGCAATTTCTGTGATATTGTATCCAGGCTCAGAATAGCTGAAAATAAGTGGAAATTTTGAGCTGTTTTATTTAAAAAAAAAAAAAGAAAAGAAAAAAGTCAAGACCAAAAAAGAAAATCCAGAAGAAAAAAGAACATTATTGAAATTCTTCAACTCCTTGAATATTTAAGTATGTTAGACAACTGGTAAAAGAAATAGGAATAACTGTGTGTGATAAATTTCAGTATTTTGTAATTAGTGATGGTCTTAACAGAATTTAACTACTATCAGAACACTGAGATTTGCAGCAGCACCCAGAAATCTGTGGCTGCAGAAGCTTTTATACATCTTCATATGAGAGAAGACAGTTCTTGAACATGGAGGCTATCTGCAAGTGCACTTTGTAGTAATAAAGCATTAAACAATCTCTTGCTACATATTTTCCTTAGCCTCACCTTCCTAATGACTTTGTTGAATTCTCAGCATAGGAGAAAAAAAAATCAGGAAACTTGCTGCAGTGTATTTATTCATATGTCAGGCTCTCTCCCATGTACAAACAAATTAATTTTGTTTTTCTCTAGACCTAGGTAAATGGATGTTTCTAGTGCCAGCATTTCAGGACTACACTGGGTTACTGTGCATCAGTTAGGAATATTCAGGTTTATTTACCTGAATATTTATTATATTCAGGAATATACCAATCAGTAGAGCAAATGCCAAAATATGTAGTATTTTGTGTGGTATTTATTAAGCTTATTATTTAGTCCTGTTAACATGTAGCTTTGAAGCTATGTGCACTTTTTATCTCAGACCACTTGGAAAACCATGAACATTTATTATTACTAATTATGGCAACACCACCTTCTTCTGCTGCCATTATTTGCTACCTTGACATCCCTGGAAAGTAAAGACAATCTGTCATATATCTGCATTATCTGTAAGGGTATGCTTTCAGCCAACATATTTTTCCTGCTTGGATTTCGAGTTTGAATTTATGCCTTTCTTTGATGCCTTCACAAGTAATTCTTATACTTTGTAGTTCTATAAAATATGGTCAGTAAACATAGCAGAATCTATTTCAGCTCCACAAGTTCCCTGTGTGTCAGCATCCCAGTTCTTCGTTATTTTTGGGGACTCCGTGAAATCCCACTGATTCCAGTTTTCACAGAATTTAACTTTTTCCTCAGACTTACTACAGAGCTGCTTTTCACACAGTTGCTGAACTGTGCTCAGCAGTGTTTGACATCATCTTCTCAAACATTTTTGTCCTATATCTAAAAGATGCTTCCAGGTACAGTTAGGAACTCAAAACAAATGAGTTATACCACTCAAAAACTTCTAACACATAGATGATGATTAGAGGGCTGAAGCCTCTCCCCTATAAAAATGGGCTAAAAGAGTTGGTCTTTCTCAGCCTGGGGAAGAAAAACCTCCACAAAAATCTTTTTTGCAGCCTTCTACTACCCAAAGGGGACTACAGGAAAGATGGAAAGGGACTGTTTATCAGGAAGTGCTATAATAGGACAAGATGTAATGGGTTTAAACTAAAGGATAGTAGATTTGGATTAGACATGAAGAACAAAATCTTCACTACAAGGGTAATGAGGCACTGGAAGAAGTTTCCCAGAGAAGCTGGGGATGCCCCATCCCTCGAAGTGTTGAAAGTCTGGTTGGATGGGGCTTTGGGCAACCTGGTCTAGTGGAGGGTGTCCCTGCCTGTCATGAATTTTCACAGATCCTGACATCACTTCACCCATCTCTTTCAGCATGTTTGGGTAGACTTTGTTTAGCCTCACAGGTTGAAATACATCCAGCTTCGGAAAACAGTTCCTAACCTGTTGGGTCTGCTCTTTTGGCTGTTCTTCCATTTCAAATCATCCTAAGCCCAGATGTCAGGGGTATTTGCCTATCAGGGAATCAGAATGGTCTAGATTTTGAGTAGACTAGAAGTACAAAATCATGGAGAAATGCGCATAAAAAAGGCACAATGAAAAATCTTGATCTAATTTATCTGTAGGCTGGCTTGTTTCTTTCTCTCACTCTCTTTGGTACTGACTACTAAGGGTGTTTATTTTCTTTCAGCAGCCACGAGGTGATAAGTACCCTCCACTGTAATCACCACATTTATTCTTAAATTGAAACACAGGAAAATATGAAGTTTCATTACATCTGTCTTGAGATACATAGCGAATGTTTGCTACTTCCTTTATACACAGCCTATTCCTTCCTCACTGAGTTCAGCATGCAAACATTGAGTCTGGAAGGTCTAAAGTACATGGGTGGTCAACAGTAATGCATTCTTCTATTCTTTCTGATGAAAAACAGGCACTAGCAGAAGGATTGGTACAGTGTTGGTGGTTTGTTTGTTGGTAGGGTGTTTTATTTTCACTAAGCCATATTTCTGCTTACTTTGCTGCCAAGACACAAGAAAGAAAATCCTTTTTCTTTAGAAAAAAAAGCATTGCCCTTCCTGTGGCAGTTCTGAAATTTAAAATTATGGACTAATGTGGGTGGATTTCAACTTTTATATTTTACATTTATCCTAGTCATATAATTCTTTTCAAAAAACCTTTTTCGTGTGAAACACAGCTATTTTGTCAGAAATCTACCCTGCAAGCCTCTGGACTATCTGCTTTCAAAAAAACACCTACTCTTCTCATGTGGTGAAACCATTTGTAGCTCTGAGGTTCTTTTCACCATCATTAATAGTCAGGAATATTTTTAAATGTTTGTGAAATACTGGGTCTAGGAGAGTTGACTGTGAACATAAGATTCAGTCAGAAGCATTTTTGCAGAAAATGTTTCATTCTTGTCCCCCTTAACAAAAATATGGAATAATTCAAACTCTCCTCAGGGGACTGGTATTGCTGTGAAAGCCAAGAGTGTACTTGGACTTTTGTGTGCTGTTCCCTCTGGAAAGTTTTGAAAGCTTAGAAACTGTGAACTACATTTTTGTAATATGCCACACAAAGTTTGGGAAAGTTGAAACAATTCAGAAGGAAACTGCACTATTAGGGCATGATTCTGGGGAAATACAGAAAATGCACAGCACTTTGCTAAATTGGACTCACTTACTACTCTCAGTATCTGTGGTTCATCTGTCTGCAAGCCTAAGGGACATTTTCATGGGAATAGCGTGGGAACACAGATGTCAATGAGATACTTCTTTGCTTAGTGCCTGCAGAAACCAAAAATAAAATACAGAACAAAATAAATAAATAAAATAATCCTGAAAGGAGACCTATTTTAGAACTTCTAGAAAAGGAAGGATCTTTAAATGGCTGTCTTTATAGTAAATGTAACAATTAATAAAAGGTTTGATATAAATCCTGGCTTTCAATAGCAGATATTACTCTCTTTTATGCATATCCAAGGAAACGGCAGATTAGACAGGAAGATTATGAGTCAGGCAGTGTCCACTTGAGCCTTCACTTACTAGAGTAACTGGCAAAGTTCCTACTGACTTTAGCAGAATTGTACTCTGTATCAATAACAATCTTTTTTTCCCATGAACTGGAAAGAGAAAATCTATAGAAAATAATAATGTTTGGAACTTACGTTAGATAAATGAATGGCAATATTGAATATTGCCAAATTTAAGTGTCCCATAAAATAAAGGTTCTTCAGACAGAGCACGTACTTCCTCAGCTATGGTTAGCTATGGTTTGAATAGAAAATTATCATACCTGTTAAGATAAAAAAATGCAGCGTCATTTTTATGATCGTGTTTTAACACCCACCAATTCGAACAATCACAATCTCTGAAAAAAATGGGTTAAAATATGGACCTTCTCCCTGGAATGCAAGCTATAGAAATACATAGCATACTAGATCATTTACATTAAAAAAAAAATCCAACACCTCAGCAACCGTAAGAAATAAGTGTACATGTTCAGAATTTGAGATTGTTTTGCTATGTGTTAATGGAATATGCTACACCTGTAGAGATAATTCATAGAAAAATCTGTCATGGAACAATCAGAATATTGTGCAGAATTTTTTCTCCTGTGCTTGAAAGCACAAAAAATGCCATTTGATGGTAAAGAACTAGTATTCACATTTCAAAGATGAGAAAAAATGTGTCTGTAATATTTGTAACAGTCACAAAGATTGTCCAACTAGTATTCTTGTTCTAATACCAGACCATGACTATCCCCAGTGGTTTCACTCTAGGAAAAGTAATAATTAGCCTTTTGTCTTAACTATGCAGTAAGCTCACCCTAACTGTAACCTGCAGCATTTATGGCTGAGCCTTAAGGTGATGAATGGAACCCAGCGTCCCCTGCAGTCAATTACAGAACACTGCTTCTTCCTTCCAGGCTTTTAGAATGTGTCAGCAGCGTGAGCTTAACTTCCCAGATGTATGAGTACTTCTATTGCTTTCTGGATTTTTATGACATGAAAACTCTCTCTTGACAGATAGTACCTGGGCATAAAATGGGACTGATGCCCAGAGATGAGAAACGTGTGCGTTGTCTGAGCTGGTGGGTGTCCATGTAGGTGTGTAGTATGAAATGTTAGCACAGGCATTACTGAGTTAAGCAAGGTGTTGCAAGATCCTAAAGAAATGTAAGAGGAATTGGTCATAGGACAGCTCTGGAGTAGCACTCTTGCTGGTAAATATATCCATGAAACTATGAAATATGTATTTCTCTGCTTTATTAACTGTACCAGAGGAACCAAGCCTTTGGTTATATGAGCAAAGAAAATTTCATACTCAGTTTGACCAGAGTTTAGATATTAAAATAGAAATGGTCACAGTTGTTGGGTTTTTTTTCTTAAACAAAAAAGGGGGATTTGATTACAAGCATTTTAGCATAAAACAGCTGTGCAGATGAATGTTTTGTTTTCCACAGAGTTTTTTTTAAAGGCTTCAGTTATTTTTTAGGACCTTCATTGTTATATTTGGATTTTAAAAAGTACTTTGCATCATTTCCTTAGGCTCTTTTAAGAGATAAAACATTCCCAGTGACAAAGAAACTTCACATTTTTATTTATTACACATCTTTGTTTCTTTTTTCTGTCTTTTGGAAAAAAGAGGGTTGCTTTCATATAAGCAATATCTTTCCTATTTTTTAAAAAAATTTATTATCATGAAAGAAACAGTTCTTGAATGGAGTGAAAAAATTTTCTTACTTTTTCAAAGATGTATTTCTGTTTTACTGCCTCTGACACCCAGAACTTTGACAATTGCATATGCAGAGAGTACTGAAAAGAACTCATTTCATAGAATCACAGTCATAGAATCATAGAATCTCCTGAGTTGGAAGGGACCCATAAGGATGATCAAGTCCAACTCCTGGCTCCACACAGGACCAGCCAAGCCAGAGCATGGGACTTAGCGCAATGTCCCAATGCTTCTTGAAGTCAGCCAGGCTGGGTGCTGTGACCACTTCCTTGGGGAGCTTGTTCCAGTGCCCGACCACCTTCCCAGTAAAGAACCTCTTCCTAGTATGCAATCTAAATCTCTCCTGTCTCAAATTCATACTGTTCCCCTGGGTTCTATCACTGGTCGGCTCTCTTTCTCTTGGATGACCTCCAGAGATACTGACTTAGTGAGGTCATGGTACTGGTATTTGGTGATTTTTAAGCTCACACTCACTACTCTCATATGTTGGAGCACAAACAAATTGACATTACAAGAATATGGTTAAATAAGCAAACAAGATCCAGGTACCATATTTTAGTGTTTATTCCACTCTTTTCTATCTCCTCCTCCTATCCAAGACAAAATTAATCTTCTTGTGTACTACTACTCTTTGCCATTTGTCTTCTTGTGAAATAGGGTGGTTTACATTAATCTATTTTTCCTTATGAGTTAGTAAACAACTAAAAAAAACCCATGTTAATTATCACATCCAGCTGACTTGGTGATAACTCACTGAAATTTGACACTTACTCTCCCTGTAATAACACCTGCTAATTTCCAACATTAGATGCCATTTTTTCCACAATAAAACACTCCACTTACTCTTCCAAGCCTATCACTGAATCTATCCAACATGCTACCTTCCTCCTCTCTCTATCACCTCATGATTAGTAGTATCACTATTATGTGACTCTTCAGCTTCCTGAGCAAAGAACTATGATGTTCTGCAGAAAGTATAGTTTCATGATCCTAGAAAAGATGTAGCTTTTGTAGTAATTTATTCTTCTATGCCTGGATAAGTCTCAAGATCAAGAGCCTCCCTGGGGATCTGCTTTTGATCCTTTCCCACCTGGTGCAACAAATGTAATATCACAGTGACTGAATTCACATGAGACTAAGCACAAAGACTTGTGCCAAAGCATACATACCATGTTTTAAAAATTAGTTTCCTGGTGTTTGCTTTTTTATTTTGAGAGCTAGAGAGAGAACTCTAAACACTTAAAGCAGCCTGCTGCTGCCTAAAGTGGGAAGAGTAGCCAGCTGGGATTACCTGCAGAGATTCGAGAGCACAAACTCATGCAGGTTGATAGTGTTAGTAGATGTCAATGGTTGCTCCCTTCCCACTAGGTGTCAATAGGTTGCTGTAATGCTCTACACCTGACTTCCTTCTTCAGAACATAAAGCTGAACACAGCAGGGTCTTCTTTGATCAGCCTAGATACCCAGCTTTCATGTATAGCATTGAAGAAATGCAAAGATAATGTTACTGCTGTTAACCTCTGTGTGATCTGAATCAAGATGAATTAAAAAATGTAGATAGCAATCAACCATTGAATTTGGGCTGACCTCACAGAAACATCATTAGAATCAGATTGTCTATTTACATATCTGTAAAGATGTAAATAATTTGTATTGCTAACCTTGATCAGTTAGTTCATAAATATGCAGCTCCTACGTTACTATAGACTTTAGCACTTGCAGAAATGAGATGGGCTTCCTGGTTTTTATATCTGCAACCTTCAATATTGGTAAGAGTGACTTGCTTTTCTTGGGATGAAGGGTAAAGTGCTCCTTTGTTTTCTTTGAGGTGGCTTGGGAAAGACAGAAATGGCATGATCTTGTTGGGTTTCATTTCCCCTTTTGCTCTGCAAGTAAGTGCAAGTATTTGGTAACTTAAGAGTTTTCATGAAATAAATTTTGCTTTCTATCGTCACATGAATTTTTTATTTACATGAAACATGGACTTATTTTAAGGTTGTAAGTTTTAAGGAGAAAAGACTGAAATCACCTGGGATTCCTGTCAGCTGTGTAGAAGCATTCCCCAGATTTAAGGGCTTTGAGGCAAAATCACATTTGTAGATGTTACATGATGTTGAAACAAATGGGAAACATGAGACTTTAATTATCTTTTACTGCGGCATTATAGAGCTGGATGCCCTCTGGTTCCCAAGTAGTTTAGTTTTGCCAATGTTTCAGGGTTTATTGACGTGTTTGCTATTGTAAAAGGTTTTATAAGATAAACATTAGCTAAACAAATGACTTCTGAGCTTGGGAAAAAGCTCTCTATGTGTAAATGAACCCTAATAGAACCTCTGATGATTGATGAAAAGCATGAGCACTCTTGGGGCTGCTCTAGTTCTAGAGGTAGCGTGTCTCATGTCAGCTTGGGTGTTAACATTCAAGTCATGTTTCTCTAGGGAAGTGGTACATTTGTTTGGTGGAACTGGAGGAAGCACAGGTTTTGTTACTACCAAAAGCTATATAAAGGTTCCTCAAGATTAAACTAAAATTTCACTTACCTCTCTTTCAAGTACTGTATGACCACTGCAGTAATTCAAGAGCAGTTCCTGCAGAAACACAGTTCTTTATCTGGGGAGCTCCTGGGAAGTTTGTTTACTCATTTGTTTTTACTCCTGATATGCAAATAAGCTGAGGTCTAAGAATTGATAATTTTTTAAAAATCATGTTTCACAAAGCATGAAATGGTAAGTCTCAGGGGATTTAAGAATTTGCAGCTGAAGACTTTCGCATCCCTACAAACAAAGAACTGAACTCTCTAGTATGGCCAAATTCTATTAATGATCTGGACAAGCTGTGGACAAGCTGTTGTCTTATCTGTCGTATAACCCAGCTGTATGTGATTCCTGACAGATTTCAGAGCACTGGAAGCTTACCATGTTCTATGCAAAGTCTGTAATAACACCAAATAGAGCACAATACAGCAATTCTACATCTTTGTTTTGCACTTCCAATCCAGCAAGAGTCACACTTTGCCAGCTGAATGACGACGATGCACTAAGTTACCAGACCACCCGAAGTGCAGGCTCTTGGCAAGTGCCTCGTGGAAGGAGAACTGCCAACCATCCAGCACTAACTAGAAGGGGTCTCTGTGCATGACCTCAATGGCATAAACATGCTCAAGCAAAGAGAAATATCTAGTCAGAAAACAAACTTTTTGGGTAGATGCATACAGCTGACTGGAGGAGAACATATGCAGGCAAGCGCACAGCTTTGTACTTCCACTAGAACTAAATTCATTGTGTTGCTATAAACTTAGCCAGAGACCTCTGAATGTGACATTGATTTCTTTTTAAAATTGAGTTAATTAATGCAGCTTTATTGTTGGGTGGATTTTGATTGCTTTCTGCTCCAGTTCTAGTAATTGCAATCTTTAGTGAAATGAAAGTCCACAAAGAAGAAAGACCTGGTTAAATTCCCCTTCTAAATCTAGTCTGTCCTGAAAGTTGATGGGTTTGTTTTTTTCTTCTTTCTTATACAGTTGGAGAACCGAAAACTTATTTTAGAAAATTAGAAGTTTAAAGTAATAATGTTTTGTAAAAAACCTTTGAATGATAAACCAATCATTCTTGGTCTTTCTTCTACACAATTGCTATAGCAATTCAGTTAGATGTTAATAACAAAAGATGATTTTACTTTGTTTTTCAAAAGGGTTTTCTACATGTTTACTCTCTTAATTGGATTTATTAACACTAAAGGCTTTGGCTTCAAAATTTGTAATTATTCATTAGAAATATGTATTCAATATTTTGTTCTAATAGGGAAGTGCCTGCGGAAATTCCCAGTTGTGCACTGCAGTGTTTCCCTAATTTCAAACCATCTGAGCGGTTTGAAATTAGGGAATTCTTTCTTCCATAAAATGACTCAGTTAATTTTAACAACTACTTACTCAAGTGAAGAAAACTAGAGCATGCCTTCTAAATAAAATAAGAGATTCCAGATGACACAGAACATACACTGTTTGAGAAATTACATAATGCTTAGAAGTTGTGTTCTGTTTGAGCATTTTTGACCTCAGTTTTCAGGTACATGATTGCCCTTGTTTACTAGAATAGACTTCTCTGTCATTCAGTTCATTAGTCCTTTTTTTGTAATTGTATATTGTGTTATTACCTCCTTCCTTTCTTGTCAGAAGCTGAATAGATTACTCTTCTTTACAGGATTTTAGAAGTTTGTGTATTTTGATCATTTAAGTAGAAAGCAGACAATGTGGATATATTTTGATATACATGAATGTTTCTGGTCTTACAGGCAATGATCCTATTTAAGAACCAAGTGCAACATTCATTTTTCTGTTTGCAAGTTTTGGAGGTTGGTTTTTTGGGTTGATTTTTTTCCTAGTACTTCCACTTCTTTAGCATAAGAATATGGAATTGGTCTTGAAGCAAATAATTTCAGTGAGATAGTTACTAAAACTGTTTTGCATAATAGAAGGATCCACTAAAATGAGAACCGTGATATTTAATTGCAGGAACAAAAGGTTATTACCATAAAAGTGCTTCCAAAAATAAAGGGGGGAGGTTTATAACAGCTTGAGCTCAGCAACAGTTACCTACTCACAATTATTATGAAGGCTGGATTTTCCCTTTCTATTCAAATCACAGTATCACAGAATCATAGGGGTTGGAAGGGACCTTAGAGATCTAGTCCAACTCCCTGCCAAAGCAGGTTCCCTAGGACGTATTGCACAGATAGGTATCCAGACAGGTCTTGAATGTCTCCAGAGAAGGAGGCTCTCCTACCCCCCTGGGCAGCCTGTCCCAGGGCTCTGTCACTCTCACTGTGGAAAAGTTCTTTCGCATGTTGGTGCGGAACTTCCTGTGCTCCAACTTGAGGCCATCGCCCCTTGTCCTGTCCCCACAGACCACTAGAAAGAGGATGGCTATTTCCTCCTCTGTCCCACACTTCAGATATTTATAAACATTAGATCCCCTCTCAGTCGTCTTTTCTCAAGGCTGAACAGCCCCAGCTCACTCAGCCTTTCCTCACAGGGGAGATGCTCCAGGTCTTTAATCATCTTTTTAGCCCTCCATTGGACTCTGTCTGGGAGACCCCTTTCCTTTTTATACGAGGGAGCCCAGAACTGGACACAATACTCCAGGTGGGGCCTGACCTGGGCAAAATGCAAATCTGTGTCCTGGAGTTTTACTTTCATGCTGGACAGTAGAAGATATTATCTCCACAGGCAAAACTCTAGAGAATGCTTGCAAATAAAGCTGTATCAGGTTATTAGCAAGGAAATTTCCCAGCATGTCAATTTAAATGCATAACTGAAAAAAAGCTGTTTGCTGACAGTCTTCTACGATAGCTTTAAAGAATATCCGTCATGGTTGGATGACAGCACTGAAAATATGATTTCTGTAATGCCAAATGCACTTTATCTTCTGCAATTAAAAAAAAAAAAACACCCACGAAACAAACAAAAAAACCCCACCAACCCATGCCAAACATAGGTGTATTATTCTGGGGAAAGTGTGTATTATTTAATGGCCTTAATATAAAGATACTATAGTGTATTTGCAGAATTGAAATATAGACTCACTCCAGTTATTTTATCAGATACTACAAAAATAAATATATGCCACTAGATCCTTATTTATGAAATTGTATGTCACATACCCCTTTACTGGAACTTTGGTTCCTTTGCCATCTGTTGTAGCCCTTTGCAGATTACTCAGTTGTCATAAAGGTGTTCAAGCTTTGAGAATGCAAGGAAGCAAAATGCTACCTTAAATTTATTCATAATGGCTTTTCCTGCAGTTTTAGAATCACTATTTGAAAAAATACAGCTTTGCACTACAGACAGGTAAGACTGAATGTCTACTGGCTATGTCAAACTGCACATGCCCCAAACAAATGGTTGCTGTTTGAAATAAAGCTCAAAAAAAAGAAAAAAAAAAAAAAAGGATATTTTTACTTTGGTCAAAATTGTGAAAATACCTTTGATAATTTTTGCAAACATTTTATATAGTGTCCTAAATGCACTTTACAATGTATTTACAGCAAGGATGATACAAAAATTTTCAATATGATATTTCATGTCAGAATTTCTTAGGTTAAAAATCATATTCTATCGTTTAAAAGAAAATCCTGAGTGTATTTCAACAATGCTTTGATAGGGATTTCGTCTTCTCTCCCTTTCTTTCTTGGTGTTCCTCAGAGCATGTGCTATTAAAAATACAGAGGAGCCTGACTTTGGGGGATGTCTGTTGAGATCTGGGAAGGGGGGGTGTGTAAAAAAAGGGCGTGTGCCTGTCTTGGTTTTTTTTTAATGCATGTGACCCAATCATGTGGAAATTGTTAGCTCAACTCTTTAGTTCTGTGGGGAGAGTAAGAAATAATGTGAAGTTACAGTGAACCCATCTGGCCAAGCAGGAAAATCCGGTTTAATTGCTCCATTGCCAGAAATGTTAAATCACTTCCTGGGAATGCAATTCATTTGGAACATATGGAACTCATTGAAGAAGGTCTCCAGTGAATTCAAAACTGTACTGGAGATGAGAGCATTTCTCATAACAATCGTGTTTTCCCACCGGGCAGCATGTAAGCAGAATGTGTAGCTGTATTAAGAAAAAACTGAAGCGATAGTAGGACTATCTGAGATCTTGGTGAACAAGATTTGCTTGTGGTTTACTTTTTAAAAAACTTTCAAGAAAAGCTATATGCATTTAGGATTTTTTTTTCTCAGCCTTTAAACAGCAATAGAACATTCTGATGGAGGTTTTACCTCATTTTACGTCTTGATTTGGCAGAATTACACTCTATTTTAAAAAAAGACATATTTGAAAATTTCATCTAAGATGTCTTTATTCTTTGGAGATAAAGAGCATAGTTTGGGGGGATAGTTTTTGGTTTGGGTTGTTTTTTAAATCAAGGACCTTACCCTTATTAAATATTTTATTTAAATAAGAATATTTACAATTTTTCTGTAAAATTGACAAATTTAAACCTTTGGCTAAAAATATGAGATAGATGAGAGTTCTTCTTAAATTATAAAGAATTATGCTTAGTGATAGATGTGATTTTAAGGAAATAGTCTTTCCCAACTGTTACAATGGGTACTGCATTTATATGTATGCCACAGTGCTATGTTCTGACTCAAACATTCGTATTAATTGCAGCCCTTACAATGAGAAGAATATTGATTTTATTTTTTTAAAATATGCTTAGTATTTTGTTCTTAAAATTAAAAAATACTTTCATTAATTTGATGTTACTCCAAGGGCTTTTTTAGAGTTCTGGGTTTTTTTTAATTTGAATTCATGGATTTGAAAATATCTCTGAATATATTATAGGGTTTTTTCTTGTGCAGTTAATAAGATGAAAACAGAGAAAATTATGTCTTTGAATTATAAAAGCAAAGGAAGGATTTTTCTTCCAGCATGTTTTGCTGGAAAAGAGCTAATTCTGATATCAGGAAAAAATGTGAGGCGTTAAAAGGAATCTTAGTATTTACATAATGCACTATGTAGGACCTGGAGTAGTGGCAAATGATAGTGACAGGTAGTCACCTCTGTATGAGGTCCTCCTCCTAGGTATTCTAGGAAAACTCTGTGGTGCTATCATTTTGAATGTACTTCACTAGATCCTCTAGTAGCTTTTATTTTCTCTGTGCACCTGACTTGGTTTTAGAATTCTTACTTTCGGCAGATTATATAATCCACATTGGTTACTCCAGCATCAATCTTGATGAATTACTACAAGACAGGAACATAGAAAGGCCTTTTATCTGCAAACCTCAGTCTGCCTTTAAACTGTCTGGAACTTACGGTTTTAGCGATCACAAATTAGAACTATTATATATTTGCAGGAAATAACTTGAAATGACAAATGGCAAGATTAACAGTGTTTTAAAATGTGATATCCTCATATGAAAAAAAATCTGCATGATGATATGAATGATGATGGGAGCTGATTCAGAAGTCTTCATTCAGGCCAAAGTCACTACCAGTGACTCACATGGCAGTTATGGACATTATTAAAGTCCATTTAAATCTGTCATTAAGCCACCAGGGAAATTCTGTACTTGTCATTCAGTTATATCCCCATGGAGTCCTGCAACTGCTTTCCCTCTCCCCCCCTCCTCCAGTACACTGAATCACAGCTGCTCATCTCTCATCTTGGCCTTGAATTTTAAGTCTTACAAAGGTAGTGCCCATCAAAACTGTTCTCTTTTCCATGACGTATCTTGTGATTTTTATGCTGACACTTGCTGGTCACCTCAATGTTGTCCTAAAAGACACCTTACTTGGATTTGATTTTTTTAATGGCTAACAAACCTGAAAATTAAAATGTGATAATAACCTGTTACCATCCTTCCTTCTTTTGTCCTGATGCTTTCATTTGATTTACACTGATATGCCCTTGTTCTTTCTTCTTCTGTTTGATTTTCTTTTCCTGTTTGTTTATTTCTCACCTTCTCTTCTTTAAAAGCTTCTCTTTCTACTGTTTCTCAGACAAATGATAATAGTGAATCTGAGGGGATGGGAGGGGCAGGTGGGTGGTTCGTATTTTCTTAGCCGGTTGTAACCATTTAGGTCTGGGAAAGAGGAAAATTATGTACTGATTTTCAGAATTTTATCAATTCTTTTTTTAAAAATCTGTACATGATGATTTTTCTTTGCAACTGATAACGTGATTCATTCTGTGATTTTATTGTTTCTTTGGCATGATTTTCTTCAGACTACGTAAATTATTGATTTCTTTGCATTACTGGTGCAAAATGTTATAGAACAACACAAATTTAAGCCCAAGTCCTAATGATATGGAGTCAATGACAGAACTCTACTTGAGATTTGTAGAGGAAAGATTTGACATTTTAGTCACATGTTCAGCCACGTGGTTTTCAGAATTAAAAGCCTTCACTACTTCAGAATTATTCAATAATTTCCCAGTGGAATTTTGTGGGCATGTATTCTAGGATGATTATTTCAAAATGTCATCATTGGAATACCTTATTAACTCCATCTCCTCCCTTCTCTCCTAATCCTTTTTTTCTTTTTAACAGTAATTAGTTTCATAATTCAAATGGGAACTCAATGTTTCTCTCCAGACTGCTCAACACAGTGAGACCTCAGTTCTTACCAGACTTTCTGGACACTCATAATATCTACCTTAAGATTTTATAAATGCTTCTCTAACAGTCTTAGTTTTTAAGTAGTGGTTTGTATTTTTTTTTGTCTTCCAGGCTATGCCAGTTATTTCAGAGAAGGAGAAGGCTGGTGAGTAAATATTTACTTGTTTTCTCATTTCCTTGTATTTGTTTTGTGGAATAGAGTATTACTTAACTAAGTGACAAAAGACAAGCTTCAACTGTGGGGTTTCAAATGTATAGGGTTACAGACCTGACAAGCATCTGTGTAAAGATTGCTTGCAGTTTACTGAATAGGATATTTTCTCGTTCTGAAAATTAGCCCAGATTTCTTGTGATACTAATAGATATTTGAAATTATCCCACAAAGTATCTGGTTGAATTGCAGCTGGCTCCTACATGTCAATATTCCTCTAGATATTAACTTTTTACTTGGTGTTACAATCTATTTTGGTTTATTTGATGTCTCAATTAGCAAACATGGATGCCAATGGGTTTGTTGAAGTCCATGCAATTTGATGACTTAGTGTGAACCTTACTGTGTCTTTCAAGTATGGCAGGAAATTTTGATTAGCTGGATTTTTTCACTAGTGATGATAGTTTTTAGTTTGGCTAAGTGCTGACAGAATACTTGAAGGCTTGGGTTTTTTTCTGTTCTGTTATATATTCTCTGAACTCTATACATAATCTAGTGTTGGTATGTGAAATCTATTAGTGATTTTCTGCTGGACACTGTCAAATGGATGTATTGTTGTGATAAGTGCTAGGCAATGCTCTATTCCTACCACTATAGATCTCTAGAATTTCTGTTGGTTTCTTCATCATTTATTTTAATTGATAGCTTGCTACTGTACTTCAAATAGACCTTGAAAAAATGCCTCAAAGTATCCAAATGCAACATGGCATTCTGAATTATATCTGGTTTTTGTTGGTGGTGTTTTCATGCATTATCTTGGTTTGCATTACTTGTTTTCTTTTGCTTATTAAGAGGGAGGAATAAGTTAGAAAAAAAGTTTCGAGAGAAAATCCACTGAGCTAATCAATGCTGTAAAAGCTATGGAGCTGTCTGATCAGGATGTTGTTCTTTTAGCTGCTGAAGTTCATAAATCTCAAACTGTGAACCATATTTAATAACCATTTTCTTTATAGATTTCACAGGTGATATTATTTGCTATTTCTTTTTCTGAGACAGTTCATATTTGGCCAAACCCTTTAAATTGCATCCAAACATGCAAACTGATTATAAGTGATCTTATTTGCAGTTAATTTCAAATACTCTGGCAGGCAGCCAGGACACACTATAGGTTTTTGTACATCTTTATCAATTATGTATCATTCAAGATTAAAAGCTATCTGAAAATCATTAAAAAATCTTCAGAGCACAGAGATGTTTTATGTTAGAGGAATAGAGCTGCAGCAAGTGTTTGCCATAGCTAACAGCTTGTAAAACCAGAAATAAATCTCAAAGCTCTATGCTTGTTCTTCAGTGTCGAAACTACCCAGCACGTCAGTGTGGGTGACAGTATGAAATAAATTTGGTTTTGACATACACTTCATAACCTGTGCATATGCATATGAGTCTGTCTCTCCCCTCCTCCTTCCTGCCCAGTGTTGTGGGTTTGGGGTTGGTCTTTTTTGTGGAAATAAGTGCATTTAGTGCTAAGAATATTAGGTGGAACTAATTACTGTGTGGAGTCAGTTTGCTGAGGAAGTGTGGTATCCTTTCAGTTGGTTTTGGCTTTTGTTTAAGAGTTTGCAGCTCAGAAGGCTATTGTTATTGTTATTATTAAACATGCATTAGGGAGATGATTATTTCAATCAAGCCTATTGACTGATGTTGCTTGGTTCTAGGGGTAGCTATTGCTATTTTTTTCAAATGTGATTGGATCTTGATTCAGTCATTGAGGTCTCATGTTTTTCAATTTAACTAGCCATTTGATCGTTGCTGCTTAGACTTTACCAGATAAAAGATTTTGTATAGGATTCATGAATGACAGAGCCTTAAGTAGAGCATGAAAACCTTGAAAATTGCGTATTTCAATGTCTGCTGTAAGGGAACAAAACAAATAACAATTGTGATACTTACTCAGAATTACCAACACTGTAACTCCCTCTATATTATTACAGACTAAAATATATTACAGAAAATTAAAACTGTTGATTTTACTATTGACAATGCTAATACCATGGTAAGTAAATAAATTGGATAGCATTAAAATGCACTGAAAATATCTGTTCAAATATCTTTTAAATTTTCGAGGATTTGAAGTAATAAATTCTTGTAGCTCACTTTTTTCTATTTAATATTTGGTTTCATCTGGGGCTGGAATGAGAAATACAAGAAAGTAGAAAGGGTGTTAATTCAGTGTTTCTGGATCACAAATTCAATATACAGAAATAAAAACCTGTTTTTACAAGACTTTCTATTCTCTAGACTCAAGATACTTGGATACTTTCAAATTTTCCTATAGGCAACCAAACATTTAGATCCTTAAATGGACTGAGCTGTTGAAACAGCTTAGAAATTCACACATTACTGATTACGTTCATAGCAGTTGTTAATCCTTAAAATTAAATATTTTATCAGTTTTGTATTTTTTCCAAAATGCAGTAAATTTTTACTACATCAAATGCAAACTTTCAGATGGTGTACTTAAGAAAAACAAACCCCAAACTAAAAAGCATACATGCTATTTTTAGACAGCCAAACATAATTTGAAAACATTGCTACTTTTGTCAATAACTCAAGAGTTCCATAACCAGTTAATTATATTTTTTACAGTGGAAAGTGCAGTAAAACCTGCAATTGCATAGTCCCTTTTGGCAAAAATCTATAAATGATCAGTGTCTTGAGCAGAACATCAGTCAAGCCTAACTGTGTACACTATTGCTTCAAGTTGTGTGAATTAGGGTGTTGCAAACGATGTACTGTGGCATCAGCTATTTCTGAGAAATGGGTTTTTAAGAAGTCTCAATATTGTTGACATTTCTGGCAATGATGAAGAAAAGAAATCTTTTGAAAGAAAGAAATCTTTTTTAAGGCAGAAGTTATGATCAAGCAACATGCACAGTCAGGAAAAACGATGGCTCGATTCAAGAGATGAATGACTCAGGGTAGGGACTGTCAGCACCTAAATCATGAATGCAGGCCAGCAACCAGGTTCAAAAGAGGTTTTTCATCCACCTTTTGAGTAAGTTATGTATTCCCATGCCTTTATTTATTGTTGATAATTGTGACTTTTTTTATTCTCAAAATCTGTTCCTGAGTTATGAAGAAATTTGAGGGATGCAGGAAGTCAACTTACCTGTCAATAATGAAGGAGTCTGTGTCAGAGTTAGTGGTGTTGGGTTCATTTATAGTTGAAAAGTAATCAGCATATGAATGCTGGTCAGCATATAGTTTGCTGGTGTGAATCACACATGAGACTTCACGAATGGTGCTGGCTAACTCTCCACAAACTGTAGAGTCAAGACAGCTCCTAATATAGATACCAATATTCAGTACAATGAACCTATTGTGAGGTACCTAATTCAGGGCTGACTTCAGCTTCTAGAGCAGTGTTCCCAAACCAAAGGTGAAATGACTATAGATCAATATTAGAAGTATTGCCTAAGTCTCTTTGTGGACCTACTTCATTATTTCCCAATTTATCCTCAAATATTTGTAGGGAATAGTGAACTCTATGACTTAGAAACATTGCTACAACAGAGCCAGCAGGAGGGGTAGAGTGAATATCCACATCTGGTCAGGGACTAGCACAGCTTATTTCTCTTGAGGTGATGAAACTATGTGATATCATGTAAACAGGGCAGAAGGTTTAGTCTAGCTCTAAATAAATATTAACACCATTGGTCCATAATGTTCAGCATTGTAAGAAATAAATTTTTCCCTTGCATAAAAAAAATGTCCTGTCGTGTTTTGGCTGAACACATATTTAGAAAAGTTGCTGCTCTAAAACTAAAATAAGGGAGTTTAAGTCATTAAGTACTACATCTTGGTTAAGTAAAAACTTTGATCAATTAAATCCCAACCCCCCCCCCCAAAACACAGAACACGTGACTTGAGTACTGTTACTTGGGGTTTTTTAAATCATCTGTAGCAGTAAAAATTCTGTATGAGACTAACAACTGAACACACTTTCAAGAACTTTCATGATTTCACCAAAAAGTTCCCTCTTGCTTTAAAGCTATACTATAAAAAAAAAGCAGGCAATGTCTTTGAGTAAATCTAAGTAACTAGGTTAGAGAGGTCTACTTCAGGGAGGCCAGGGGGGTGGTTGAGTCGCCATCCCTGGGTGTATTTAAAAGACAGGTGGGTGAGGTGCTTAGGAATATGGTTCAGTAGAAGACAGGTACTGTTGGACTTGATGAGCTCAAAGGTCTTTTCCAACCTAATGATTCTGTGATTCAGCACAAATAGAAGTGTCAACCTTTGGTATGAAGTAGAACAGATTTGATAGCCCGTTTCTTGTCTGTGTTTTGGTGACCAGCAAGCAAACAAGACAGTAAAGCATTAAGCCCAGTCGAAGACAGCAGCTTCACTGGATTGCCAGCACATGTAAAATGTTTGAAAGCTCCCTGGTGTTAGGATTACAACATGAGTTTAGCAGTGAACAAGTCTCAGGTTTATTTTCTGCATCTCCTCCAGATTTCTGGTAAAGATGCTATTTAATAAAGTACAGACTCAATGTCCTTTAGTGTTAATGTCCCCAGATGCCTTTCATTCACAAGGAAGACAAATACACAGATGATAAAAGGGACCTTACTGGCAGGGTATTTCCTCTCATAGACTCTAATTGTCAGTTTTGGGCAGCAGAGGATACTTGGTGCTTGGCCCCATGTTGAGATAAGCTGCAGAACAGGAGGTGATGGAGTGATGACAAGGCAGGTTGAGCATCTGTGAGAACTTGCAGTGGGAGGACCTTGAAAATTCAGTAGCTACAGGTTCATTGTCATTAAACAAGGCACATAGAAAAACCAAATGCTTGGCAAACTAGGTAGAAGTCTTTTAATTTCAGTGTTTTTAACTGCAGCTCTAATCAAAAAGGAAAAAAAAAAATAAAAGAGAAACTCCACTATATTTTGCAAACACATTCCAGAGCCAGAGAAATCAGTCTTTTTCTATGAGCAGTATCCAATGGATGCTGTTTTCATAAAGTCGTTAAAGTTTCATCCACACATAAATTATTTTGAACCTAGAGCAAACATTAAAAAATTTAATTTGGCTACAGGATATCAGTTTCCACATAAACTGGAAAGAAATAGAAGTTAATTGGCACAGCTACTAGTTTTCTGGCTGCTTTACAATATCTCTAGCCAGTGTTCTGGAATAAACTGGGCAAAATGAATTATGAAATGTTCCTTTTTTAAAAATATTGTATCTGGGTTTAGTAGAATAGTATTGTTAGGTTTTTTGCAAAACCTTAGTATGAAGTACCAGTTCCCAGTGCAGCAATCTTTCTTTTACTGCTGATCTTACAACAGCTTTATAAAACTTGTTGTAGCTGTTTTCTTTCTAAATAAAAATGTCAGGTGAGAACTCACACTTCAGTCTGTCATATTAAAAAACAGTTACAGAAACTATTCCAGAATATACATAGATGTCTGCCAAATACTAATAGATGCTAATAGATATATTTTTATTCATTACTAAAACAAAAGTTTGTGATGTCAATAGAAACCAATATTTGACATTTCCTGCCGAGATTCCTGATGATGTTTAGTTGTTGTGTTTTCTTTATTTTATTCTATAAGCAGTAAGATGGCTGATGTCATGATTTTTGGTATCTGATTTTTAGTGGCTTATTAACCACACACTACCACAGTTGTTGTTCCAAATACATTACTTCACTTTTAAAAGTCACACCGTATTCACTGCATGTGTGTGACTATCAACACACAAACTTTAAAATACACATAGCACTCTGTGCAGCCAAGTCTTGTTACCTTAAAGTAACTATGGCCACTTTCGGCGGGTTTTGGAGTAAACAGTAGATCCTGAGACTGCAGCTTTCCTCTGAAAGGCCACATAAAAACATGCTTAACATACAGCAAGCTAGATGGCCCCTAAAACTCCTCATGAATGTCTTTTGTATATTATTTTCTTAAGTCTTAAAAAACAAGTTGGGCCAAGTAGTGGGTATGTGCTCTGAGGGGGAGCCAGCAGTCAAGGTTATATACCATTGAAGAAGGACACAAACATTCAGGTAACCTGCTTGAACAGGAAAACAGGTGTTTTCTGGAAGGCTAAAACAAATTCCATGAAATCATTGCATAATGTTAAAGGACGTCTGAAGTATCTAAAAACTAACAGAACCTCTTGTGTATCAAATTCTTAAATGTTTAGCCAGCTACAGTTTTCTTATTCCACCTGCATTTGTATGGGCCAACAGGATGGACCTGGTTTTGTTTTGTCTCTTTAAAAGGGCTTTCTAAATCAAAATGTGCTGCTGTTATGCTCAAAAAAAATTTTTTTCAGTACTTTAATTTAATCTCACCTATTTTGATCTTTAAAATACTGAGAGAGAAAATCTTAACCAAATTATTTTGGGCTAATAATAAGGATAGGCCATTATTTTTACATGAAATCCATCTAGATTATACACTTTAATGCATGTTTAGCTATGAAATTTTTATAGATTCCTTGATTGTGCTAATTGGGGAAACAACTTTAAATATTTCCTCAACAAACATAAATGGTATTCACTTTAGAGAAACAAGCAGTACCTCAGTCCTTTATATTCCTATGATGAGCAATTGAATGTTGATTTCTTTATTTGTTTACTCTCATAAGACTATACCCGGTCAAGTTTTGAAAACATTCAAGGTTGGAGCCTCTACATTCTGTGTAGGCTACCTGCTTCACTGTTGTACTTGCAACTAGTTTGATCCTTTCTAGTTTCAGTTTATACCTGTTGTCTCCTGTCATCCTCACATGCACAATATGAAGAACTCAGCTCCATCTTCTTGTTGCCCACCCGTGAGGTGGTGAGGAGCTGCTGGTAAGACACCAAAATCTATTTCTTCAGGCTGAACAAACTCTGCAGCCTCAGTGTTCCAGACCCTGGCCAGCTTGGTGGCCCTCCCCTGGATTTCGTCCATTTTACAGATGTCTTTCTTGTACTGGTAGGATCCTGAAACTGAACTCAGTATTGCAGATATGATCAAAAAAGCACTTAATAGAGGGGGGGTAATACTTTCCCTCCATCTACATCTTATTGATACATCCCAGGATGCTGCCAGCTCTCATAGCTGCCAGGGCACACTGCTGCCTCATGCGCAGCTCACTGTGTGCCAAGACCCCAGGGCCTTTTCCATAGACCTGCTCTCCAGACAGTTTTTTATAATTTATTTATCAACCCTTACAAACTGTAAAATCCCAAGTTGCTAACAAAAATATTGGGGGAAACAATGTTTCATGACTGAGCTTTTTGTCATGAAAGCAGAAAATATAGTAGAATGCTTGTGAATTTTCTACTTTCAGCAAATTCAATTTAATATTACATTACAATGTGCTCACATTTTAGAACAGCACCATACAGACTGTAAACTGGTACTCAGCATATTATAATATAATTGGTTTTCAGTATGCAGTGGCTTGGGAACATTTATATTACCCAGCACAAATGGTGCTCTCTTATTTTATTGGATATCAGAAACATTCTAAAAGAGGTAGTGTCTGAACAAAATAGCTTTTAAATCAAAGCAAACATGAACAGGTTGTTCTTTGTTTCCTTTTTTTGGCTATAACAAGAATAACAGGGAATAGTGATAAGTTAATGGAATTATTCTAGGCTTTTTTTCTTCAGACTGGGTTTGTGGTAAAGGCTTGTGTTGATTCAGATGAAACATAAACCAGTTCACTTGGTCGTGATTGATACTGACATGTAATCATTAGACCATGACGTCCAAAGTAGTGATGTGACTATTGACTTGGAAATCGGGTGACGGGCTTTCTTTTTCAGTGTCTGTTTCAGTGTCCAGAAATAGAGTCAGCTTCTGAAAAGCTGAGGTTCCCAGAGCCAAATATTAAAATTAACTTTTGGCTACATTTTCATATTTATTTAGGTACTTGAAGATGAAAATCAGGCTTTCTTGTGGTGATACCTGCTAATTGTATACTGATTCCCAGTAAAGATTACCTTTGAGCAGTAAAATCTGCACATGGCACAGAATTGTGAAAGTACCTAGTAATTTCTGGAAAATTTCTTAAGCTTTTCTTTACTTCTTTGGGTTCCTAGACAACATTCAAAACTTCCGTAAGACCATATTATGCTCCCGTGTTCATATATGAAAATAGGACTTAAACTGATAAGTTTTTCCAGAGTTGTCGAAGATGAACCAAGGAGCTGAACAATTTTAAATCATCTTTAACAGGAAGAGCTTAGAGCACTTAAAAGTAATCCTGACACACTTCCTTCTCTTCTTGCATCAGTTGTAACAAAAGGGCAAGAAATGGTTTCTGTCTCAGATCACCTGGGAGATGGGCTTTACTTCACAAAAACCCCACAGGGTTTGTTGTTTATATATTTTAGGTACTTACATGCACACTTTAAACTTCTCTTTTATTAGAATAAAAAGCTCCTTTTCACAAATCCTTAGGGAAAAGAGAGAGCTCTTTGATGTTTGATGAGAAGTTATGCTTATTTACATTCCTCTAAGGACATGCTGAAAACTCAGGTGAGAGACACCCACAAGCACACTTTGGATTAGGTATGCCTGGAGGGAAAGTGTCTTCCTGAAATGGAACCATCCTTGGCAATGATAGGCCTGTATGTAACTGCAGCAACATTTTTTTTGATCTCTTGGTACAACAGTTACCCATGTTTGATTTCTCTGTGCTGATTACCATTTGACATTATGTGCAACTGCTTGTCTCTTCCCATTAAAGAATAAGAGGACATCAAATGGAGGTGGCAGATTCAAAACAAACAGGGGGTAAGACATTTCTTCACACATGCTAAACTGAACTACTGGGCTCCTTGCCTCAGTATATTGTGGACTCTAAAATTTTACACAGTTCAGATAAAGTCTAGACAAACTAATGACAGAAAAACTGATTAGTATAACCTTTTCCTCACTTAAATTAATGACTGGCCTACCAATGATTTGGGTAAATCTTACAAAAATCAGAACACTCTATGTACCAATTCAAAATTTGCCCAAGATGTCAAATTACTATTGTAGCATTTCCAGTATTCAAATATTGAATTATTTTTTAATGTGTCAGAAATTATATTTTGTAGTAAAATTGTATTGAATATTCAGCTCTTCTATGTACACTGGATATAATTTTATTAAATGAAACAGTCTTCTGTTTTGAGAGGCATGTATTTCCTCCAGGCAACCAATTATCCATCATCAAATTAAGAATACTCTATAATTTACACAACAACAGAAAAAGTTCTCCACGTGTTAGAAAAAAATCTAGCAATAATTAGAGGGATAATAAAATTTGCATAAATCAATCAAAGATCAGTAAATAAAGAGCAAATAAACAGTATGAATGTATCTCATGAGAATATAAACACACAAACATAAACAAAGACCATATTAAAACCTGTAATGATATAGGGATATGTATATTACAGTTCTAATCAAAACTTTTTTTGTTTTCAAATGAGGAACTAGACATTGAAAAATTAACCAAGAAAGATTTCAGCCTAAGAAGTTGCTACATATATTAATCTTTGCAGTACATCTCAAAGGCATTCCCAGAAAGGCAATGTATGCCACATTAGAGAAACTAAGATGAATAAGAAACAGACGTCTCTTCATAAAGAAAATATAGATAAAAATCTTCAGCAAATAAATTGCATTTAGTTATATTAAAAGACTGAGAGATAAGAAATGAGCCATAGAGCCATACTCTTACCCCACAACCCAAAATAATCATTATAGCTTAAGTAAGTTAATCTAACTCTACTGATCCATAGGAAGAATTCCACATCTGGAAAATCTTTGCTACATCTGTGTTGGGGTTTCATGTTTTTGGTCCTTTGTTCACCAGTTCCCATGACTCCAACTTAAACCTCTCTCATTTTCTTAAGTGCATTCCAGTTCAACTAAAGATGTAGTGATCATTTCATTTCCTGAGATCTGTTAGTTAAGCTTCCTTACCTTTTTTCCTAGACAGAACAAAAAAAACCCTTAAAAATAAAGCAACTTAAAAAAACCCAAATCAGCATCTTTCTAATATTTTGGCATATGGACAATTGTTTTAATAGACTGAATTGGGATGGAAAATTGTAGTTGTTCAAGATAACAAACAAGTAAATGTGTTGTTATTGTAGACTTCCCTCTGCCTTTAGCAAGCACAGCACTACTTGCTGAGACACACTCCAGCACCAGAACTCCCTGCCTCATTCCATGTAGCAGCAGCACTGCTTAAAATTTGAATTTTAACAGCTAAAGCAATACAGTGCAGACAACCAGAAGCATTGACTTTTATATTGCTTTATTGTTGTTTCTTATATAGTGCTATAAAATTCCTTCCAAGTCTTCTTTCCCTCCTCATTTAGAAATCCAGGAGATGGATTTAGAAATCCAATGATGACAAAACCAAAGTACCTCAAAGTCCTTCCCAAAACTAGTAATTTCCACTCTTAAAAGAGCTCTGGGCTGAGTCATGTGGGTTTGTTTCATCTGCACTGTCAGAGGGTTAAATGATGATCAAACTTGCAGTACCCCCATCCTGCAGCCAGTCACTGAGGACAGGAGAGCACCTCGTTCAAGGACTGAGTCACAGCAGATCTGTACAAGGAACTATGCAGGATATGGGCTCGAGAGCTGATGTGCCATTATTCCTCTGGTTTACTTCTTATCATGCTCCCTGCTGTAGTGTTGACCCATGCCACTTTTCTAGACAAGACCTGTGAACAACTTGGCAGACAGCATGGATGAGGGCTTGTTTGAAACCAGCAACAGTAGGAGGTGCACCTTTCCTTTTATTGAGATGATCAATTAGACACTCATTTTGGAATCTTTTGCCTACTACTAACTTTTTTGGGTTTAGTCCTTGCTTAGAGGATTCAAATATGAATTAATGATCAAACGACTTACTTGGTGGAAACACCTTTAGCCTCCTGCTTCCCAGATAAGGTTTGGGAAGGGCAGTACCTCCTGTAATGCGTGGAAAATATGTCACAGAAAGATTCTATCTTAATGATTGAATAACTGCTTTCACCTAACTCTTCTCTCTGCCATTGCTCTGACTATCTTCAACATCTTACATTTGAACATTTAATGAAATGAAGATTATTTTGGTTACAGACAAATGGGCCTGATGATTTTGGACTTTTGCCTTTTAATTTTTTAGCTATCATCCAGCAGTAATTAGTTCGGGGGGGGGGGGGGGGGGGGGGGAGAAAAATCAGTGAGCCAGAAAATTACCTGTCCTGCTGCCCTGTTCTCCCACCTGGAGAGTGGGATGCAAATGACTTCAGCTACCTTTTTCTTCCTTAAATTGCAGGGGCAAGTAATCCCTGGCATAAATGTAGCTGGCAGGCAGTGATGAGTGCTCTGTGGAGAGCAGCTCTTTGTACCAGAATTTGCTGCCCCAGCATTCCCCCTCCTTTGGGACAAGCCTTTGGAATGGGCAGTTATGCCAAGACATGCTTAGCACTTGCTGCTCAGGTATCAATACCACTTGTGTTTTGGACAGCATGCTGAGCTATTAGTAAGGGTAAGTGGAAGTCAATGTAGCCATAATTATAGCCTGAATACCAAATTATTATCTGCTTGAGTGCTTCCTCTGTCAGCAACCTAATTGATGAAACCATACAAAACCTCACATCTGTGTGATGCAGAATAAAGAAGCTGAGGGGCAGGGCTCCACATCAGTTTTGGAGAAAAACAGTCCTGTTTAACATCCCAACCCTATCAGTAGTGAGCATGCTTTGCCTTGCCACAAATGATTACTCCTTACGCAGCAGGAGTTGTGATTTGCTTTTATTCCTGATGGACCTTTGAACAGCAGATCTTGCTGATAAGGAGCAGCAGATTTCATGGGTTCAGCCAAGTGAACTCAAAGGCATACTACTTTCCTTAAGACTGCAGCAAATAGACACTCATCCATTAATAAAATAGCCCTTAAAGAAATAAGAAAAGCATGCCATGCTCTGGCAACTCTAGTTTTGCTGTAAATAGCTCAAATGTTTGAGTACAGTTTTATCATAGAATTAGGATATCTTCCTTTTTGTACATACCCCTCCCTTATAATTTTCAAAGCGTTTTAAGTTTTCAACATTGTAAGGAATTGTGCAGCCGGCAGCAAGAGACAAGGTTATTGTGCTAAACAACCTGATTTGTTAACTATTGCTGTTTCCTACTGAATCTTTTTAATTATTGGAGAAAGGAACAGTTATAAATCACAGTAAGAATTTAGGTGTGCTGTAATTTCATTAATGAAGTGTTAGTGGCCTTCATGTTTCAAGTGGCCTTCAATAAAAAACATTTCAGAGGAGCAGTTATCCAACCAAATTTTACAAGCTGACAAAATTTAAATGAAGTGTTATTTTTAAAGAGCATCAAGTAGATTAAGGTAAGAAAAATGAAGAGCCATAATTCTGCTCTCTAGTGATGCTATAAAATAGAAATACCATTATGACTGAACTACAATCATATCTGTAATACCTAAATATAGTTAACTGATTTTGAAGGTGTAATATCTGGGTTTTTCCTTTCCTTCATTGCCTGCTCTGAATCTCTTGAGAGAAACACTGCCTAACTTGCAAACTGGAGTCAGTAAATTGCTTCACATCTAACCTTGTGAGGCCACACACTACTCTGTAGCTTAGACTTCAGTGCTTTACATTGAGAGCAGCATAAATTCATGAAGAAATGTGCCAAACCTATAGGTCACTGATTCCTTTTTAATGAGACTCAGTTAGGTTTCCTATGCAACCTTCTATTTTTTATTCAACATTATGGAACTTTCTGGATTTAAGACCCATGTGAGTTCTATTAAAAATAGGTAGTATGTTCCCAGTGTTTGAGAGTTGAGCTAGATTCTACCACAACATGCCCTCCAACTCTATGCTTCCATCCAAGCCCTCCTTCCTTCACTGCCCTACCCCAAACATCTCCTGAGTGTGTTTCCTTGGCTTTCCCAAGAAGACTTGTATATCTTCAGGCCTTCAGGTCCAGAACTGACCCCAGCTAGCTTGCCAGACCCCTGAATGTGAACTCATGACTTCATTCTAAGCACAAGCTCAATTCTTCTAAGGCATCTAAAGTTTTGAAGTAAACCAAACAGTTTTGCATAGTATGTGGGGTATTTTTTAATACTGTTCTTTTTTTCCTTGATTATATGGAAAACACAAAACCATCAAATCTACTGTTCTTTTTTTTTGCATCAGTTTCCTCACTTTTGTCATATATAATTCTGTCTTATATCTGATGATCATGAATAGCTTACCATCTTACTGTAGTTTGGGTTATGTCTCTTGAAGGGGGGAGTGTTTCCAGCTCATGCACCTATAAAGTCTCACAAGCCACGTGCACATTCATCTGTTAGTGTGTATACCAGTCAATATAGTATACTGTTTCTTGTAAAGTGTATGTCTTAGATCAATATGACAGTATTCCTTGTCTTTCTCATATGATTTTAAGGTATTTATTTTTTCATTGCTCCTTTAAAATGTTTCTTCAACGTGTAACCAGGTGAGCATGATTAATTATATTTCATAAGGAAAAGCTACCTAATTGCAGAACAAAGCAGACCTTTGATGGGAATTGAACATTTTCATCCCGTTCTAATTGTGTCAATACTTCATTTTTCATCTCTTGGCATTACAGAGGCAGCTGTAGTATGTTCACCCACCTGTATGAAATCTTCCTATCTGAAATGTTGAGACAGGGATCTGAATCTCTAACAGTTGTACCAGTTCTTTTGTTGTGGATCTCGATGTGGATATCTGTTCAAATGCATGCTGTCAATTTTTAAACATGATTTAGAGCCTGGCATATGGTCCAGACAGTAATTCTTTGTTTTCATTATGCATGAATCTGCTATGATTGCAAAATATATATCCTTCTTCACATACTCTGTGGGCCAGCTTGTGATTCACCTTTGAACAGACAGATAGAACGTTGTAATTGCCTGAGAGCGCTTCGTGTTGAAGAGGAGTCACAGTGTTGCTTCCCTGACTATATTTCAGTGGCTTCTAAGTTCAGGAATTCAAGCGTTTGCTGTAAACCAGGTCACTGAAATGATTCATATTGTCTTTTTTTTTTAACCTACACTGTTTTAGAGAGCTGGCTTCCAGCAAGCTGTGGAAACAGCTGCCCCAGTACCGAATGAGAGAACGGTCTGGTGCAATAAGGCACACAGACAAAAAAACGATAAAGAAAGAAATGAGATATTTCCTCTGTGCTGCTAGTGTCTTAGGAAATAAATGCTTTAAAGAGGCTGCACTAGATGCAGACAGGTATAGAGAATTTGGCATAGAATATGTATTTAAGATGCAATTTTGACTGACCTAGAATTAGGACTTGAAGCGGCCACATAGCCTTTCACAAGCTATTACAAGAGTCTCTGGTATTTGATAGTAACTGTGGTCTCTCTTAAGAGATTTGGACTGGTACAGACTGTCCATTAGCAGAATAAACATCCCCCCTTCTACCCTTGTGTTTGCTGTGCTGGCATGGCCATGTGCTATCTATATCAGTTACAAAGCCCTCCTCATCAGGACCCCCCTGGTACAAGACAGATGACTTGCCCCAGTTCTGCTGCCTTTTGGGACTCTCCCATCCGTATGGTGTCCATTGCATTAGTCCTCCAATCTGTTCCTGCTGGACTGAATTTTCTGTGGATCCTTTAACATTTCCAAAAGTATGTCACACCTTCACAGTGCAAAACATTGATATATAACCATGCCCTAGTCCTTCCTCTTCTTCCTCACAGCTACTGTTCTTAACAGAGGTCCTCACCATTAACATCTTTTATTTCCTGCCAGGAGTATAAAGATCACGTAACCTCCACGCAGAGAGCACTCTGCTGGGAACTGTAAAAGCAGTGTGTGTTTACAGTAACACCAGGAGCCGTTTCAGAACAAGTCAGCGCTTTTTTAACCGAAAAGGAATCCAGCACATTGGTTCTCAGGCAAGGAGGAGTGGCATAGACCTAAGGTCAGCACGTGCTTGCTGCTAACACAACGGGTTTCGTGAACGTACGTGATTCCAGCCACCCTCCTACAAGACATTCTCTGAGAGCAGCCTTTTTACTGAAAACCACACAGAGCTCAGTTCTTTGTTTCAGGCTTCAGCCTCGTGCTTATCTAAACTTTTTTTTTGAGCTTACTTGCTTGGTAGATGTTAGGAGTTAGCAGCCGGTCTCCCATTACTTTTCTAAGAGATCTCCTTTCATGGCATAATTGTCATTGAGAGATTAAACATATTAATTGCAAATGTTTGCATGATCCACTCTGTGTTGCACACATGTACAACAATGTGAAAATCACAATAGGGAAAAGTCAATTTTTCCCTAAAATGGTGTAGAAACATTTAATCTTCTCCAGAACATGAAGTTTTGCCAGAAGCATGAAGTTAACAAGTCAACAAGTGAGCAGAGCATTTGTAGAATGACTCTAATTATGGTATTCAGAAAGCTAGGAGATGACCTAGGCTTCCTTGGTAAAATAGAGAAGATTTCATTTGGTATATATTTGCACTTCCTTTTGGTTTGGGTTTGCATGGCGAGGTTGGAGTGGGGAGGGGGAGGGTGCTGCAGGGTAGTTTCTGTGAGAAGCTGCTAGAAGCTTCTCCCAAGTCTGACAGAGCTGATACCAGCCAGCTCCAAGGCAGACCCACACCTGGCCAAGGCAATCAGTGATGATAATAGCACCTCTGTAATAGCATACTAAAGAAGGGGAAAAAAACCCCAAAAGCACCAGCATTTTGCTGCCAGAGAGAGGAGTGAGATGATGTAAGAAACTTTACAGACACCAACGTTAGTGAAGAAGGGGGAGAGGAGGTCCTCCAGGTGCCGGAGGAGAAATTCCCCTGCAGCCCCTGGAGAAGACCATGGTGAAGCAGGTTTTCCCTGTGCAGCCCATGGAGAATATGATGATGGAACAGATACCCACCTGCAGCCTCTGGATGATCCAGTGCCAGAGCAGGTGGAGAAACCTGAAGAAGGCTGTGAGCCTGTGGGAAGCTGATACTGGAGCAAGCTCCTGGCAGGACCTTTAGTCCATGGAGGGAGGAGCCCAGGCTGGAGCAGGTTTGCTTACAGGAATTGTGACCCTGGGGAGGACCCGTGGTGGAGAAGTCTGGTCTTGAGGGACTGCAACCCATGGAAGGGACTCCACTATGGAGCAGGGGAAGAGTGTGTGGAATCCTCCCCCAGGGAGGAAGTGGCAGAGACAACACGTGATGAACTGACCCCAGCCCCCATTCCCAGACCTCTATGTTGTGCAGGGGGAGGAGGTACAAAAATTAGGAGTGAAATGGAGCCCAGGAAGAAAGGAGGAATGGGGTGGAGGGGAAGGTGTTTAAGATTCTGTTTTATTTCTCATTATTCTACTCTGTTTTCATTGGGTAACGGTCTGTTTTGCCCATGACAGTAAATGGTGAATGATCTCTCCCTGTCTTTACCTTGACCCATGACCCTTTCATTATATCTTCTGTCCCCTGCCCCGCTGAGGATGGGGATGACAGAGCAGCTTTGGAGGGCATCTGGCCTCCAGCCAGAGTCAACTCACCACAACTTTGTATTGCTTCTTAGAAAAAAAATGTAACTATTGAGAATCAAAATATAGAGGATTTTGGTGAGATATATGTTTAATATTAGATAGGTTGGTATGAGTGCACTATATAGACCATGTTTTGGTCAATGGTCAGAAAACAAAACTTACCAGCATCCTTGCAAAAAGGCCATCCTTTCATATCTTTTTCTAAAGAACTTCACTTTTTCTCTTTCATTTGGTTCCTTAGACATAAAGCACTAAAAGCATCACTGACATGAAAAAAATCTCTTGATTTTCTTTCAAATGTCACCCAAAGACACATTCATTATGCCATAGAGCCTTCAGAAAACTGCCAATACGAGTAAACACAGCTGAGCTGATTTAGCCCACAAAAAAGCATCCAATGTGTGTCTGCTGTTTCTTTTTCTTTCTTTGGTTTGTTATGTACAACAAGCAATGATCTTTCTGAAGAGAATCTGAACTACAGTACTGATGCCTGCTTCCTCTAGTGTAGTATTATATTGTGCCCATTTGTCATACTGCTATCACAAATTTGTTCTTTCTCACTTCAATGTTTAAATGTATACTACATTGAGGACTTGCACGATAGCTGATATATGCCTCCTTCTGTTTTACATCTGCACTTTTTTCTCCTTGATTTTTGTACTCACATATTTTATTTTGTCCTTACATAAACTCCACAGTTAGTTAATTAGTCCTAGGTTGGAGGAAAAACAGACAAACACAACACTTTTCAATATCATGTCAGTGTTTTGAAACCTTGTACCACCTTAAACACTTCCACTCTTTTCTTGGTGTGCTCAGGCTTTAAATACTTGTAGAATGTTGTCATTACTCTACTCTTGCATTATTAGCCGTCATTTGGCTAAGTAGAACATATTTTAATCTTTCCTCATAAATCAAACTCTCCATCCCCTTAATCATTTATGTTGCTATTATCTAAATTCCTTCAAAATTTGTTGACGTCTTTTGGGTACTAGAGAGGCTAAAACTACATGCTGCATTCAAGAAGGGATTAATTTGTACCAAATAGAGCATATGCAGCTGTTCTTCATGCAAATACTGAGAATAATAGTAATTTTTTCTATTATATGGGCGTGTAGTATTAACCTTATATACATATATATAAAAAATATGGTTAAAAACTCAGGAACAGTAAAGAAGAATTTACATACACTTTTACCATGCTTCTGTTATAAAATACATAGAGAAACATCTGTATTTATCTTCCTTCTATTGTACATCAAGATTTGTAAGTAGCTATTCCATGTATGTCTTGCTGCTGCTAGTGTAGATATTCCTTTCTCTCCCAGAGCAGATAATCATCATTTCAGGACCAGTTCATAGAATCCTGTAATAGTTCGCATTGGCGGGGACCTTTAAATGTCATCTAGTCTTAACTCCCCTTCAATGAGCAGGGATATCTTCAATTAATGTGGGGCTCCCACTATATCTCTTACCTTTCAAAAGAATAGTAGATCCATTATAGAACCATAACAAAACACAGATCATGGTTTCAGCCTTTCAAGTTTTGTATTTTTGCTGTTCTCTTGAGTCTATGAAGTGTAAGGTATGCTGAACATATAACAATGAAATGCCTTCATAAAATAAGTTAGGGGAACTTGCCAACCAGAGGCTAGTCTCAAACCTAAAAATTAGGGTAAGTACTGCTGTATCTGATCAGCCTCCTAGTCCCAAAACCATGCTCATGGTTCTTCCCCACTCAGCCCTCAATACCAGTGTCAATACCTGACTCTAAGTGCAGACTTTCCTTTCACTGCGGTGACGTTTGCGGGCAGATACATCATGTCTAAAATCAGACACCAGGAGGAACAGCAAAATGCATGCAGAAGCAATTTTGGCTGATTAGCTGTGAAGTAAATTAAGTAAAGATATGAAGAAATCCAATTCCTAGACTATCAAACCAGTGTCTCATTAAAATCTCATTTAATAATGTTGCTAACTTCACAGAGTAAATATGAAACATTAATATCGATTAGTAACTTAGTAAAACTGGAGTTTCAGATTTCCTGTGTTAAACTTATGCTGTGTATGTTAATTATTCACAAAGCTTTTGTTATGGATAACAAAATATCTTCCAGTTGATGAGTGCTTTAATCTTCAAGATAATTATGTTTTACACCCCCCTTAAATCGTTAACTTGCATCTGTGATGCATTAAGTTTACAAAAGGTGAAGTGAAATGTTAGATTATTTATCTCTGAAAGATTAGGCATTAGAATTTGTAATCAGCAGTTACTGCAGGACTTCAGTTGAAATAATGAACTCCATTAGAAAGATCCTACAAAATAACATGTAACACTTAATGAACTATCATAGGCTTTTTTATTTAAAAAAAAAGTAATATAATTGTAGCCAATGTTCTGAAAAAAAAATCTATTCAATGCAAAGACAACAATTATTTAAAATTATGTTTATTCCAGTCCAGTGTTTATTCCATTCATTAAGGGCAGGATATAAGTTCTCATGAGCTATGTAATAGCTGACTACTGTTTCCTGAAAGGAGGCATGCAATTAAAACTACAGTAGATTACAGGTAACACATGCTCTCTCCTTCCCTTGCATCTCTCACCCTGTTCCTACCTCTGCTTCACAAAGCTGTGCATTCAAATCTGTTCCCAACACCAGCACATTTTTTTCATCTCCTGTTACATTTGATGAGGGACAGGCCATCTTCCACCCTTTTGTGAGATGAGGCAGTGTGGTCAGTAAAAGCCCACATGAGATGGATTCTCTTGTTCACACATCCTACTTCAAGGTAGGCAGCAGACCTGATCTGTGTTTGTAAAGACTTCCCAGGCTGGACATGGCCCAGGTGAGAAAATATCTTCTGGGCTGCTGGCCACAAACGTCCAGTGCTGATGAACAGCTATGAAATAGTTTCTCAGAGACTCATCAGTGGCTACAACAAATGGACTTTCAGAAAGATGGAAAAAGGAATCTGACTATAAAAGAGAAAATTCTCCTACCAAATCATAACCAAGTATTTAAGGAAAACTTGTTAGCATTTTTCAACATCAGGAAAATAACATATCCTCTTTCCCCAAAGAGCAGGATTTAAAATTAACACAGGGACAAAGCACCTCAAAGAAGTTGTGTCACAGAACTCCAGGACAGTTAAAGTATGTCAGATACCTGAAACTGAAACCAGGAGTTTGAGGAAGTTAGGTGGTGTTAAAAATAAATCTCCAATCTAACTATGCAAATAAACATTTGCACAAAAACGGAGCAAGGACGCATTAACATTCACAGACTGTCCAGCAGTGTTTTAATTAGTGAAATCTTGAAATCTGCTGAGGGTCTGTCACAATACCTATCCAAAGGTTTAGATTCAGTTTTGATCTAATTTATTTGGATCCATTGCTTATGACATACGAAAATTCCAAATTTTCTCCTGTTTTCTCTGCCACTGAAGCCAGAAACCAGCAGTTCAGGGAGGGTTGAATCCTGCTTCTCTTCAGTGTGACAAATCCTCCATAGAGATTGTGTTTCACAGTGCTGCAAAGGCAGCAGCAGGGACAAGAAGGCAGGAGAACAGCTCAGCCTCTTTACATCACTTAAAACACACATTACATAGGGCAGTACTAATGAAGACAACTTACGTGAGCCTAAACCTCTCTAAATCTTCTCAGGAATGAGCTTTTTCCCATCTTACCATGCAAGCACTGGGGCTTTTTCTTTGGTTTAAAATTTCTTGCAGCTATTTGATCTCTCTGAACAGAGTGATCTCCGTCTGTACACTGAATTATCTTCCTGCTCAGCCCCTGACTTAGCTGGGTCCAGCTCCCAGAATGCTCCCCACACTCCCATTCTGCTCACTGTGATTTACACAGCCAGCCACTGCTAGGTTACTTTTAATTTATGTTTTACAAGAAAATTAGTTTTATTCTTGATCAGTGTTCATGTTGGTCATTGCAGACAACCTCAAAAGCTGTGTTGTTTTAACATATTTATAATGTGCCATTTTGTGAGAGGGATTTTGAAGAGAAGACCTTTAATCCAAGGAACTGGCCATCTTGGTATGACAAGATAGACATGAACAGGAGAGATGGAAAGAGAGAATGCAAGAGAGAACCAACAGAAAACAGGGAAGGAAAATTGCTAATTATGAAAGAAGATTAAAGAGACAGAATTTGACTAGGGGGTGGTTTGTTTGGGAAGTGTTAGGCTGTTTGGGTTCTTAATTTTTGGTGGTATCTGCAGTTTTCTATTACTGCAGTTTCACTTAAAGCCACATCTGCGTTTTCTTTGGAAAGAAAGAAGTACCTTAGACCATGTAGCTCACTCTGAAACTTTCTTTGCCCTGCTCTAACCCCACTGATAGCACCACTCAAGCTGTAAAGTACGACTCAGCTGACAAAAAAAAAAATCTTAGTATGGGTTATTTGCATGTCGGGTCACTGTGAAGGAAGAAGAAATAATGCTGTTTAATAATATTTTATTGTGGTAAAGCCTAACAGATGGCTAATGCTGAAAACAATCCTGGTTCACAGCCTATTGACATCAACTCTGTATACCTCTGTATGAAAGAGGTATAACTGAGCAAGTTCTACACCTCATAATAGGTATTTGGAAGTGTTTGGACACCCTTATAGATTAATACCTCCATCATGTTCTTTAGGCAGGTGCCTCACATATGGCTAAACAGAATGAAGTTTTAACGCTTCCTCTCTCATTTGAATTTTAAACTGTGGCACCACTGTTCACTAAGTTTCTCAGGTTTTTTCTAATTAATATGCAGTATTTCAGAAAACAGTTGGCAGCAAGGGAAAGCCTGGATTTCCTGATGGCCTCAGAATAGTTTATAACCCATTGCATTTTAAAAAACGGGTTAATAGGAACAATGTAAAACTGAAACTGGAGGTGTATCTTGTTTCATGTTATTCAATCAGTATTTTGTACTTGTGGCTGTGATTAGAAATGTTTTCTGCCTTCTTGTTTTGATTTATTTTAATTTTTTTTGAGCACACAGTGATAGTGAGACAGCAGTTCAGAAACAGCCAGATAAACTTTCCCTTTGAAGTGCACAGAGCTCCAGTTAAGCTGTGGGGCTTTTTGCAAAGCAGGGCCGTAATCACACTGTGAAGTTTACTAAATATTGATAGTGTTTATTTGAGATCATATTTAATTTGAAACTCAAAAATGTGCAACAGAAGACCACTCAGTTTACATAAACCTATCAGTAGGTATTGATCACACCAAAAGACAACTAAATTAGATATTTTGACAAAAATCTTCTCGGTGAAGACCTCTTTCAGTGAAACAATGTTTATGCATTGATAAGTTCCTGAAAGCAACAACAGTCATGGTCTGCATCACGGACTGCTTCTAGGGAAGGTGAATTTTGTACATCTTCTGAATACTAAACACACCTCTTGTTCAAAAATACAGGTCTGGGCCACTGCATGAGGACATAAATCCTGCACGGCTTACAAAACCAGTGTTCACAGAGGCAATGGCCATCACCTAGACGGGACGATTGTCCAAGGCAGCTCCTAGGCCATTCAAAAGGTTAACTACAGGGTGTTGATGTGTCTTGTGGGGCACTTTTTTGAAAGCAAAATATGGTGGGACATGCAGGAACATAGGGTTGAGTTTTGCACTCCCATCATCAGCACTTCTGCAGTAACCACCACCCAAACTTTTGGTATTCTGTTATGTGAAGCTGCTGCTGTGATCAGGATGCAAAACTGCTCCAGTCAATTTTGTCCAGTGCAACAGTGCTCCCACTAGCACAAAGCACTCATCCCAGCACAGAGGGATCAAGGGAGAAAAGTCAAGGTGAGCAGCCAACCGTAAGAACCAGTGGTCAGATAATGGAGAATAACGTAATTGTTGGGACAGGGATGAGGAATAAACTGTACTAAGCATGATGGAACGGTCTTTAGAAGGTACAGGAGGAAAAAAAAAAAAAAAAACAAAAAACAAACAACCCAGAAGCAAGGAATAACTTTTAAAGGAATGGAGAAAAAGAAATGAAGAGGCCAAAGAGGAGAGGGCATCATGCACAAATCCAGTCTATAAGCTGGGAAGACTCCCAACCTGTTCTACACTTTCTTTGTACAATGACTAAACTCACTTCCTTTTATCTATACCTCACTGTGACATTTGACAAAAGAAAGAATCCTAAAATTCTCCCTCAGTGCCATTTAAGTACAAAGCCAAAACATAGGAAGAGAGTCTTTCTCACTCTAACCCCTACTCTGCCTGCCTTCCAAGTCTGGAGGACTGGGATTCCAAACTGTGCTGATTTTTGCTCTTAGTGCAAGAAGTAAGGAAAACAAAGTCCTTCTGAATTTTTATTCTCAATTTGGAATGAGAAAGCAAAACTTGTCATGGAAAGAAAGATTTTTTCCATTAAAGCATCTCTTCAAAAATATCAGTGTTATGTACCCATCCCCCTTCCTTCCGTGACTGAAGGGAGGAAATAATGATGACAGAGTGGCTGCAATGGTAAGGTAAAGTCTTTCCACCTGCAGCCTGCTCCTGGGGCTTCTCCCCAACGTGGCATGGGGAAAGCTCAGCACTGGAAAGTAGTCCAGGCGACAGATACCTATGCACTAAATGAAAAATGTTAAGAATTGTCAAGCTTCTATTGAAATCTCTGTTTCAACTGAGTGCGTTCTATATAGGAACTTCTCTAAACCTTTATAGTCTGCTCTGATTGCTGGCTGCTTCTTGTCTAAAGATCTCCTATGTATCAGATTTCTCAGATACTGCAGATGTTGCAGTACCAGATTTTCTTTTGGAAAGCAACACGTGTGAATGACAAAATTCACTCCTTTCCCAGTGTGGTCTCCTAGACAGCATTTGGAGACCTCTCCTGAGATATAAACCAATGACACATACTATGTGCCTGGCAGGCATTTTTTATTAGACCTAAAGTTTTGATTCTGAATCACTCTTTTGTTTTGTGATACCTTTGGAGAGTTACAGTGTTACCTTTCTGGTTCTGTAAAGAGTGAAAGATGGTTGCATGGATCAGATCAGGCAGGCTGCACAGACCACCCAGCAAAGATGGTCTGAGTTTGTGATACCATTTGTCACGACCCACACGGAAGTCACAGCGTATTTCAAACTTGCAGCACGTTTAAAAAATGATGTGTCTCTGACTGACTCTGCATATTTTGGATGCATATATCCTTCCAGACTCAAGGGGCCAGAATCACACAGATGAACCAGAGATAAACATAAGAATTTGCCCATTTGTAAACACTCAGAAGGGAAGTTGATGCATTTTGAGCAAGCCTGAAGAGAGTGGGGCTCACATAACTGTTTACTTCCTAGAAGCTGCATGTTGCCAGAGCTAAAAATGAGATCACTGTTCATGTCCATCCTAGTGTTTAACGTATGCTGTCTGCTCTTTGCCTTAAAGAGGAAAAAGGATCTTTAATTTTATCTTTGCAGACCAAAATACGGACAGAACCACTAAAGGACAGAAAGCAGATCTGTTTGGCAGGCTTACCTCCTTCAGCTTGAAATGCTGAGGAGCAGAAAGGTTGTAAGGAATTAGCCTCTGCCTTCTACATCATTTAAGAACAATGTGTTTAAGAATGATGAGTGGTACTTCACATGTAAGGAGATCCAGCCTTGAGCGGAAGATTGGAGAGGCACAGTTTTGCTTATATTAACAAGGCATTTCTGAAACTATTTCTTAAAGAAGTGGTAGAAGACGGTGGCTGCAGTCCAGAGACAGACTAGGCCTGGGCAACCACAGAGATGCCAGTTGGGAGCAGCAGTGGTGGGGCTAGTCTTGACTGGGGAGAGCACTGGGAGGGCAGGGCTCAGCCCGGCTCCAGGCTGGCTGGGTGGGCAGGTAGGGATCTGGCCCCTATAAATATTTGCCTCTGGAATTCCGCAGAGGCTCTTCCCTGGATACACGTGCTTCTCCGCACGTGTGCACGGCCGCCTCTTTCCTGAGGGTGTACTGTCACCTTTCTCCCTGAACACTGGCTGCTGCATTCCTCTCTTGTCAGCAACAGACCCTTCTCCTTCAGATTCCTGTCATATTATTTTTAGTCCAGTGCATGTCTTTGTTGACCCATCCAGCTTACCTTTTGACCATAAATATTTCTTTGAGTTTCTATAATCTCAGCCATTGAAAAGGAAATATAGAATAAAATAAAATACTTTTGGATGATAGCTGGAATATTGACTGTGCTGGGACTGGGATCACCATGAGTACTATTCAGATACAAATCCTGTGCGTGCAGGTGGTCTTCCTTAAGTTTCTAGACAAAGTAAAGCCCAGAGATGGAGGTGCATCATAAATTTTACCTAGGTGCTGGTTGGAGGGTTAGGACTTTGGTTGTTTTTGTATGCATTTTGCTGTAGTACCTTTATACAGGTAGCTGAATTGTAGATGAAATGTACAGAAGAATACATAGGTCATTTCCCAGCTAAAGGAAGATATTTGTTTTCAGGAGATTTTCCTGTACCTTTTTAGTACAGCAGCAAAACGGTTTGTCATTTTCTTTGAAAACATTTTCTTTGCCAGTCTGTAAATCTCACCATTAAAACACTTTTTCTTTAATGTCATTCCCAGAGCTCTCATTTAGCTGTTTGGTTTAATGTTTTTCCCCATAATTTAATCTTCTACATTCACATCAACCAACATTAGAGATTTGCCAGGTGAGGTCTCTACACATGTACTTGGCACTGGTGGCATCCTCTTCCAGTTCATACAGCGAGTATGACTTCACCAGAGAAATGGAGAAAGCTTTTCCATACGAACAATCTAAAGGTAACTGCAGGCATGTGGATGAGGCAAACGTTCCTCTGCAAGCAGCTATACCTGCAAAGGGAGAGGGACTATGCCTGAGCTGAAAGGGAAAATATCTCTACATGGGCAGGTATCATTTGGGCAGTAACATTCCTCCAAGCATAAGGAACACAGGAGGGGCTTGCCTGTGATGCAGTGTAGGGCTTTTAAAATGAGCGTCAGATAGTGGCATCATGGTTGTGGCAGCTCAGCAGCTTTCCCCCCCGAACACATGGGTATTTCCCAGCACAGAGCTAAAAGCTGCTGCCAGTATCCCAGAAAATTGCCTTTTCAGCATCTTTTGGGTATTGAGACATCCCGACTAAAACTGAGTGTGTTGTTCTTCAAAGGAGACTATTTCAATAATGTGAGGACAGAGACTGAAACACAGCTCTGCTCCGATGTCATCTTTTTAACATGATTTAAAATAATTTTCTGCTTTCGTATTGCATGGTAAACTCTTAGCTCATTTTATGACCATAGTGAATGCCATGCATATCGGATTTCTTTCTTAGATTGTATGTGTCTGCTTTTAACTAGCTTCCCCACTAGATCTCTCAGCCTACGCTTTTCTAAAATTAATGTCCTCGAATTTCCTATCCGTATTTCTAACCTATCTATACAGAAGTGTTTCTCTGTCCAGGGTCCATTAAGAATTTTCTGACATTTAATTAAATTCTTTACAAAATCTTCCTTAGATTATCCATTTATACATGCTGTAACACATCAGAGAGATTTCCCTAGCCATCTTCCTCTGATTTGTTAGTTTATTTTTACTCCTCCTTTGTTCTTTGTCGGGTCATTCTGACATTTTCCATCCCATTTCATTGAACTGGTTGCATGGATTGTTTTAAATATTTTGATCTGTGACATGTCTATACATGTAACAGAACCCACAATAATCCTCGAAGAATTAAACCCTGATCAGCAATATATATATATATATTGCTCTTTTTAATTTTAAAAAGTTGATTTAGCTGCTAAAATGAATAATGGTGGGTGTGTCTTTATTGATGTTTTAGCTATGATTTTGCAGTATAAACCCACTCTTTCTGGGCCATGTTCTTGGTCATGTAGACATAGCCACTGGTAGTTAAAAATCTTCTGAGATTGCCTTCTCCTTCACTGCCTTCTGTTCTCCTCTGACAGTGGTACTCAACTCAAATACAGAGGTATATGCATTCAGCTCCAGATTTAGATATTGGTTTCTACATCCTAATTTAAATACAAACCAGTGCTCTTCCGAGCTGGTCACTAATAGAAACAACAGCAAATGTCACCTGAACAGGATGTGCGTGTTTTCTAGGTTTCTAAGCAGATAGATTACACTTTGATCATCATGTCAGCATTTATCTATGTAAGCATTGTCACTTGCTCTACAAGGAGGCTTTGCCAGAATAATAATGACAATGACAATAATAGAATGCGTTTCAAGAGTGTGTAATCATATTGAATTTCCAGAGAAAGTTGGCTGCTTCTTTCTCCATCCAGCCTCAAAAAGTAGGAGGGGCAAAATAGGGGAGGCAATTGCAAACTCGAGGGATCCAGTGCTGTTGTGCATTTTGTTCAAAACTGTACACAGGACACCAGTGTTCTATAAAGATAAAAGACAAGGCCAAGATGGGAAGAAGTTCTGATCTTCATTAAAGACATGGTGAGCAAATTCTTCCCTCAGTCACATTATTGAAAATTCTATAAATTTCTTCTCGACATGATGAGATCATGATTTGTCTCAGGGGAAATGAGGACTAGAGAAAAACGAAGGGAACTGAGTAGGCACCAGGAAAAAAAAAGTTACAGCAAATAAGAAAGTGTGAAATAAATTATCTAGTATAGAATTAAAAGAAAAACTGTTTTGTTCTTAGGAGAGAATGCAAAGTGGATGTAAATCCACAGGCTGAAGCTTGTGATTCTGTAATTTGATCTGTGCATGCCAACCTTGTGAGAAGTTAATCGATGTTAATGATAACTTAATACCTCTCAAGGAAATAATGGTATCTGACTTTAACAGCTGTAGATGCTACAAAAATGAAGGACTCCACCTTGAATTAACATGAAAGAAAACTTTATTCAAAAGTTCTTGCTTTCCCTGGTAACAAAGGGGATTAGATTTTTAGGCTGGGATCTCTCAGCTCTTTGGATATTCCCATACACAGTGTCAGTAAGGGAAAAAGAGTGTCAGTTACCCCTTTATTCCTTCCTCCCTCTCTCAGGGAAGCCACAGGGCACAGTAATCCATTAAAAAGGTCAAAATAAGGAAGGTCAAATGGCTTCATTTACTGTGGCTATTAATCTCAGTTACATGCATAAACTTTTTACATATGGGACCCTATCTTTCTGTTCGGCAAAGATGTGGAGGCTAGTTCCTTCTCCTTTTTTCTTCTCTCACCTTTTCTTTTCATTTTTGTATTTCCATCCCTTCGTTACTGCATTAGCATAAAGCACTACATACAGGGCACTCAGAATCGGGCCCTATTCTGTGCCACAGATATGAAAAACACAGTAACAAAATAATATACCTGAACCACAGATACTAAAAATTATTTTATCTCTTTTCTATTTCTTACCTTTTTCATGTCAAAACATGAAAGATTACCTGAAATATCAGTTTAATCAGGGAAATATTATCCTAATAAATGAGCATGCAAGTATGTGCCCGGTAAGTTATTTGATTAAACAGGAAGCTAGAATCCTATAGATATCCACAAATAAAGCCCCAAATCTAAATGACTGTATCGTTAGCTCATTTGTAAACTGTTCCAGATGTAAGATTTTGGCAGCTTTCCAGTAGGCTGGCTGCAGTCTGAGCTTTCCTGCATCCGCAGTGAGAACTGCAATGCCTGACTCTTCAAGGAAAAGCTCCACAAGGCTGACGACAAATTATATAAAGTAACAACCTGCCTGGCTGGCAAAGGGAAATTCAGACGGATCCCCGGGCAGAGAATGCCCTTTTTCCGGGGGCTAGGCTAAAGCCATTTGACTCTGGATGTGTGATCGATCTGCATTATGCATCACCCAGTGAAAGCCCCTCTGAGAAGATCATTTAGTGATCATATCAGGGACTCCACTGCTAGAGCCTTGGATGTTATCTGGAAAAACACGAGAGACAGAAGACTGGCAGGTGAGAATGAACATTACATAAGCATATTTTAAGATTTGTAAGGGACCTTAATCAATAATGGTAATTAGTGGTTTCATTTGCATAATGTATTGATGTCGCCTCTTAAGTATTTCTCCAGCTTTTTGTTTCTACTTCAGTGCTATGCCTGCAGTGGGACTGGGTGTGCTCCTGAGTGGAAAGAAAAGGGGCAGTGAATTTTGGTCTGGTATTACAGTGCAAACTCCTCAGACTGAAGCGTGCTGAAGCATTTTATTTTGCTGTTAGGTCAGACCTTGTGCTTTACTGCCGTGATGTGCTTCAGCGAGTTGCGTTACGGAGTGTTTTGCAGCCAAGGAGTGTGTCAGTTGGAATATCTGGGCTGTGCGCTGAGCGATTACTGGTATTTCCTCTGGCAAGGATCTCAGTGCTGTGAGCTCCAAGTGAGTGTCAGGTATGCCAGAGTTAGGCTTCTGAGATATAAATTACCAAGCAACTATATGGTTACAGTTCACATTTTTATTTTGATTTGCAAAGACTCGAAAAACCTGGGGCAAATCATAAAACAGAGGGCTGGAGGAGAAGAGAACTTAGCTCGCTTTATTTTCTTCTTCTGTTATTGTCTGTCTGTTAGATTGAATGCTTCTCATTCACCCTGCCAGGAATGCTACATTTATTATCGTGGCATTCGGAGGTTTCAGAAAAGGCAGCAGAAATGCACAATGGGTGTGCCATGCCAGAGGGATCACTTGGGTTTGTTTGTATACTTACTTTGGGGGCGGTTTATCCCGGAGGGAGGCAAGGAGGGAAAGAGAAATGTGAATAATGATAAGATCAAGAATGAGACGACCAAGAAGCAGACTGTATGGCTCACTAATGTAAACTGAACTTTTACATCATTCTCCTGCACTTATGTTTTGGAGAAATAAGAGCAGCTAAGTGCTTAACCGACATTTGTGATGGTGCGCCGATTCCGAAACTTGATTACATCAGGTAATCAGGCAGTGAGTGACCCTGGCCTGTAAAGAAACACAGGGGCAAAAACCTGCTTTAAATTAGAGCAACCCATAAAAACCTTGTTCTGTTCACTGTGTTAATGGCTGGATAAATTCTGTGCCTGTTCCCACAGATGGCAAAATACAGTCTGTGAGTTTCCTGGGCAGACAGGATCTCAGCCTTACAACTGTTTTAGAGTAAACCTCATGGTCACCGAAGATGGGGACATGGCATTTGCTTTAGTGCTCAGCAGATAGTAACCAACATGGCAGTGCTGTGAAAGTGCCGGGCATTAACCTCTCTTCTGTGACAAACTGAACTGGGCAAATAGTCCATTTCATCTCTCCAAGGTGTGTTAGAAAACTGGACTACTGACTGCAGGTCATGGAGCAACAGTTGCTATGTGCTTCCTGATCTTTGGGATGTTGCTGAAATTCCACAAGAAGGAGCACCAAGAGGAAAGAAATTCCGAGTAAAAAGGCATGGATGTTACTTACACAAATCTATAAAAGGGAAGCTGGTGGAGCCAAGTCAGCCTTTGTTTAATCTGCATGAGCCTGGTCAGCTGAACACTTGTTTACCCTGGCATTTGTTTCCATTCCACCTGCTAGAGATGTTTATGTGAATGCTTTGAAGTAAGGTTTTTAATTTATAGTTAAGTTCAGAATGGCATTTGCATCAACGGACTCCAAGTGCCTCTGGCCTGCATCCATGCAAGACAACTACTACCAACTGTCTTCTATAATTCTTTTTTCCTCTCATCAGCTCAGAGAGGAAAGCATATAATGGCATGTAATTTATACCTTCTGCATGTGACCTACATATGAAAATATGCAGGTTTTATCAGGATATGGAAAGGCCTTGATAAACGCGCATCTTTAACCTTGCATATGATTGTCAAATATTTGGGGGATAGACAACTGCTAATTATATTTCTTGAGACTCTGTCACATTCCTAGAAACAAGGAGTGAACGTGAACCCTTTAGCCTCTTTAGCTGTGCTGATAAGGGTCGGCATGTTTTTATTCTACTTGGCAGATGGTTATGAGCCATCACAGTTTTTATCAATACAAGGTTTAGATGTTAGAGGACCCTTAAGAGCAGTGACAGTTCTATTTTCCAGGCTGTGCTGGTGATGTGGGCTTGTCAGTCCACTAGTATATTTGGGCTGCCATCAGTCAGAAAGTCAGAAAATCATCTGGGTAAACCACCAATAAGCAGTGCAACATGAAGTGGAGGTACTAGGCTGTATTCCTGAAAATACTTCATGAATAACAAGACATTCAGGAAGAGAAACAAAACAGCAACAAGTCTTGTTGCTGTTCTGTTTGTTCTCCAAAGTATCAGCAGTTTAAACTGCTGACTGCTTAAAAACGGTAAGGAAGGGTCATGACACTGAAATAGGAAAAATACTTAGATCAGCAATTTGTCTTATCAGGACACACCTTTTAAAAAAACACATTATATTTGCAAAAGAAAGAAGAAAATGTGAAATATGCATTCTTTATGGCAAGTTCAAGAAAAAGTAATCAAAAAAATGTTTTGCCTTTAAAAAAACCTGCTAGCCTGCACACAGAAATAGCGAAGCATGCAATATAATCTGATCTAATCATCGAACAGGCAGTACTATCTACCTCCTATGAATACGCTGGAAAAATATTGTGGAAAATCTCTTTGCCATTAAATCATGCAGTCAATGACACAAAAGAAAGGTAGCATTAGACTTAGACAAAAAAGTATCAGATAAGGGTATTTGAAATGCTATTAAAATCGCTTGTAGCTAAAACACTGTAGCCAAAGCCGCTGTGATTTTGAGCGGGGTGTGGTAAAGGGATGCAAATGAGTATGGACTGTCCGCTCAGATCAGGTCTGCGTGCTGTGCTACCCTGGTCATGGTGGAGTGCTGCAGAGCAGCACCCTCACATTGCCTTTGAACCGTAACACCATGGCCGAGTTACTCCATGTGCTGTCCCATCACGTGGCAGGACAGCCTGCGGTTCAGCTGGCTGGTGACATGCAGTTCTAGAAAGATGGTGTGTTAATATACCATATTATGATATTATTATTATTATTATCATATATATATGGTATATTTTATAAATATGTTTCTGAGGAGCAGTGAGTTGCAGCTTGGCGTAGTCACACCACAGTTAATCTGCTTTTGATGGCAGCACAGCTCATGGTTTTCCACTCAGCCTCGTTTCTCCTCTACCTTAGTTTACGCAGACAAAGTAAATCTAGACATGTTTATAGTCATGTCTGGTGATCTTAAAAAGTGGAAAATGAATCACCAAAGAAATCACTAAACACAGTGGAGGCGTTTTGTCACTAGGACATCAAAAATACCCAGTAGAGATGGGAGACATGTTGGGGCAATGGAAGGAACAGCAAAGAACGAGAGAACAGAATGAGACTCAAGTTGCTGGATTCCCTGAATGGGCAATACAAAAATTGTAGCCTTTCCTGTAACTACATTCAGGAGAAATAGAAACATTTCCTTGGAAATTCCCACTTTATTCCAGTTACTGATCTCAGGCCACATCCTCAGCTAGGAAATGAGACCATGGTTTTACGCACAAGAAGCGCAGCAGTGCAGAATGAGCTTCCCCAGAACATGCAGCCATCATTCTCTCATTCTCATTTTTATGATGAAAAAGCTAAATTGTCTTCTGACATATCTGGTAGTATAGACAAAAAAAGGAATATGTAGGTAGTCTAGGTTTGGAGAATTATTGCAGATTTGCTCCAGTGGCTTAGTCCATTAAAGTCCAAGGCAAAATATTACTTAGCTTTTCTATTTGAAATTATATTACCATTTATTTACCTACTTACCATCTATAATTTTAAAACCTCTCATTTCATTCACCGCAAAATTAAATTAACTTTGTACCTTTTGACCCACTAAAAATACAGTAGGCTTTTGCCATCTATGTTTTCCTTGCTTTTGTCTTCAGATAATTGCAAAAGAAATGAAGAATTACTCATTTGCAAAGACCTGTTACAGACCATTTCTCATTATGCCTGCTTTGCTAGTGTTTGCATCATCTGGGAAGATTCTATATGTCCTTGTAAGTTATTCCTAAAGATGCAGCCACAAAGAAGATTCTAGGACTGCAGAAAAAGTAATTCTATCAGTTATTTTCTATTTAAATTCCTTCCAGAAGACTATCAGTCACTTTCACCTAGTTCTCATGTGTTTAATAAAGGTTAGGCTAATTTGGAATCTACTTACTAAGAGTTTCTTTGCAGGCCCCTTGGAGTAGACCTTTTATTTTTTCATTTATGGTCATTATATCATTATTTAAGTTATTTTTACTACTGGCCATATCAATCTTTACATGACTTTTCTAGAATCACTGGGAGCATCAGAGAGAGACTTTCAGCTTTTGTTCTTCACTACTAGCATTCCTATATTTCCATTGCTCTAATACCTGTCTCCTTATGGATTGCAAAAATCTGCCAGTATAGGTCTTACTCATTTTTTAACAATTCCCAGCTATTGCTTACACAACCAGGTGCGTTTGTGTGTGTGTTTGTGTGTGTACACACACAGAGGAAATAGAGGAAGTAAAGAAAGGAATTTTCATACTGTCATCCTTGGGAAATTTTTGAAGCCCCGGGTTAAGGTAAAGGGGTTTGCATTACACTTTACCTGTTCCTAAATTTATACTTACATGGAAGATAAGTTGCTGCTTTAAATTTTTGCTTTGTTCTGAGTTTGGAGAAATAGATGTACAGTGTGTGTAGGTGAAATAAGGTTTCAGAAAACCGATATACATCAAGTGAGACCGCTTGATATATAGCTTCAGATACGTCACTGTTTGGCTGTAACAGCATTTTTAGGAAATGACTAAAGCTCTGATCTGGAGACAACCTCCTATAGGTTTGATGCTTTAGTCATGCTGTTATATAAATATTAAAACCATGCCACTTTTTATGAGGTAGAGAATGATCAGGTATTGATTTGCTATGTACCTGTAAACAGATTGTAATTTATGGAAAAGAAGTAGGAAAACAGTAAACAACAACAGGCTGATAACAAAAGAAGCTGTTTGTATAATAAGCAGGTACGGCACATCCAGTGCCAAACATAATAGTAATTTCTTTTGGTTGAATACTTAAATAACTTTATCCTGTTTACATTCCCTCCCTTTGAGAGTGCTCAAGAACTTTTTTGTTGTCCATGGACTTGCTAAACAAGTTTTTATAACCAATTTTTTGAGAAAATATCAGTTTCACTGATGGGATTTATAGTTCTTCACATCTTTCAAATTCAGACATCAAATATAATCAGAAATATTTCATATGCAGAATATGTTCATCTATTTTCTGAAAATGTTCCCACCTTACATTTCCAATAAGAGAGATAAAGCATTACATGCCTTTTATAGCACCGTTGTTTTTATCATGGAATGACTGGAATTTATTTAAGGCAAAGTCCTGCAGTCAAAATCATCATTAAAATGGCATTTGGAATTAAATGCATCATTAGGTTCTTATTTAATGTTCTATTTTTTAATTTCTCATAATCCATATGAATATGTAGAGAAGTGCCAGAAAGATCGTAGCTGCTTGTAGCATGATTCCAGTGTTGTTTATTTTCAGCTGCTGTAATGTCTTGTTTCCAACCCCACATGCTTCTGATGTGAAGTCTGACCCCAACAGCGTTTGGAGTACTCATAGGGAAAAGAAAGCGCGCGTACTCTGTCACCTTGGGTATTTGTAACGGATGTTTTCATGTGACAGAACTAAATTATGGTGCTGGTGGACTGGACACTCAGGAAGTTTTATTTATGACTTTCACATTTTCTCCATGAGTGAAATTCAAAACATTTATTTCATGGAGCTCCACCATCATTTCTGTAATCAGGCTACAACAATGGCACTATTTTGTCCAAGTTTACAATAAGTAGTACACAGTATGCTAAGCGTATTACAAAAGTGGTTGCTACAAAATCCTCATGCATTCAAGTTGCAACAGCTGGAGGGGATTATGGAAATACACCCTTTTTTCAGTATTTCCACAGCCATTGTAGCCAGTTCTGGGACAACAGCAAACAGCCAGCAACCCCATGTCCTGTCCTGTGCCTGGGATATTAGGGATGCATGCAAGAGGAATTCAGTCCCAGGACACTTCAGCAATTAGGGATTTGTAGAAATAACTTCGCTGATTTCTTAGGGACTCCAAACTGATTCTTTATGAGCATGTGCCATGGAGGGAGGGAGCGCACCCAGTGCAGGCCAGAAAATGTGTCTGAGAGGAACTGAGCAGCTGTGTTGCTCTGCAAATGGAGAGTGACTACCCGGACATGAAAAACATCACCGTTCCATCAGGCAATTTGGGTATGAAGGAAAGGGAAATAATACACCTGGCAACCACCTGTTAGGAAACCAGCTTCATCATTTATACTTTTCAGCATGCAAGGACCTGTATGCTGCACACGTTGTCAGATGGGGATTAAAAATGAGTGAGAAGGATGAGAATTATGGTCTGCTCTCTGCAGGCCCAGTTTCATAATTCATCATTGTGGATATTGTTAAACTCTAGTGTTAAATGCTGCATACTGCAAGATGAGCAGCGTTGTGTCTCTCCTAGAAGTCTCCCCTTATGACAGACAACCGGGAGGCCTCATCTTCTCCTGCTCTTTGAAAATTTGTGTGCTCTTCCCAGAAGCAGGGGCTCCCGATTCCCAGATCCAGCTCCCCAGGCTGTATATTCTTTCGGCACCATGCAGATATTTTGCACATCTGAAAGACCATTATATATTTGAAACATTCCTAAAAACTGCTGAAAGTGCTGAACTGCTTTGCGTCTGATTGTTTGGAAGGAGCCTTGCTCACAAAATATTTCAACTGCTACAGTTCTGCTAACATCTGGACATCTTCCTTACGTCAGAGGTGGATGATGGGATCCAGATGCTACGACTTACTGATGTTTTCATTAACTTCTTAGCAGTTTTGTCTTTGTTTTGTTTACCAACTGCAACTTCTTAACTCCAACTCCCATATGTGAATGTTACAGGGGAGATCTGGAAAAGAGGGGGGCAGCCTGAGAAATGAAATTAGTGTTTGGCCTGGATCCAAAGTAACTGATTTCTCTTATTACAATGTGCTGTTCCAGGATATGCAGCCTGTGGGAAGGGCAGCCCCAGATGATAGGAAACATTTCACCAGGCTGCTATTTTCAGTAAAAATGAGCTATATGATTTGCAAATTATGTTCTAATTTAAGAGTAAGCATATTAAGCTATGAAGACAACAGGAAATAAGGAAATAATACCAATGGCAACCTCATGAACTGTATTTACAGTTATGCCTAAACTTAACTGGACTGATTATTTATCTCTCTGAGGGAATGCCACTTTTGCAGCAGACATGGGAGGGAGCCCAGTTATATTGTAGGCTACACATAAGGAACTAACTGAATCCTTTTTTTAAGGAAGATGTTGGCAATAAATAGAATTTAAAAAAAATATTACAGATCCTAGCAGCTGTATAGTATCTCTGTGACAATAAATGTTTTATATGTTTGCTAATTTTATATGATAGAATTCCACTTACAAGAATTTCAACCATTTCCAAAAGCCAGTTCCTTCAGCTTTTTCCCGCTGAAATAGAATAAGTGCTGGCAGAACAGCTTCCCTTGCAATGCACATCCCAGTAAGGGGCTGGATTTCCAAAAACTGACTGATCTTGTGTTTTGCATTTTGTATAGCTTTGTGGTTAAATTTGGGGAAGGGGGTGAAAGAGACAGAAACATCATAACACAAATTGATTGACTGATACTAAACAACGAAGCATCCTTAGCACTGTGTAAAAAACTGAGATTAAGAATGTCCTGTTTTGAAGAGATTATAATCTGTAAAGCCATCGCTATCAGGGCTCAGTGGGAGGAGAAGATCAATTAGCAGTATAGTTTATTTTTGGACTATGGGTGTCGCTGAGGTTGGTTGCAAGTTTTGATTATGTGACTTTATCCTACTTCTTCATTTCTTGTCTCTCGTGTGATTTGAATTTTGTTGAATCTTTAATTTCTCATGTTCTCATGTCATAATAGAATAGACCCCATCCATGATTTTTGGATTATAGTCTGAATTAGAGTGGTTTATGTTTTGCAGTTTCTGACAAATAGGGATAAAAGTTTTGCAGGTTTCTCTGAGGGGACATGCCCAGCAGAAAACCAATTGCTGAAAAAACATCAGGACAAAGGAAAATCTGCATTTTTCTTTTCTCTTGTGCTTCCACTTTTTCAGGTCTCTGTTGCTGCATTGGGCAGCTTCATTTCACAGACAGCTAAGACAAAACCAGCCAGAGACTATGTTCCACTTTAGGTTAATTGTCTATTTCTGTTGATGCTCCAAACGGATTTTAGTTTCTTATCCCTATTCTGAGAAACTCACATTTAAATTTCAGAGCATCCTTTTGGAGTTTCTGCCGTGTTCCTCTTACTACTTGATGGTGAAGCTCTATTTTGGCAGCCCCTGTCCTACAGTAGCAAAGTATATCTAGCACCCGAGCTGAAGTAACAACTGGCCTGCCCTGGTGAGCCACAGACAAGAAGGGTTAGGCAAATGCCTCTGCCTGTTGCTGCCAGTCACAGCAGAAAACCTCAGGGCATTAAAATGGCTCTGGCACATCTGACTGAGGAAAATGGAAATTTGTGGTGCCTGGTGTGTACTTTACATAAGATTAAATGCACGAGATGCTCTTGTTTGCTTTTACTTGGTTTATTAATCTGATAGTCTTCAAGGCAGCTGAATCCTTGAAATATATAAAAGAAGTCTCACTTTGAGAGATGGACAGTAAGCGGTTTCCTTTCAGCCATGATTTTTGAGTAACATGTCTTCTTATCTGCCCTTGTGCTTTGCAGTGTCATTTGCACATCTTTGCAGTCAGCGTTCAGAGTTGAGGGTGTAGAGACATGGCTGTGAAGTGTTCCCAGAAGGCTGGTGCAAAGGAAGCCTGGCCTTAAGCTTTTGTTTTCTCTCCCTATCTGTCCCTTGTGAAACATCTCTATTTTGCCCTCAGACAGGTACACAGCTTCCTGGTGTGCTATGTTTCCCCTTGATATACTAGTTATCCCCATGCCTACTTCTGTTCACCCCAAGCACTTTCATTTGAAGATGGCAAACTAAAGCTCCAGCATGTGAAATTCATCTGCCGTAATGTTTCTGCTGATCAGTAGTTCAGCAAGTATTTCTGGGTTTTGTTGAACCCTACACAGAGGTCAACTTGAAGGGAGCACTACTGTACACAACCATGCGCTAAACTGATGGAGAAGCATAGAGTTTTTCTATGTGAATGAAAAGCATTTGTCTGAGCAGCCTGGTAGAGAGCTTTGCTTTACTCTCAATTAGGTTGTTAAAGGGTAATCAGTAATTTGAGGGAGAAAAAACCAAAAAACAAACAAACAAAAAAAAATAGTTGAGTGATCTTGCTCAAAGAAAGAGTGTGCGGATTAAAAAATAAAAAGTTTGGTAGGTTTCCAAAGGCAAAGAAACCTTGGACAGAAATTTTGAGGAGAGTTGCATAAGTCAAGCAGAACACCAGTTTTGTCTCCAGCTGAGAGATCGGTGTAGCAGATCTGAAGAAGTAAAACTCTAATCTTGCTCCGAACATGAGAAGGTGCTGCCTAAAAATCTCTCATTGTGCAGAACCAGGAGAAACTGGATTGCAATCAGACATTTATGTTGATTAATTTGTTTGTTTTTCTGCTGTAAGAATTTGCTGAACGGACATGTTCACAATTCCATCTCTTTAATACAAAAGTGCTGACCATATTCTTCTGCACACCACATACTTTAGAAACCTAGGAACCTAAAGAGACTTTTACACTATTGATAAAATCCTGGTGTTCAATCCTGTAGCCAGAATTAGAGATTCTTTTCACAGTTGTATCAGTGAAATAGAGGAAGATGATGTTTCCATGGAATTTTTTTCAATCTAGTATATGTTAGTACATACAGAGCATACATGCTTAGTAGTATGTATGACTCTTGCTGTTGATTGACCTTTTGGATTTCTGTAAAAGGGCAGAGTGAGATGATAAGCACTCTTAAGCAAAAATAACCCCATAGTCAGAATTTTTAAAGTTCTCTAGTAATGATTCTTCCCCAACTTTAGATCTAATTTTGGGGTCAGTCCAGAGTCCCCTGAGGGCTCTTTGCCTGTTGATTGTGAGCTCATCTTTTTGCATCTCAAGATCATATGGACTAGCCACGACTCATTTTCTAAGGTAAAAAACCCTATTATTGTCAACAGCTCTAACCTTCCAGATTATAAATGCCATAAAATCTCACATGGCAACTTTCATATTTTTTGAGAAAGCTATATTTTCATTGAAAGAGCTCAGATTTATATTTTCTGAATTTTCATACTCTAAAATAGCTTCTTTAATTTGATTTTGAGCATTTTGTTCATTGGAAGATAAAATTATCTGAGGGTCTGTTAGGACCCTCAAGCAAGCTCTCAGATACTTCAAGCAGGAGGGAAAATGACTGCACAAATATTTAACACTGGCATCAACACAAGTATTACAGAAACATAGACTCCTTGGCTTATTTCCCAGACATGGCAGCTTTTAAGAGAACTTGAAGTCACTTTTCAATTTGAGTCTGTTCTTTGAAATTACTTGGTAAAATCCGTTCCATTTCTTATGGGCATGTTGTCATCTGTAGGCTTTAAGGGTTTGGCCTGCAACATGACACAGTAAAATATTACATATGTTCACTTCGTATCATTTTAAAAGAAACCTCCTTCTGTACCTGTAAGAAATGAGTAAGTGCAGTGAAGTATACACACAGTTATGTTCCATAATATTTTAACCTGCCCAGTGCATATCTATGTTATAATCCTCTGGAGACTTTTTTTCTTTGACTGGACAGATACACAAAACAGTTGAAAGGAATAATACTCAGACAAAATTAAGAAAATGACAGATTAGTTTAGAAATAAATTTGTTGATTGAATAGTAGATATTACAAACTTGAATGTAGCTTGGCAAGTTTGGTAAATATCTTATAATGGGTTATTGGACATGGAGCAGTGAAGTTGGGTGATCTCAAATGGAAATACGTTTTCATCATAGAGAATTTAAATAGCTTGTGTCTTATTAGGAGCAAGGAATTTTGCTGATGTGAAAGCAAAAATAACTTCACTAAGGAAAGAATGTTGTCAAACAGAAGAATATGAACAAGTTGAAGATAGGTATTTTGACGAGATTTCAAAGATCAATAAAAAGATAGTCCACATTTCTCAAACTTTCCAACTGCCATGAGAAGCAGAAATAATTCAGCAAGCCTACATAGAAAAACTTGTAACTTGTAACCTTGCTCTTAGCTGTCATTGCAGCATTTATGGGTGACCATAAAACCTAATTCCTTTCCCAGTATCTCACTGTATGAATCCCTGTATTGTTCTCACTATCATCCCATCAGATCTATGTATTTAAGAATAGAAATAACGACAATCTCCTCCCTTTTATTTTTTCTCAGACTACAAAAAGCAAAAAATAACTGCCCAGAAACTTTTTCTGCTTCTTTTACAAGTCCATATTCTTCTTCTATTTTTTAATTTAGTATTTAGAATACTTCTTTTGCTCATAAGACACGTTACATTGTAATGTCACTGGGGTTAGCGTCCTCAGACAGCCCATTTGAAAGTTGAAACCGGTAGTTTCTGATCCCTGAGCCCACCACTGCTTTTAATAAGATCTACTGAAGCTGTTAGGAATTAAAGGTCATTACAGCTTTGTGTATATTTGGGCTATTTGGCAAAATTAGCTTGCCATGGTGGCCTGATGGGTAATGATGAGCACATCTGGTTCCATTTCTTTGGAGCTGCCACAGAAAGATGTAATTTCAAACATGAGGTTTCAGTATCCACCACCTGGGGAAATCTCCACAGGGATTTAACTCTTCCCTGCCCCCAATATTTAAGACCATTCACTCCAATGATTCCTTTGTCCTCAGTGCATTACATTACCATCATTTCATTTTTCTGCCAGAGGCCAGTTCACAATATTGGGCACAAAATTGTTCGAGACAAGGATAGACAACACACATGTACTCGTGTGACGCCTGGAACAGGTGCTGAGCACACTCTTACTCGTACATCTCTCCATACCACGGTGGTGCTGTAGGTGAGGTTTAGCTTGAGGACAGAAGGCTCACAGCAATGAGCAAAACTGACTTTTCTCTAAATGGGAGAAACCTTTTATACTGTACAATGTGTTGCAAGAGAGAGAACATAATTAGACTATCAGGAAAATTTATCTTTTTTTTTTTTTAAAGTATAAAAGTATTAAAGACTATAGTCTGCATAGATCCAGGACTGCATTTTAAACATAGTATTGTTTAAATGTCAACTCCAATACCACTATAGGCATAGCAGAAGAATCAAAAAAACACCCACAGATGACCATAAGCATCGTTTGACAACAGTTTCGTAGTGCTTAAAAATACATGTAACTACTTTTATTATGACAAAGGTCTCGCATTTAAATAGACTAAATCTACTGTTCTCTACATCTTACACTACTTTATTCTTTTGCTATTACTTGTCAAATTAAAAGGGTTTGAGCCAAAATAAGGGGCAACACAGGTGTTTGGCTATATGTAGGAGTACACCAGAATTTTCATTGATATTTTACTGTACTCTCAAAACAGATATGTTTAGAATGTACACCTGCCTGTTTTACCATTAATGCTCACTAGAAAGCATGAGAAGTATAACAAAATGCTGTTCAGAAATGTAGGAGGAAAATAGGAAGGAATGTTTTAATGGGACCAAACCAGTTTATACCAGTTCTAACAGATTTTGTTTTATACGCAACAAATGAGGAGGGGCTTATCTTCCATTTCAATTCTTTCCATGTCTCTAAATCACCATGAGAACTGGGGAATAGGTACAGCTTCTCTGTACATTAAGCAGCAGAAGTCAAGTCTTCATGTCAGTGTGTTCTCTGTCTGTTCTTCCGATGTGTGTGAGTGCTGACATATAATTAAATTAAAGGCAACATCAAAACAGGTACTTTGGAGGGCTTGCTCTTGAAGCAGAAAGCAAGAACAGTCATCACTGCTCCTGCAGGAAATCCCATAAAACTGTATTTGCAAATTTCATGTTACTAGCCATCGGCTATTAAAAGCCATCCTGACTCCTCCTGGGGTGTGGCAATGCCACAGTGCTATTAGCAGAAAGGTACCCCAGCACAGCTTTTTGAAGACAACCAGAAGAAAAACAGAAGACTGATTGGTGTCTTAGAATAAAAGGGTAGGGAAATAAAATTCCTATACTGAAGCTGAATCTCATCTGCCTGAGACATAATCTCCCATTTGCCCAAAACTTTTCAAAAAGTTTTTCATTAACTATTTACAACATCTCAGGAAAAAAAAAAAAAAAACCTTACAGTCTTAGAGGAATTTCTCTTTAACATCCTGGAAACGCTGTTTCTGACCAGTAGAAACCAAGCAGTATACTGGAACTAGTTCATAACTAGGAAAGATTCACACTTCCCTCCCTCACCTCTCAGACGTTAATTTTCTAGATTAACCCATTCTACCAAAATGCCTGATACAGTATATAAAAGTACTTATTTATGGATACAGGATAATTCATCCCTGGAACTGGTAGATCAGGGTAAGCAGAAAATAAGCTTAAAATAGCCTTTTCATTAGCAAGACACCCATTTCAATCATAATTTAATTTTCTTCTGTATTAAGGAATTATTACTATAATACACAATTTAATTGAAGTTGGAAACACCAAGTGTTCTAATATATCATAGTGGATATTGCCAAGAAGTCCTACTCCAAAATATTTTCTGCTTTTCTCAAGCTTTGTCTGAAGCTCACTATATGCCACGCTGTGCCTGAACTGGATTTTTCATCAGAGAGAGCATCGTTAATTTTCATGGAGTTGCACCAAATATTCATTAGCAAAGAGATCTAATAACACTCCAAAAAGGCCCACAATAGATGGGCAAGTTTTCCTTGTCTCTCTTTCAGAAACAGCATAGAAAGTCCTTTCCTGTTTGAAGCTCCATGTGTATTGCTGCTGCCACTCCAGTACCCTACACTTGTGCACAGAAATAACAATTCCAGCCTTGAAATGCTGTCCAAGGAAAGGCAAAGGAGAAAAATCTGCACATTCAGCAGTTTTGACCTTCAAAAGCTAAAATGAGACTGCCCTTTCCAGAAAAGCGTTGCTTGCACGTGCCATGCCGTACGTGTAGGACAGCAGGATCTCTTTCTTAATGCTATCCCTGCAACACACATAGGCAGTTAACGTCATCCCATAGAAATTCCCGCAGTTCACTCAGCTCCCAGCGGAGTTGCACAGGATGTGACTACAGCCACTTCTCCAGAGAGTTCACTGACTCAGGTGAGAGTACAGGAGATTTTCTTAATGCTTATTTAGAACTCCATCTTTTAGTTACTGTAAGTTACACAATTCAGAAGCATTTTTGATTTGAGAGATATATATATCCACGTGTGTGATAGTAAAAAGCCTCAAACATTCTCACTCACAGCTGAGCCCTTTTAACAGTGCCTTGGCAATACTCTGATCCTTTGATGTCCCTTTAAATTCAACATGATGGTACGAATACTCCAGCACGTTGGGCAGAGTAGCTTCTTTAAGAAGAGAATTTAAATGCTGAACCTCCGCAGCCAGGCATGGATGCACTTACATGTCAGTAAGTGTACTTCAGCCTTATCTTACTCTTCTTCTCCCTGTGGGGTCAGGCAAATGAAACTCTTGGCCTACAAGCAGGTAAGTGCGATGTTGGGGCTTCTGGTTTATTCCCTGTGAACTCAGCCTGAGCAGATGGGTTTACCACTGAATTTCCTGGATGCGAGTACATTCACACTCCACCAGGTGTGAGAAATTAAAGGTGGGAAATAGTCTTGCATAGAAAAAAATTAGAGCAGGGCTTGAAACCAGGATTATAACCAAAATGTAATTCAGTTATGTGGCAACACAATAAACTTCCCAGAGAACCAGGATCTGTTCTCTCAGTTATATAGCCCCTTTGCCACTTGTAGCTTAATTTGAACTCCAGACATCTTTAAAATATTACTGAAATGTTAAATAAATTGTAGTAAATTGAAATGTTGCTATAGATAAAGACAGGAAAGAATAAACTGAGACATGTATTCAGCATGCAGGTTTGTAAATCAAGGGTAAAAAGGGAAATTAAAGAGACAGGCTCAAAAATGGCATGCACCAGAAAACAAGGCACTTGAACAAAAATGATGCAGCATTCACATTCACCAGAGGCTCTCTATTTAACTTATTACTTTCTGTACAGCCTTGTGAAACAGCAATAAAACTGAGAATCTAAACAATCTATTCTTTCAGCAACAGCTAGTAAAGTAGACAAACAGCGACATGGAAGAATCTTATTTTACCTGTCTCTGGCATGAGAGTTCACAGATTCTCAATGGCTTCTACAGTAAATAGCAGTCCTGAGAGGATGACCTCGATAGCTCTGCAAACCTCTTTAAAATTCTAAACTTTAAAATTAGCAGGATTTAGGCATTCTGTCTTCAGGAAGTGTTTTGTATCCACATCAGGACTGTCATTAATGTGAGACGCTGTGTGTGGTCAGTACACGTTCTGTTAAATTGTGTAACTAGGTGAGCTAAATGCATGCAATATACTATACTGATAAGTGTAATTGGAGTAAATAGGACCCCCTTGACTTATGCAAATAAGATATCATTAGTTTATTTACCCATCTGTTCTGGTTTGCTCAAGTATTTCCAAGTATGCCAGAATTTACATTCACTGTGGTCGATTTTAGTTTTCTGCAGAAATGATTCAGAAGAATTCTGTCTCATCCTGAAGAATGATTTCTTTCTTCTCTCACCTGAGCTCATTCCTTACAGATAAGCAAACATCAGCTCATCTAACAAGGCATTACCTCTGTCCTCGCCATTCCCGCTCTTGAAATATCATCACTGTTTACAAAGACATCCCACTTACGGCCACAAGTGACATGAGTGCTTTATAGCTCTGTTATTTACAAGATATCAAAGTGGTTTCGTAGAGAGTAGTGCAATTTCCCTCCTGCTCTGGGCACATGAAATCAGTGAACCTAATAAACTAGAAAAGCCTCATTAATGGAAGCAACTGTCCTCTGTGAGTGAGCAGCAGAAGCCAGCAGATCAAAGGTGCCCCACTTCCTCCAGTAGTGCCTGCACATCTGTTTTCATTATACGGAATGTGTGGTTAAGCTTGCTGCTTCACAACAACAAAGCTTTCTGCTATTACTGTTTTTCTAATATATGCTGACTTCAGTTTTCAACCCGTCTTTTTTCTAAAAATGTTTAAACGTTTTACCATGAAGTTATTGGTCTGATTGATATAAGCTGTGCCTAAGTCTAACTAGGGCATTGAGAAATGGGATGATCCTCATCTGGCTGCACTAGATGTAAATAAAAAGATTAGACAGCCCTGTGCTGAAGTTAACTTTCCTTCAAAATAGCACCAAAAGTTGGTATTTTTTTTGCAACTGTACCCAGCTGCAAACAAGCCCAGGACTGGATCTGCTGTTATAACAGTAGGTGTGCTCTCACTTTTGAAAAAGAGACAGAAAGCATAAAGAATGGGATGTTATTAGTGGAGTTTAAGAAAACCTAAATAAAATTCAAAATCATAAGATTTTCTCGTATCTTATGGTTTCAGATTTTCTTTTTTTTTCTTTTTGGAATATAAGAGAACTAGATTAAATATTGAAATATTTTCAAAACATAATCATTGTTAACAGTAATCTCTAAGAAATATGTTTTTTAAAGTTTTCTATCAGATAGGAAAAACTGTATACTATCATAGAATCATAGAATGGTCTGGGTTGGAAGGAACCCCAAGAATCATAGAGTTCCAACCCCCCTGCCACAGGCAGGGCCACCAACCTCCAAGCATGATCTAGACAGGGCCCCATCCAACCTGGCCTTGAACACCTCCAGGGATGGGGCATCCACCACCTCTCTGGACAGCCCATTCCAGCACCTTACCAACTCTCTGTAAAGAACTTCCTCCTAATATCTAGTCTAAACCTTCCCTCCTTTAGCTTTAATCCGTTCCCCCTTGTCCTGCCAATATCTACCCTTTTAAAAAGTTGATTCACTGCCTACCCAATACCATTCTTACTCTTTTCTGTATATTTTTCCACAAAGATTTTGCAGTGGATCATTTTTGTGGAATATCACACCTATTCTGTACACACACACAGTCCCACATAGTAGACTAGTAATCTGATGCTGCATTGTGGACAAATCTCTTAGTGGCCATATACGTATGGCTGAGTGGCCCATCAGAATTGTAGGACACTAATCTTATTGTGATGAACAGTAATTGTAACAAATAGTGACAAAAAGAATGAGAGATTGGCTAAGCCAGTAATGCACTTGAGCAAAATTTTGTCTGAGAGGACAGTAATAGGAGTCCTTTAAATTGTTCCATCTCCTTCCTTCTGGCATACAGAATTGAGGATGTTGATCAAAAAAGAAAAAAAAGAAAAGCACCACATATTTTTGCATAGTACCACACATGTGATTAAAGACAGTGCTCAGTGCCTGACATTGGTATGATCCAACACGCAGTCCAGTCCAGACAACTCCTTCTTCCTGCTTTGGCAAATAGGTGAAGCGGTACTTACAGGATGATAAAGTATTGCAAATCCCTGCACCAAGTCCATTTCAGGACTTCACAATCAAGCTTTGCAGTGTATTTATTTCTGATTGATTGCAGCACTCAGAGAAGGCAAAAAAAAAAAAAAAAAGACTCCTATTTACTTATAAGAATGCAAGAGAAATCTGAACAATTCAAGAAAAACAAATCCTGCATGCAAAACGTGTCAAGAAACCCTTCTCTCTACTCAGGAAGGAAAACAGATAATTTTAATTCTAGTGCTTCTATTTGTAACCTAACATAATTCTTCAGCTAAAGAGGACAAGCAGTGACTTTAAATAGGTCTCCTTGTTTCCTCTTGTCCATATCACTCCCCGAAGTGCTCTCCACCCTATCCTTCTTTGAGTGTTATCCTTATTCATTTTTATTTATGAAGGTTAGGTCATTCAATTCACCTACAAAGTTAACAAAACAAGTTAACCAGGGCTTTAGACCAGTAGTAAATGTTACATATCGCATGCTCTAAGTGCAAACTTGGAATTTCATAAACACCTAAAGGTTGTTCAAGGAAAATGGCTGCATGAAGAATGTCTGTTTGTTTGTTTGTTTAGTTTTCCTTTATTCACACATTCACTCGTTATTTGTTTAGAAGAGAAAACTATATTGGTTTTTTGATTAATACTAAATTTAAATAAAGGGAATATGTATATATAAAGCTTAATTTTCTTCCCAAAGATGGAAATGGAGATGTAAATGACAGCCAAAGACCATCCTAATGGAAAACTGTAGATGTATTCTTCACAGAATGAGCCAAACACTGAATATAACAAGCAGTCCAACCTAAATTTTGCAAGTAGTGATTTCAATTGCACTTCATTTTATGTGCTTGTCTTTTAATGTCTTCAGAAGGGTCTTCTTGGCTGCGTGAACCTGAATATAGAATTTAGGGTAGTCTCTTACAAGCACAAAGATCATCCTGCAATTAAATTTAAGCATACCCTACATATACAAGGCTGCTCACAAACAGTGCCTTTAAATTTGTCAGTCAGAACCTTAATGTATAAAACAAAGTAAACTGATCATTTGCATGTTAAAAGTACACATTTAACAACCTATCTCTGTCACTCCAAAAATACAACTAATTTCAGCTCCATAATATTACTTTAAATCTATGAAATTTCTTTAATCTACTTTTTCTTTTCAGAACTGATCATTCTTATTTAAACTTAAATGATGGTGCTAATGGATGTTTTGTCCTTGGAGCAGACTAATGAATAGCAAGATATTATCATGAGGTTTGTGATGTCATTGGTTTTCACACAATTTAGGCTACTAAACCTCATGACAGATTAGCAGACTGTCTTGGATATCAACGTAATCATACACGAGAAAGAAAAGGTGAAGTCTGGCTGACCTTTGGCAATTCATGACACTTTTGTTAGATGCCATCTGTAGTCTATAAATACTACCTTATGTCTCTTTGTTATTCCAAATAAAGAGGTCTCTATGTTCATGGTAGAGTAAGACTTCTCAAATGCCAATGCCATTGAGATGACTTCAGTAGAGCTCCTAGGTCCACACTGCTGAGCCACACGTGCAAAAAGAGGAATGCAGTTTTTTGGGGTAGCATCGGGGTATTGCTAGAAAGTAGCCTGCATTCCAGTACTCGTGCTTAGGCACATCTGTCTTGGACATTTAATTTTTATTTCTGATCTTAAGAGAATTGAATCACAATCTGCGGAGGATCCTAGGTCATGTACTTATAAATCTGGTGATTCTCTGAACGTTTTGAGAAGGCGTCATGAGCAAGTGTCAGTTTTCCAGTGTATTACCCGTGGGCCTCTCTCTTTGATCTGGTAAAACTCGAAGTATCTGTCCCCAGACATCAACTCCTACAGGCTCTTTCTGAGGACACAAGAAAAATATAGAAGATATGTGCTGGTTATGGAAAAGAAGAGTTTTAATGGAAATATTAAGGCACTCTCCACTCTATCAGACTGATGTCCAGAGTCTTAATAGTTGTATTAAATGGATGTGAAAAGACAGAATTTTGAAAGCTCAGGCAATAAGAAAATTGTGACAAGCACCCACAACTCGCTAAAGTATGTGTTGGTAGTTAGAGAGCAGGTATGTATGTCAGTGCTTCCAGCTATGCATTTCAACAGCTTTTGAAAAGCTGTAGGGAGACTTACCTGAGCTTAGGAACTGAACTATTGACTGTGCTTGAGAGACAAAGTATGACTGTATGTACTGAACGTATACAAAAATGGTTCTATTCACTGTCTCTTTAACCACAGTTACTTCTCCCAATTGAGAAAATCAGTGGGAGTAAATATGGCAACGCATGTGTGTATATATTTATATATACACAACTGTCAAATCATTTGCCAGTTTACACCTTTGTTTTTATACGTAAGATAGAGATGACCAAATAATGACTTTCTGAAACATAACTGTTTCTTAAAAGTCTTTCACAGAAGTATTCACAAAGTTACTTTGTCTTACATTTTGTGAAAAGCTGATTAATTTTTTTTTTCAGCCAAAGGATGAGTGATTATCCACTGTGTTATGGCATTCCTAATGACAGTATTTGGTAGTGGGCTGTGGCTGTTCCAGTGTCCCAGACCTCACTCAGCCTTCTCCGGGAAATATTATTGCAAGACAGTTTAGCTCAGGATTCACTTTATATCTATCAGTGTGATTTAGCTACAATCCATTGTCTGCAAGGAAACTTCCAGATGCCATCTTCTACTTCTGCACATGTGCCAGCCAAGGTGCCACCTGACAACACTGATTTTAGACACCAAAAATTTCCTATGCTTTCTCTAATGAAAACATTTCATTTGAAACCATGTTGCACTGGATAAAGTGGGATTTTTGCCAGGACTTCATCCTATCTCCCTTCTGAGACTACCCGTGGAAATATGTTATGTCACATGACATTCCCAGCACAGCGCTGGGTAGGGTATATCCTGCAGAAAGACATCTCTTATAAACAAGATTTAGCAATCTTGGAGGGAATTTCCTGCTGTTGGTCAGATTGTTTTGAACACCGCTGACCTTGCTGCAGATTTCTATTCTAAGAGCTGCTATTCATCTGTGTCCTAGGATCAGTTGCTTTGATGACAGTAACTTCTGGGGAGGTGGATAAGGAAATCTAGAGACACTCGTTGCAGTTGTGAGGGCTGCTGATAACCAGCCCAGAGCCTATACCGATTTAAACACTGTTTGGAAGGAAATAGCTTCACTGAGGAAGGAAGCAAGGGAATGCGGAAAACAAACCAAAAAAAGCCAACCAAGTATAGCATTAACCTAGACCACATCATGTTGCCATCATACTACCAATATTGTACAGCAAAGCACAGGCCAAACATGCCTCAGATTGCACCAAAAATATATTTCTAAAAAGCACTGGCATTTCAGGCATTCCCAGACGCTCTTCTTCTGCTTACTAAGCAGATGATTCCACACCATTTGTTCCTACTTCCCAAAGAATGTCACATTCCTACACCAGAAAAAAAATCTTCATTCACTTGGGATTGTCATGACTGATTCATAGACAGTTTTTTTCTAAACACAAGGAGGAGATCTAGGAACAAAAGCCAAACCATAGGGAGCAAAACAGACTAATTTATTCGGTTAGTCTCATGTCTTGTAACTCAAAAAGTCTTCCAGCGTTTTAATGCCTCTATAAAAATATATTTATGTAACAATTATGTTTTAGTGGACTTAATTTCTGGAAATGTTTTCATTGGTTTCTTTGGATACATGGACTTCACAGTCCCCAGGATATTTGTAGCATGAAGTGGTTTTCATGTGTCAAATAATTCGTAGCCCTCACAGCTATGAAGCCCATCCAAAAAGGTACCAAATCAGATCATGGAAATTCAAGGAAAAACAGAGACAATCAAAAATTACATCTTGATCATACTGTAAGAAGGGCATCTTCTCAGTAGGGCTGATTTCTCCAGACAGTCTCAACATATCATAGGAAATCTTTCCATTTTCTATCTGTTTTTCTAAATAATAAAGAACAGATGTAGTCTGAAATAGTCTGAAATTATTAGAAATATTAAAAAAATTGCAAAGTCTGCATAATGAGGAGCATTTTTTTGTAAATATTGGATATTGCCATTCAATATTGACACTATTAAGTTTATTACAACATTTTCAATACTTCAGATTTTTATGTAAAGAATAAAACAAGATTTTGAAGTTATACAAACTTTCAAACAGCTCTAAAAGAATAGACTGGATACTCAAGGTATCAGTTTATGTAGTGTTCAGAACTGGAGTTCTGAGTCATTTAAATTAAACTTTTGCACTTTTTATTATGTTTAATGAATCACTGACTGTAAAAGTTTCAGTAGTTCCTCAGTGGAGGTTCTTGATATCAACAAAAGTGTATTTCTTACTGTGTCTTCAAATGGTTGTGATTTTTAGTGGTAAACTTGAAATATCTTCGAAGCCCTCCACCAAGAGTTATACAATGCCATACTAAATATTTTTTATTTCCATATCATGTAAGGTCTTGTTCAAAAGTTTACTAAAAATCTTTGAGCATCTTTCCACTGACCCACAGTCTTAAGCTAGTGGCAAAGCTGTGTCCTAAATCTGCAAATTTAGGCAGCTTCACCTGAAACCAAACCCAAAATTCCCACAGAACAGTGTCCAAACTGATGCTCATACCTGAAATGAAAATTTAATGATACAAACAAAACAGCTTAGACATAGCTAGGAACTGATAGGGTACAGCTTGCAAAAGGTAGGGACAAAGAAACTGCATTTGATATTCTTCCTGAAAAGCTGCATGCTAAAGACAAGTACAAAAGGATAAGGATAGAATATTACCTGAAGGATGAAGGAGAATTCAGACGCATGTATGTTGAATTTATAATATGGACTTTTTATTCTTCTCTCTCATATATTAAAAAAACATATATTCAATATCAAAACAAGAATGTGACCCAGAGAACAGTGAGGGCAACAAAGTGATTCAGAAGAACAGAAAATTCATCCTGTTCCATTGTTCTTTTTGTATTTCAGCTAAAAGTTAAGCGTTTAGACTGCATAATGTTCCCCACTTTTGATTAGGAGAGTCAGAACCAAGTTTAAACATATGTCATGGATGTCCCAGTTAAACAAATTGATGAAAAAATGAGTCGGAAGGACTCCTTTTGGATGCAATGCAGATTTTCATCCTGGATCTGCAGAATACCTAGGGATTAATGTGACCAAGCTTTCCACAGTCCCAAACCACCTGTTCTAAAGGGTAGTGCATAACTTCTGCTTAAACAGGGTAGTGGAAGCTAGTCCTGAAATAAAAATTACTGGGCAAAATTTTGGTCTGCATTTTGTAAAAGTTTTGACAACATAGTCAGGTGGGTCCCTTTATAATCCCTGACTACTAATCCTTCTTTATCTTTTTTTCTCACAGACACCTGCACTGCCCTACCGTAGATATGAGAGATTATTAGTGTATGAAATTAGCATTTAGAAATTCTGATTATTTTCCATATATTTCTCTGAAAACAAGCTGAGCCTATTCATAGCATAGGCTGTTCATGTGTTTAGCTGTTTAATATTATATTGTTTTTTTTATCTTAGGTTGAGGTTAATTTAATCCAAAAGAAGTTGATAGTACTGTCCTCGGATGTAACTGCGTTAAGCAGGTCCCCTTCCCCTTCCCACCACACTCATTTTGATGACATCTGACCATCCCTGCATTTATGAAACACTGATTTTTCTTTTTCACAAACCCTCACACTAAGAATAAATGGCTTTCAGGCATATTTATTTTAAGGGACCTTCTTTATGTGCCTCAAGATGAGGCAGCTGAACATTTAACCGATTTTGAAATGTTTTCAACTGTAAGTGTGGTGCATGAGCAGGACTCAAAAAGAAAAAAATCTTTGTACTTTCTTCAGTGTCATTTACACCCTGAACTCTGCTGGGCTTACACAGCAATCAGCCACCACCTTTCCTTGTGTTTCTGCATTTCATCACTCAGCTTCCTTTTGGTCTTGCTGACACTCCCCAGCACACCTTCCTTGCAGTCACTTGCACATCAGTCAGCAGCTGCCTTCTCACATGTCCTAGCTCCACTGACCAGCTTGTGAAGTTCTAGCAGGCAGTGCTTTTGCTTTTGGGTTTTTTTTTTTTTTCCATTCTGCATTTCAGAAAGGAATTTAGTAATATAATCAATGAAAGGTTGATAAGAAACTCAGACATGTATTCAACATTCCTATTAGATTGCACGTAGATTAATGCTGTATTTAAAGAACGCATAATGCCATTCCCGTAACAATATTATGAGGAGAGAAAAAGAGGGAAAATAAGAAACCTTAAAAAATTATTTGTGATAGTCCTAAGAGACATTGTTTCTGGTTTTGGAGGTACCTAAAAATGAATAGCGCATAACTGTACATCTGTACCTTAACTGGATTTGGTTATTTTAATACAAACAGAAGGAGTCAGGTCACAAGCTTCAGACTAATATTTCTTTAATCCTAGTAATAACCCTGGGTTATCACATGTCTGTTCCCAGGCCCACCACATCTTCCCACTTTCCTTTTCAAGATCTTTTCCTGTCACAACTGTGGCTGCCTTGCTTAAGTATTTCCTTAGTGCTACATAATTGCAGGTCTTTTCTTCATATCCCCTCTTATATTTTACCATCATGCTATTGTTGTCTGTTGAATTGTACCTTGTAATTTCAGGAAGAATCTCACACTAGAGTTTACTAAAAAATTCTGGCAGGTCCTCAAATGTGTGCTCAAATGTAATCTGGCAGACACAGCCTCTCAAGGAGAATTTTACACTATCTATCTATTATTTCTGCTGCTTTTGCTTTGCTTAGCATAACTAGATTTTAACTTTTCCTTGTATGCGTTTCCTCTAATTAATAGTGACTGTTTTTAGCCTGCTGGTCAGAATGACCAGTATTGCCTAACATATCCTCAGTCTTCTCTTTCTAAAAGCCTGTTAGATTATCTGCATACCTAATCACACATAAGAAATTATTTCTCCTAAGCTACCTGTTATGGTGGGGTCAGAACTGGCAGCTGAACATTGCACACCAGCAAACATATGTTTTTGCACAGGGAAGGCACCATCTGGCTGAAAGGCAGCCAAGGCCCTTCCTGGCCCCGTCTGCAGGTGAGAGGAGATACAAGTGGAAGCAGCTGGTATGAAATCAGACTACTTAATCTGGCAAGATGTTGCTTAAAATGAAAAGGCGTATGTTTAACACTGGCTTTGACCTTCCCAGCATTTATCTTGTTAGACCTACATAAGTTGGTGTCATAATGGTGGCCAGCCTTCTAAAACCTACAATGCTTTATTCTGGGCTGTATTTGAGTGTGGCTTTTTGGCAATCCTAGTAGATTACAAAACTAGAGGGTTTTGAAATAAAGATGCAGTTTAATGACCACTTCTATAGGAGGGTGTAAAAGAAACTAGAGTCAGGAACAAACACACAGTGAATTAAAAATATTGAAAGTGTTGATGGAAGCAAAATGGGGGCTGCTCTGGGTGTTTGTATTGTGAGGTGCTAAGATGGAGCAGGAAACAGAGCTAGCTGAGAACCAGTGAGGGTTTTTGGAGGCAGGGTTGATTTGGTTGGTTGGTTTGTTTGCGGTCAGGTTAGCTCTCAGCCATGGCAATTCCTCATTCAAGTTACTGTGTGTCCTTGTAGACTTTTGTGGCAGAACAAAGGCAGGAATGGGAGTGCATAGGTGAGGATAGAAAGCAGAGGAAGCAGGCAACATTTTGGTCCTAGCTCTCATTTCAGTTTTAAATGATCATGAAAACACATCTGCCTTTGCATAGATTTAAAAAAAAAAAATAAAATGAGTTGTTAAAACATATGGTGCAAATGAAGCACCCTCCCTCCCACCCCCATTGCTGATTTCACTGCTAGCAAGGATCTTCAGCAGCATTTGTTACAATGAAGGATCATGGTCTCCTGTATCCCATGTCATCCTCTACATTCTTCGTGTTGCCCACATATTTAGCACATCCCTTACACGAGATAAAATCTACTCTACAAGCTGATCCACAGTTACACTGCCTTGCAGCTAAAACAGTCAAAGGAGATGTTGGAAGTTCTTTTGCAAAGATTTTCACAATGGATTTTGCGATGTAATGCAATATATGTGGCCTGCTGTCAAGTAGCTTTGAGCCCAGTCATGTGAGCCTAGGTTGGTTTTTTTTCTTGTGAGATCTATGGTTCAAAATTTCTTATTCGAATAAACAAACCAAATAACTCCTTTCCCTTTGAGACTCCTCATAAGCCATTTTGAAGATGATTTGCCAAGCAAAAAGATGATGTAAGTAAATACAAAATAAAATTCTCATCATTGCAGTCCCCACCCCCCCAAAAGCAGCTGCTGATCAATTCTGTGCTACACAAATATTGCCAGAGTTCTTCCAGTGCACCCCACATGGCACAAGGCTTTTCGATTTTAATAAATACGCTCACACAAACACGTTTGATATGCCAAGACTGGAGGCCTGGCGTATTTGAGACACGGCGGCAGCACCACGCAACAATAGTGCAGTTTGTATTGCTGGCAGTACTGGCATACCACTGGCCAGAACTTCAAAAGTGACCAAAAGACCAAAGAAATGGCCGCAAACAGAGAGCAACTTTAAATGCCCAGAGAGTACTTTGAAGTGATTATTAACAATGCATCCCATAGCCCAGGGCATGCACAAAGTATGTGTGCACACCAAGCTTCTGAATGGAACAGGATTTGTTTATCAGCCCCTCCGTGAGACCACAGAGGCTCCCTCTGAAACAATTTATTCTTCTCTGCTCCTGCAGCTGAATGTGCCACAGGCGTTTTTTGTGGGACAAATTCAGCTAATAAGCGATCAGTTCACTGGAAGTGGTAGTAAGTCCTATCTGGAGAAAGCTTTGAGCTATCTTCCACATTAGGGAGCAACAGGCCCACAGACAACCTCCTGTGTTTGTGTTGCCCTCCTGGCAATACTGGTTTGAGTTTTGGTGGCCAAATACAGCTTTTGGCTCCACGGATGTTGTAGATGGGCACAGAAGAAACAGGAGAGAGCATCTGTGCCCATCATGACAGGACTAGCAAGGAGCTTCCACTAATTACTGTTAAGACTGGTGCAAACCCTTCTGTAGACATCTGTTTTCCTGCTAAAATTTGACCATTTTACTGCTAACCTGCAAGCCCAAACCATGCCTCCATCATTTGTCTGTATGGTCTGTCTGTCTCTTCCTGGGACCCAGACAAAAGGTTTTTGGGGGCATGAATGGCTGCTTTGTTCCCCTGCTCTGAATAGTTCTTAGGCAAATGTACTTGAGCTCCAAGTTTGAGGAAAAAAAGAAATCTGGCCAGGTTTGTAGCCCTCAAAACTGTAGTTGAATACTTTAAAGTTAGGATAGAGTTTGCCTCAAAATTTTCTGTGCTCTTTAAATAAATTGCTTCAGTTGTGTGGCTAGGAACTAACAGGCATGAAATAAAAAATAAAGATGATGAGTTAGGATCTCGCTCAGAGTGGATATATCCCACCTTAAAGCTCAGTGAAGAAAAAAAAAAAAAAAGTAAGAAACAGGATTTATTCCAGAGGCTGAAGTATAAAAGACTCATCAATGCCAATCTTTGGTTTTGTATGCATTTGGAATATATATTCATAGCCTCATTGCCTTATGGACATATACTTTATCAAGATATTTTTGGCTAAAAGATATAAGCAAGCCACAGCATTGCACTGCAGATTTCAGGAAAAGGGAGAATAGGTTGCATTGAGTTTGCAGTATATCCCTTTATTCTCTAACACTAACTTAGTTGGGTAAAAGCAGAACCAAGTTTTTTTTAGCAAAGTCTAACTTCAGCTACTGCCATGTACTTCCAAGAGAAGTAAATAACAATGTTTAAGCTCTTTTTTTTTAAATACAAGTTGAATTAAACAATTATCCTGTTTTCATCTATGCTGCTATACTGAGTTCTGAAAAGATGAGCCAAAATAAAATGTCAGCATTTGGTTTTGCTCGCTGGCTGCTAGCTAACATTTAGGAGTATGAATTGATTTCAGATGGGAATGTCAGCTGCATGCTCTGGCTAGAAATGAAGCCCTGACTCAGAAGTGTAGAAAAGATATGATAATCAAAATTTCTCAAATAAATTTCTTCCAAGAAGGGGAGTGGCACTAAGGTGGAACTCATCGTGTATCCATTATGGTATTTTCTTCTACCCCCAAATAACTGCTAATAACAGCGGCATGCACCATTGTGAAGTCCTTCTCCGTATACTGCTCTTCTCATGCCTGGCCTGAAATCATCCCATACAATGTTTTTCAGGGTTTCCCACAACTTTGCAGACTTGTACGATTTTTAAGCAGCAAAGCAGCAGGAGGATGGATTTTGACTAAAGTAGAAAAACAGTTTGGGGAGAAATGTCTGGTTTATGCTAAAACAGAAAGACTTTTCTCACTTTGAATCAGGAAACAGTTTTGCTTCCATTGTAGACTTTTGTGGCCATGCTAGGAAAAGCTTCATTTTCAGGCATCAGTCACAAGGAGAAAACAGAAGAGAGGGCATTTCATTCCTAATCTTTGGAGTAGAGCACAGATGGGTGATGATATTTCAGAGCCAGCAAGCTTTGATGTGTTTTGTGCAAGTCGTGCAGTCTCCAGTGGGGAAACCCAAGCTGCCCGGTGAAAGCCTGAAAGCTGTGGGTCCTCCTGGCCCCTTCAGGTGGCAGAGGGAGAACAAGCGAGAAAACTGAGACACATTCGGGCCACGTTCATTTTAATGTCCGAGACGGGTGCAGACCACAGAGTCACATTCCTATTCTGTGCATCTCAGTACACAATTGATCAACTATCTCTCCAGGGATGTGGAGGACTAAAACACAGCTAGTTCTTCCATTCCTCAAGCCAGTAATGTCAGAGGAGTTATGGCTTGGGTTTACAAGGAACCTGCAGCGGCTGCAGCCACTGCATTTGGTTTGGCAGTTTGGGTGGGTACGTAAGGGGCACATACTGCCCCTTATGACCAACCAACTGAAGTTGATTACTTCCCCTTTTTTTTTTTAATTTCTGCAAGACACAGAACAGTGTGCTGTAGTACGGACGTGCTACTTGGCGTGCTAATAATAATATCAATTCACTCACCAGTGGAATCCATGTGGGACTGACATAACCTTCCTCTCTTTTGTTGAGGCTGACTATTTTTCTTTTGAAAATGGGTAGCAACCTCTAGGTTTGTTCTGTAGCTTAAAACCAGGCAAACTTTATATCTATCTTTAAGCAAAGCTTGGTCATCTACTCATTCTCTTATTCCCCTTCTCACAATCTGTTTAAAGCAAGTCTCACCCCAAATGCAGCTGTTCATAAAGCCTCTGTTCCTATGAGTGGTGTTACTTTTATTGTTGGCTTAGGTATGGCTCTAACTCTACTAAATAATTAACCAGCACAGGGCTTCTTCAGATGGACATAGTGTGTGGACTCCCTCAAAGGACGTCCAAGTCTCCTTCATTTCCCAGACAAACCCTCAAGGGGCAAGTCACCAAAAGATTTTTTGGTCTTTTCTTCCCCACCCTTTGCCTTTTTCTGCCAGTTTTAAGTGGTCATAAAATATCTGCTACACACTTCTGTGATGCAGGAAGAATAATAATCAGCCCTGGGCCAAGTCACGTACAGAAGCAATAGAAGAGTATTTTAACTGAGCAGGAATGTTATTTATCTCTAAACTACTTACGTTTAACAGCACTTTAAAAAAAACCTCCTCTTTTGACCAAAACAACCTCCAAACACAGATGTTCACTAAGTATCCAAACATGAATAAAAGATATTCAGAAAATATTGAGAGAAAACACTTAGAACCTAAATCCCAAAATCCTTACACAGATTTTAGTCAGAAATCTCTCTTAATTAATTGAAGCTAAACAATGAGTAAAGCTTTCAGAATTTAACCATCTCCTTACATAGCTGCATTTTTTTTATTTAGGTTTTGTAATCCTATCCTTTCATACAGCATTGCACCAGCAGCAAAGTCACAAACTCCTAAAAGCAGTGAAATTGAAGCCAAGAGCTTTAGACTAACTTGAAATTCCTGCTGCAAGGGATAAATGTGCCAGATCCCAGAATGTGGGTCACTTGTTTTGCCAGACCATCCAGCGTACAAACAGACTTGTATGTCTTCCTGTGAGGAAGGCAGAGAATAAGTATTTTGACCTTCATCAGCTTTTGGTGTTATATGGGAAAATGTGTGATAAATGAAAAACTGGGATATGGAATTAATTATATTTAGATTGTAACTGTGAATTTGCTCTTTGTTAAGTTCATGCTGTCAGATCCCATCCTAACAGTTCAGTGTGCACGTTACAACATCCACCTATTGCTAAAAGAGACACTAATTGGCTGGAGGGTATGGATCGGTAAATTGAATTACTGCCAGAGCCCATCAAAATAGGGTAAAAGGCTCTATTTGGAGGGCATTTTGAACAAACATGCATAGCCACTGTCCCTGCTTTTCCTCTCCTGTCAACAAATACGGAAATTCAAATACCAAAACTCTTGATAAATTTCAAGACTGATAAGAAAAAAAAAAATATATTGTTTTAGTTACTGTTCTCTCTGTGCAACTCACGAGTGCACAGTCCAGTCTTTGCAAAAAAAAAAAAAAATCCTTTGGATAATGAATGAACAATATAGATTCTTAGTCATGTGATACAGGAGCACATCACATAATTTTATGCTCTGGAAAGTATATTCTGTGAATCTGAAACAAATAATGACTAGGCTACAGTTCTTCACAGACCAATTACAAGAGGTAATTTTGCTTTTTATTTCCCATTTTCTGTAAGTAATTCTGAGGATAAGCATTAGGAGTGTACTGCATTGAACTCTTCCTACAGTCAGACCTTAAGAAAGCAAGAAAGGAAATGTTATGGAAAAATCTGTTTATTGTGATCAAATAACAATGTATGCTGTGCAAAAAAAAAAAAGGATGAAATTCTGTTTAGTTAAGCATATTCTTGTAGCAGGTTTTCTTTTTTATGCTTTGTTTCAGTGAACTTGTCTTTTATTGCCCATCATGCACAGGACAGCTGTTCAGATTAATAGTTTTTAGGCTGTGTTATTCAGTATGCAGGGGGTTTGTTTTCAAGCACAATGTTTCTGTGCTTTGGCTTTCCAACGTGCAACATGTGATCTTTGTTAAAACCCTGCTGTGGAATGCTGACATACACACAGGATTATTTTCCTTGCCAGGAGTTCATATAGATTTATATGAAGTTTTAAAAAATGCACACTCAACTTCTATTTTCCATTCAGGAAAAAAACACAGCTGTCATGTTGGTGACAAATAGCTTTTAATTTTAAACTTTTGGATGAAAGGAATAGGCATCTTTCCTGACCACACTGTGGCAGGATAGAACAACTGCATCCTATGACTTGAGAACCTCATGCAGTATCTGCAGGTAACCAAACACATCATTTTACAAAGTGCTTTGGAAAAGAGCCCGTCCTAAATTCAGCTTTCCTAAAAACAGACCATCCTGCTACAGTGGGGGTTAACTGCTGTTCTGAACCTCCCTGCCATTTTCCATCTACGAGCAAAAAGAAAGATACCTTTTCCCAGAAGGATGGAGGTACAATAAGGAAGAAAAAAGATTTACACAAAGGCTGGAAATAAGAGATGACTGTCTTAGGCAGAAGCTAGTAGCAATCAAATGCTTTCTTCACAAGGAAACTCCAGGCTGAGATACTGTCAGTAAGAACATTTCTCTGAATAAATGTTCAAGGGAAGGAATCACTTTCTCAAACCATGGATTGATTGTAGGACCAGGCAACAAGCCTTGCAGAAAATGGTCTCTGTGGCAGCCTATACCCGTCCTGAACTGACACGGTTTCTGTAGTAATCCCCTCAAATCTCACCCTTGCTGGAAGGTTTGCACCTGTAGAGTGCCATATTTCCCTCTTTGTTTCTTCTTTTAAACCCCTGCCCATTTAAATTTGCTGAGACAACACAGTGGTGAGACAGCCACAAAACATGGGCATAACAAACATGTGGGAGCCATCTGTAGAGTACTTGGCTCCCCAACATCTGCTACCCGCATTCCTAGGTTATATGGCCAAATTATCTCCTGAGGTCCCCAAGCAGGCGGGCTGTGCCTTGCAGAAAGAAGGGAACACTGCTGCTGCTGCTGGGCCACCTCTAGCTGGGAGGCGGGATGAGGTATTTTTACCCTTCCCACTGCAGGGAAGCACTATCTTTGGTAGCTTGTGTTATTTTCCCTTTTGTGGTGTAAACCCTGCTCAGATGTGGGTTTAGGGTAACCACACTGGGAGTGACCCTGGCTGGGTGGCTCTCCGGGGCCCACAGCAGGAGGATGCAGCTGGACATCAGCCCTATGACTCCCCATGGAAGAAGCCCTTGCTGGGGTCCTCTTCCCCTGGGAAATCCTGTGATATTGCTTTAAGAAAATTTGTCTGTCTGCCCACCCTCACCTGTACTTCAATCTCTCTCATCAGTCAAGGAAATCAAAGAGATTTCCTGGCTCAGAAAGTAAAACATTACAAATAAATGTGTTTTCTTTTATGATGCTGGTACTTCGCCAGTTCACAGCAGCTGAGATCTGTGCCTACTACTCAAGACAGATACAAATGTTTACATGGTCTATTCCCAGGCTGAGATTTTAAAATAAAAAATTAGTCTGAGTATATTAAAAATCAGGCCTGAGAGAGAACTTGCAGGGCGTTTGTCTTGTTGGCTCAAAGAAATTGTTCTATAACAACTGTAAATACTATTTTTGCAATATGGTGTTAAGTGTTTTTTCCCACCCGATGGATAGCTATAATGCTGTTAGTGAAAATTTAATTTTTTAATGTAATTCTTTTGCCACCACACCCACGTTAAAGGGACTATCCAAGCACAGGACTTGGTGAAGTGCAAACAATTTTCTTGAGTCTTTGTAGAAGTGGTCTTCGCCCCCACCTCAATCTCGTGCTCCAAGTTTAAGCTAAAAACCTGAATTTCCATAATGTAATGCAAATCATCACAGTAGTTTGCCTATCTCAGAATAAAAGTACACTAGGCGAATTATCTGCTGGAAGTCAAACCATCACACTCTTCTGTGTGGCTAATAAATGAGTTAATAATCTGAATGGTTGAATGTGGTAAACAAAACATATCTAACAGCAGTTATAAAGCTTTCCAATTGTCTAAAAAGACATTTGCCAGAAATTTTACTTGTATTCTAGCCATAATGGAATAGGAGCTTCAAATTGTACCCTTCATGTAATAAATTTTATTAGTTCTAAAAACTGAGTAGAATATCTGTAATGAGAGGAAAATATTGCTCTGAACTTACTGCATCTCTGGCCATATATTTCTAGGTAAAAAGTCAAAGGAAAGGAGTTTGAGCTTTACCCTATCTAAACTTATCTGCAAAATATACTCAGATGTAGTTTGAAAGACAGAGACAAATAGTGTGTTTAACCTTAGGAGGTGCTTGGGTTTTCCCTAATCTCGACCTGCTACATAGCTGAAAGTGGAAGCCTTTGAAATGTTTTTACAAAAATATTTACTTTTTATTAAAATTAGGAATGGAGAAGATTAACAGGGTTTTTCCTCTCCCTTTCTTTTTAACCTTGCAAACAGTTTAGTCATGAACCTCTGCAGGTCGACATGTTCTGTTGTGTTTATCTGATAGTGACAGAACAAACTTCAAATATCTCAAGGGCTCCGTTTAATCTCTTGATCATAGAACAGCCTTTTTTGATAAATCTAATTAATAGACCACTCATACAGCAATGAGCTCTGCATCATGTTAGTTTCTGTGGGAATTTTTTCATTATAAATGTGCATTACAAAAAAAAAAAAAAACACTAAAAAAACCGAGTGAAAGCACATAAATGAGTCGAAGCTGCAGAATTTAGATGTCCTGGAATCATGTGCTGCTTAAAGTCTGTGTGTTAAATACATCGTCCATCTGTTTCTTCTGCTGATTTACTGACTAGCCCCGTGAGCATTTTATGTTGTATATTGGGATGCAGATACTGGGAGAAGAAGCCAGCACCCAATCCGCAGTCTTAACCACACAAAACTCTCCTTGGACCCAGCCTTGCTGTTCATGATATTCAGTGTAGATTTGCAACCAAGTCTAGTAAGGACTGGAAGAGTGAAAACCTCAAGGGCAGTTACCTTGGTAAAGACCAAGCTGGAGTTGATATGCAGGTGTCGTGCAACTGGATGAGGGGGTAAGGGTTTCAGCACTGGGGCACAAGTTAGTAAGGACTGCGTGACTGCTTGTTTACCTGAGATATGCATACAGCAAAATATTTCTCTTTTGTGAGCATTTTTCTAGCAAAAAATTAGCTTCTATACAGTATACTCAACTGTTAGTAACATGTAAAAGTCCCAGATTGAAAAAAGAAAAATCAAACTCAGGAAGGGAGGAAAACATTTCTTTCTTTCCTTAAAAGAAGCAAAAAACCTCCAGAAATCTGGCATCAGTCTTAGTTCATCTTCATCTGCAATAAACAACCACAAATTTATGGCACATTCAATATTTATAGCTATTTCTGTTCTTTTCCATAGCCCCATTGACATTTCTATAAGCCCCTTGGCAGCAGAATCAACTTCTCTGCACTCCACGTTGCCCTAACTCAAGAGCACATTTTCCTGTTTCTAATCATCCCTAATCTCCTATAACCCTCACTCATTACAGCAATCTCCCAGTTAGCATGAGCTCCTGATGACAGTGCACAATGCATGACATCTCCATGCTACTCCTAGATGCATAAGTCATGTAATGTCCTAGCCAAAACAGCAAATGACTCACTGCGAAACAATAAAGGAAAGGGAGGGTTTGTTACCTGAGTGGATGACTGAATTTGAAGCTTGAGATCTCTAAACCATCCCACTCGGTTTATTTAATTTAACATTCTTTTTCTTTCTGATTAAACTCCTATTGGTAGGTGATGTTATACCTTTCTGTGAAACAAGAAAAGAAATTGATGTGAGGCTTGTTTTTTTCACAGAAAACCTGATTTTCTGTTCAGTAATGCACATGCAGGTGGCTGGTGAAATTATTCACTTGGAAGCACTGTTGAGTTGGCCCACATTTCTCCTAGGACCCTTGACCTGAAGAGTCCTTGCTCCAGCAGTTTGAGAGGAATGAATTTTCTAGTGCTGTTTTGCTAGTGTTCGTTTTGTTGATGTGGCTGTTGAATTATGGAAGACAACTTGCACTGCAAGTCAGCCGTGGAAATGCTTGTCTTAAACATGTTAACTCATTCCCACAGTCTTGACAAAAGCCCAAGCCAGCTGCTAATCGGTGTTAAATAAAGAAAAGACAGGTGGTTGGGATTTATGTTCAATTTATTTATTAGTTTATTATGTAGCTTAAAAGTCTGAGATGAAATTTTAAAAGGTTTAGCCTCGATTACATGGATTTTAATACTAAATACATTCCTTTCAAACAATAATAGCAATCATTAAATGTTGTCAAGCTTTTTCTACGTGCTACTTATACAAAATATACTCAAATGAAACTAGTTAGTCTGGCCAAATGCAGAAACAAGTATGAATTCTCCAGTATGCCATAGCAGCAACAGCAGCATTAAGATTCAATCAACCTGTCACCTGGACAGAAGGTTGTGGTTGCCAATGGAAATGTTAAGAGTGTACTTTTTCAAGAAAAGTTTTTAAAGAAATGTGGCTTATGGGACAGTATTAACCCTTCATCCAGCTATCTGTACCATTCCTTTAACTGTAACTAAATTTGATTATGGGACAGATATTTCTGAGATGTTAGATGAGGCTCTTGAGCCTTGTGAAACACGTTGGAGGAGACTCCGATTAGTACCTACAAAGGAAAAAACTGTTGTATGAACAGTTCAGCAGCCAGTCCTGTTGTCTTAGCATCTGGCCAGTCAGCACACACAAGACTGAGAAGGGGCCGGAATAGGTGCTGTCTGTTCTCTGGTGGGTTATGAGATGTGCTGACAAGGAGGTACCTCAGTGGTGGTGTCACGTTTGACCAGATAGGATTGATTAAAAAAAGAAAAGAAAGTTGTCCTTTGAAAATTAAGTTGCTGAAAGTGGTTCTGGTTCACATACTCTCCCTTTCTTCTCTCTTTCTGTAATGGTGTCTACATGTATACAGTTTCTTCACAGCTCTCTGCCCAAAGGGATAGAAGGGCTAAACCAGGAATTTGACTAAGTAAGCAGTCCGGGCTGCATAAGGAATCCTGGCCTCTTCCTTGGCCACTTTGGGTGCAGCACTGATGAAGATTTTCCACTCTGAGCTTCATTTGACCTGCCTGTTTGTTTATATAAGGCACGTTCATTCAGGAATATCCTTAGATTTAAGGTCAGCATTCAGACGCAAGGCTTCCTGGCAGTACGTGAACTACTCTGCAAGGTGTAATGTGGGTTTGGTGTGCAAGAGTGAACCAACCACAGGGGAAGGTCTTGGAGAATCTCCACTGTTAGGAAAACTAATTTTTAAGCAAGACACAATGAAAAAAATCTCAGCACAGTCATTAAGAGGTTTATGACTTTGTTTTAATTGGTAGGATATTCATCTTACAGTGTACATTCTTTTTGTATATCTATTATTTTCTATATTTAAAAAAATATTTGACATGTTCTCAGACTTACCTCATCTCTCTACTTTAGCCTTCTACACCTTGTTGTGACCCCCAGTTTGTCAGGCTTTTTACAAACATTAAGAAATGGTTCCTGTTCCAAAGAGTTAACACTGGGCAAGACAATGGAAAAGAGATATAATGCAGTGATGTTACACTCTCCAAGTCATGCATTATTCCAAGGGTGAGATGGAAATAGAATCTCAGTACACTGCTCTCTTTTACTCACTTTCTCCAACTTCTACTTTTTTGCAGTCTCCTATTTTTCCTCCCTTTGTCACTTTCCATTTCCCTTATGTTGTGTCCACCAAGTAAGGGAAGAAAATATCTTCGGTCTTCCTCTGAATAGGACTTCTTCTTAGAGGTTTTTCAACTCTTCTTGGGTTCTGGATTGCTATACAGCTTGCAATGCCTGTGCTCACTAAATTTAAGCTTGTGACTGCCTGTGTGAGTCACAGCTACTACAGAGACTGAAGTTTCAACTTATCTGGAGACTCCATACCTGTCCTAGTGTATTAAACTCAAGCCTAACCAATAATACACTCCAGGTCTTTCACATTGCAATTTTCTACATTCTATATGGTAATATATCAAATGGGTAATAGTCTTAGAAAATTATATGTCTGTTCCACTTTGGTTAAAATGTGTCTTAGGTAATAATACGGCCAATACTGCATCTGAAGAATCTCTGTAGAGGTTGGGGTTTTTGTCTAGAAATCTCAAGCAAAGTTCTACTTCTGTTTTTAAAGGAGCAGCATTGTATTATTTTGGGTAAGTAGGGGATTTCTTTCTGCACTTGTGATATTGGTTTGCTCTGTTTTTTAATTAATACTGTTTTGCAACATTAAGTATTAGGTAACTGAAGAGGTCCAAATTATCTGTTAGCTTTGAAACATGGAGAGGTCCACCAGCATATTGGTCTAGTTCCCAGTGTGACCACTGGAACAGGAGGATACAACAGTGGCAAGACATAGAGGTTGCTTGAGTAGTTTCCTTCAGGCATTGGGCAGAGTTTATTTGGCAACCCCTCTTACTGCACAAGGAGAAAGTTGGAAAAACTTGGCAGCCTTTGCCAATAGAAAAAGAAAAGCTCAGTGGCTGCTTCAGCTTATGGTTGGCTGTGGAAGAACAGAGAGCTCAGCATTTCCAAACCACCCAGCGAACAGAACTACCTGCTGATAGTAGCTAGATCTTAGCTGTGGAAAGGGCTGTGCTTACTTGCACCTATGTAATGCTGCCCATTCCTACACACCCCAGCAAAAAATCTTTCTCAGTGAGGTTTATGTTACCCGTACAATAATTTTGCTGGTGTCACTGCACCAAATTCTGCATCATTATCCTACTGTAGAGGTTGGCAGCCATTTTATTTTAAGGTCAGACAACTGAAATCATTTTGTGGCCATTTTGATTCTTTCTTGTGGAGTTACAATAAATTCCTCAGTTAAAATTCTCTTTCTGCTTTGTGTATATTAAGAAATCATGCAAAAAAGCATGGGCCTAGCACTGCAAGCCATTATTCACATGAGTTACCTCCTTAACATTCTTGAATTTCTGGTAGGAATTCATGTTTGCAGAAGGTGCTCCTTCTATCCTTGAGAAAATATTGCTAATTAAAAAAAAATTAAACCACTGTTTCTTGCCAAAAAACCTAACGAGTTTATTTGTATTTTAAAAATATCATTTATTACAGTTTTTACAAGCAAGAAAGTTTTAGCTAAAGCAAGCAGTGGTTTTACTTTCCTATTGCACATCTTTTGGGAAAAGAAAAACTTCAGGTCATGAAAAATTCCAATAGTGTCTTGTATTAAAAGCGTTAAAACCCGAATTAAAGAACATAATTCAGATGGAGTTCTGGTGACTGTGCCAAAGATGACATCGTTGGCTGCTGACTCCATCCAGATTTCTAGAGCAGGTGTGTTGACTCACTCTGAGAAGCATGAGGAGAAACGCTGGCCTCGCTCCAGCCCCATAACGGAGGGCTAGCCCAGCTCCACCGCTACTTTGGGACTAACCACCGCTGTCAGACAGAGCAATCTGCATGGAAATGCAAAGCACTGCTTTAACATGATATTCCAGAGAGATTAGCAATGCTCTGTCGAAGGCTAGGGGACGATTTGCAGCCGTGCACTTACATCCTGAGCTCAGTCACCCCACTGCTAATGCAGCTTGTGTGTCGGGAAGTTTATTGTGATTGCAAAAGCAGCAGCCCCTCAGATGGCCATTTTTCCTGAGAAAGTTGCTGGGTGCTTGGCCTCCGATTCCTAATCGGTTTTGAAAGCACATGTCTCTTCCTTTTGAACATTGTTGCAATTTTTATTGGCAGCTGTCAGTGCTTCATGTAGTATTCAATGTTCCCACAGTTAGGCAGTGTATCATAAACACAGTGGCATTTTGTTGTCTTGCCAGTAGCTTCCTGGTTACCTTTTCCCCCCAAATGATGTCTATTAAAGGACGTTTATAGCAGCATATTTTATAACAATTTGGTCTGCCAAGGAAGAGATAGTAAGTACTTGACTTTACAATTTGTTTCTGTTTAATAAATATACATAACTTTCTAGAAGTCTGAGAAGCAGAATGGTACGAGAGTGAGTTCAGGGAATATGTCTGCCTCTTGTCCCCTTCCCCCTTTCTTTAAATGTCTCTCAGAAAGGTTGGAAGAACCTGTAGGCCTCGCAGAGATGCCTTGCAGTGAGTAAGGAAATGAAGAGGACATTATGGAAAGCTCTTGTCCTACAACTCCCACATGATTAAATGCAATGGCTATTAGTGTTGCTACCTTAAATATTTTTAAAAGTAGCAATAAAAACTTCAAGAGTTCAACGAGCACGTCCAGTTGCACAGAGTATGGTGCGAACCTGAGAGCTGCTTTCCGGACTAGCTGAAGTTCACAGAATATCTTTGTGCCCGTTTGGAAAACACAGCCAGGCAGTAATGAAAGCCCATGTCACACTCTTGTTTACATTTCTCTATAGGCAACAAACACATTATTTGTGTAGGCTGTTGGCAAGTGGCAGAATAAAACTGGGAAATTAATCGACAGATCTCTCGTGGTCACTGATAGTGGTGGCTGACATTATTGTTGCTAGTATCAAAATGCTCGAGGGAGGCTGGGTCTGCTGTAAAGTTTCAGTGCAAATATGGAGACCCTCTGTGGAATTCAGGAGAATGATGGTAGCCTGAAAACTAAATTTGCTTTTAATAGGAAAATCTGCTCTAGCAGCCTCATGATAGCGACTGACAAGGACTGGCTTTTCTGGGGAGTCTTACACAGCCATCCCAGATCTATCAGGTGAGAGAACAGGACTTTATACAGAGTTTGCAAGCATTCACCTTTCACAGACCCTTAATATTGATTATAAAAAATAGAAGCATCTGGAAATACGGTACTGTAATCTCTAATCATTTGTTTTGAGAGTTTTGGATTTCATAGTGGAAACTGTCCCTTGGAACATATTTTTAACTGCTGAATACCTGTGATTATTTTATTCAAGGCATCTATTTGCTTAAGCAATGCTTTCCTACCATGTTTTGGGGGTTTATTGTGAAGCCAACAAGTAAATTAAAAATTAAAAAAATAACATTTAATAGGCTGATCCTGCTTTAGGTACACCTTAAATTCCAGTTCTGAGTCTCCTCTCCTTTGCTTTATTTTGCTTCCACAAGAAATTTCTAAACTCAATGGGGATATTTGAAATGGGAAATCAAGATGTGAAGGAAGATGCTTGGTGTGGTTATTGCATGGCAACACACATTCCAGCTCACAGCTAATTACAGGCAATGCTGACATCTGAGAGCTGGGAACAAACTGGGATGTTAAATCTGCTTATTTATACAGCAAAATCTTTTCCACAAAGTATTATTTTACTTCACAGAGCCAAGGGCAGTCTGCAACATCATCGTTAGTAGAAATTTAATGTTGTGTTAATAAGGGATAGTAAAAGATGATGTAGCTTTATTAACTACATCAAGATAGACATGCATAGAGATAGTCCGTGGGCCACAACATCAATCATAAGCATTCCTCTATTGAACTCTCAAAGGGCCAGACTCCTCCAGCTAGGCTTATTAACCCCCATGGGAATAATAATATCCCATTTCAACAGTGAGAACCAAACACTTGTCTTGGTTTTAGTTGATGGATGGCTTAACTATTTTTTTTTTTTATTTCTTTAAGAGAAATACCATCCCTCTCCTTTTTTGAGATCAGACAGCATGGTAACAGGCAGAGTCTGAGAATCTCTGCTGGATGGGATCATTGGTGATGTACTGAGCACTCCCTCTCATAAATACCAAGTTTTCTTTCTCTGGGCAGTTTCTTCTCATGACGCTATTTCCAACATATGGAAAGTTCATTGCTTAATAGAATATGGCCAGTACTTCCCTCTCTTATATGTTGTATCCAAAAGTGACCTAAACATGGTGAAATAATAACCCTACATTTAATAATATTGTAAGACTATCAGCCAGCTGTAGCAGATTTTCCAGAGGGTATATTGACAACTTGCATATGTGTTTGCAAATATAATGTTTCAGCTTCTCTAAATTATATGTATTCATGGCTAAAGCTCATCAGAGAAAATACTCATGGCCTACTTATTTTTGCCAGTGTATAAAAGGACAGAGTCCCTGGCTTTTCTGGAATAATTTGGATGTAAACCTGGGAGAATCAGGCTCTGCTTCCTCTAAAGCACTTACTGATATATAGCAAGGAATGGGCTGGCACAAATCTTCAGTAACTCTATTTTAGTATGCTTTTTCCAGCACCTGTTTTATAAGATAAGAAAACAGAGCTGTGGAAGAGGAATATGTGCTGAAGCATTTCTCATCTCAGGGTTTTAATTTCAAAGATTCTTTGTTTCCTTTTGTGCAGTCTTTACTACACAGAGGTAATTTGTTTGTTCTTCATACTAAACATTTCTGTTTGCTCTTACATAAACAGTAAAATGGAACACAAGCTACAGAGTAATATTAGAGTAAAGCTTTTTCTATTAGCAAATGTGTTCAATTCTCTCTTTCTCAGGTGAGTAAAACACTATGAGCTAGATCTTCTTCCAAGCCAGGGGGCTTACAGGCAATACAGCTGAATCCCTTACTTCTGAACCTTATTAGTGTAAATTACAATTATTACTAAGCCCATGTGCACTTTTCTATAGCTCTCAGAAGCCTACAGCAGTGTGATCCAGCAACAAAAATGGCTACAGGAGATTTCTTCTCCTTCCCTGCCCTGTTATCATTCTTTTACTAACTTGTGGCCATCTCTGGGCCTGTGACAAGGGTTTGATGATCTTTCCTTACTTAAAAAAAAAAATCTCCCTTTTAATTTGAATCATATTTGGGGGTTGAGCGGAATAGACAGTTCAGGGCTTGGACGCGGCATGTTGCCCCAATCAGCAGAATAATAACCACATGTATTTTTATTCACTCTGTCTTTACCCACTCACTTAGGTTTACGTCCTATGCTGCTAAATCCAGTTAGAGAACAGACATATTTGCATTGATTTTCATGCATCGGCTCCCACACAAACCCAGCTGTGCACCAGCCCCAACAGAGAGGCCTTAGTCTTGCGCTCTCCTCATGCAGGAGGCAACATTTTAAAAAATATTTAGCTAGGTGCCATGAAATGACTTCATGGAAATTGCATGGCTTCAAATATAACCCTGAGGACATACACAGTAAGGGAGAAAGGCATTTCTCCTACGATCCAAGTTTTGGGAGGGTGGAGAGCGAAGGCTGGAGGTACAAATCCAAGGTCCAGGATCAGTAAATCAGTCTCCCTTCTTTTCACGCAAGTACCCGGACGTCTCAGCCAGCAGCATGGGTCACAGGACCCTGCTACAGGCTCCCACAAGGGCTCTGGGGAAATTGCAAGCTGTCAACAAAATCTGCCTGGAAAACAAAGCAGAGTATGAATAAGCTGTTTTCCCTCTGACAAAGGAGAAATCCAGAAATAAGAGGAGATTTTTCCAGCAATTGGGCTGCAAAAAGCCCTGACAGGCGCAGCTTCGAAGGCAAACGTGGCTGGGAGGCAGTTCCTGGAGGGAAGGGCACTTGAGTTTGGAGCAAATTGAAGGCCAGGATCTGAAGATGATGGAGACAGAGCTTGTTATTCCTTATGTAATTTGAAGGTAAAGGGTGAAAAGCTTCACAAAGAAACCCTGGTTTCTCTGAAGTCACGCTTGGGTTTATTTCATGGGTCTTTACAGTAAGTACACATAGCTATGATAGCAGAAAGGACACAACCCTTATAACCTCCCATCTGGCCTTTTCATGTGGGTTCCTCCTATGTGTGCTCAGTGCAGGTGTCTGTCCCAAGAAAGCGCTGTGCAGGCAATGTGCGTGACTGCTCTCAAGGATGACCCTCAAACACAGTCTCCACAGGCGATGCCAGTGTGATAGAAAGCATTTTTCTCTGCTTGTGCTGCAGGAAATGCTTTCAACATGCTTCCTTGTGTCCTTTAAACCATCATCTAAAAATCCCCCTGTTATTTCCATCGTCTCTTTACCCTTTCTTGCACCCTACAGCGCTTCTGCAGTATCAGCTCTGATGACTGCTCTATTTATATTTTGGTACTTCACTAAAGGTCTAGTTTCATTCATTAACCCATGGTGGTTGCTGCTTTTTAGAAGAAGTTCAGGTCCGAGAAAAGCTATTTGCATTTTCATTAAAATTTCTGCAATTTCTTCACTCGTTTATTCACATGAGACTGGCCCTGCCAAGTACTGCTACATTAAAGGAAGTAAAAGTGGTTCTGCTTGGAAACCTTACAGAAAAGTCAAGTCATACACCAACTCCTCAAACAAAATAACAGCTGCAAAAAAGCAAATGACACAGGCTTTAAAATGTCACCATTGCCAAATGATGAGGAAATCGTAATTCAATTATGTTTAATTATCTTCCATTAGAAGAGAAAACGTTCTGCTCCACAGCATTTCAACTGCAGTTGCCTCAGTAAGGGAATTATTTTGGTGAAAGTGCCAATGTGTCAGTTATACGTTCATACACCTGTGCTGGAGAACAGATCTACCTATGCTTAATCATTCAAGAAAATGTACTACTTTGTGTGTGCAAAAGAGATAAAATCAATCCAAACACATGAAATTATTTTTCTGTCCCACTCTTGCAAAATGGAACAATTCCCATTTTCCTAATGTCTGATACTACTGAAGTGATACCTAAGAGAAACCTACTTTTGCAGCCTGTGCTCTTCTTGCATGACATGGGTGATTGGTATATAACAGGAAGGTTTCTGGCAATTTAAAATACTTCTTCAGCCCTACTTCAAATTAAGTCATCTCTGTAATTGTCTTCCTGAGAAATATTATGGTCAAGGTAAATTTGAAGTCAGTATGTCTCAGACAATCTTTATTTTATTTGCAAACAAGTCCATGGCACCAGAGTACACATATAGGTATAAGTGAAAGATGCAGCAGACATGTGAAAGTAGCTGAGACAGGACTTCATCCTGAATATGTAACCAGCAGAATATCCAGAATGTGATAAACTCAGTGGAGAATGAAAAAGAGAAAAAAAACAAAACGAAAGGAATTTTTTCTGTTGATTTCATGTTGAATCCAGACAGTTCTAGAAAATACAAAAGTTTGTCTCTCTCTCTCATTTCCCTTACTAATACCATTACCTCCACTAGATAACTAATCTGGTTTTATAGTCTGAGCAAACTGAGCTCTAGGAATCTGAGCTCTGGGTATTTAGTTTGAACTAAATGGACCTACAAACCATTTGGAGATTTACCCATCACCGAATGCCAGAAAATATGAAAGTGATCTATCTTAGAGTACTTTGTGTTCCTGACAGGGAGTTCTGGGGACTCACTGTCTTATTGCATAATATTGGACACTTGTAACAAAACATCTGTTAGCAGAGAATGCAAGCTGCAGATAACTGTTGTATTAAAATGACCAAGAAATACATATCCTTGTATACTTAAAACTGCTTTACCAAAGCTATAGAGAAGGGTATAGCTGCACAGGTAAGATATGCCTTACATCAAGGACATAACCACAAAAGTAATTCCTACACAAGCAGACTGTGGATGTTAGTGATAAGGTAAAAGTAAACTGCATGGGTTGTTTGCCTGAATACATACCATACACCAAATGGCCACACCCATACATCAAATGCAAGCTGTATTTTCTCCTCCTTCTCTAAAGCAACAGAGAATTTAATTCCTTTTGTGGCATCCCAGATAAAACCACTATACTTAATGGCACCCTCAAGACACTGACCTAGGTTAGGAACAATGTGCAGCCATCCAGGTGAGCTCTCCTCTCTGAGATAAAGATGCTCCATTTCTTGGCCTGGTAGCCCTGGAGATGTGGTAGAAGTAGTCAGATGCACGACAAGGACAGAAACATCCAGCAATTTTGAGTCTTGCCTGGGACTACTTGAGCTTTTTCCTTTTGCTGCAGTGATGCAAAAGCAAGACAGGTGTGTCCTGGAGGGTTATGGGATGCTGTGAGTGGTGCCTAAGGGTAAAAGACTTGCAGGGTTTGTTCACTATTTTCTCAGCCAGTTCAGAATGTAGCTGTGGGAAACACCCATACCTTTTCACGTGCTTCAGTCTCTCTAACCGTAAAATGAGAGCTTATGCAGTAAAATTAATTTGAGAGCAAATACATTGTTTGCAGCATGTTTTGCAAACCTCAGCTGACGGTGTCACAGTAATGCAAATGAGCATGTTTCTTCATGCAGGATTGTAGCCTCCCTAGCCCAGTAATAGCACAAATAGACATGGCCTTTCTCATCATATTTTGCTTTTAAGTTCCTAACGTACAAACAAGGAACTGCTCTGTTTTCTAAACTCAAATTATGACTATAAACCAGAAAAGCCATTTGGTTTTTGCTTTTCTTTTTCCTGGGAAAGCTGTACAATACTTAGGTAGGCTGCAGCAGTTTGGCTGTTAATGATCGCTAAGATATTACTGCTAGTAATTAAAAATGAATGTTGTCCTGTATCATATAATCAGTAATCAGAAATTGCTGGGAAAAACAGTGGTGATGTGAAATCACTCACCATAATGTGTTTTGACAAGTCTTCTCATTAAGAAAATAATTACCCAAACCACTAAGTATGTAGGAAAAATATATCTTGCAAGTCTGGCAAATGATGAGCGTGTTCCTTCTAATTTTCATCAATTTTTTCTATGAAATGGAAGAATCTTCTGAAACGTATCTGTAATTGCAGCTAACCCTCCAAAGGGAGGTATCCAAGACTGTTACTTCCAGTGCCAAAACAAAACAGATAGTTGGCAGTCAAAGTACACCCACCCATAAAGTACATTTTGGTCAAAAGTAGGCAATTCCATTTTGACTCCGAGGCTCATATCCCATCCTTAGCTCATCACAGATGGGTGCCTCATCATTCACAGCTGTCTGAAACACCCAGATATCTCAGGCACAACAGGGAGTGAGGAGATTTCATTGCTTGCTGATTGCTATGAACTTGCTTTTTTTGATACATGCTTCCCACCTTCACAAAACACCGACCTGACTTCCAGCATTATTCATTCTACATCTCTAGTGGGAGATAATCTCTAACTTTCAATATATGGAATCAGTCTCCAGGCAAGGGAAAAAGGTCCACATGGTTCAGGATTCCTCTGCAACACCCTTTAGCCTCTTTCTTCTTCTTCTTCCCATGTGTTTTTTATCTATAGAAATGATTCTTTACATTAGTTTTCACTTCTGGCATCAAAAAAAAAAAATCAAAGTTATAATCAACTTGGTTAATCCTGTCCTTGAATTGTCCAAAGGGTCAGGAATTAATAAAATAGAGGTCTGGGGTAGTTAATAAAACAGAATTGGAGCTGCTCCTCTTCCAACTGCAGATGCTATCAGTCATCCATATCTACCCTCAGTGTGTTTCAGAAAATCTTTTACATGTACAGATGTGATGTTTCACCAGGTCTACCTCTTCTATTTTCTTCTGGCAGCACTCAAGTCATAAAAGCACACAGTACCCATTCTGAGCAACTTCATATGCTAGTAAGGAAGAACTGAAAAACTTGCAACCCCACAAACAAAATAAAAGAGAGTAACAAATTGGAAGGCAATAAAAAAAAGGAACCAAGAAATAAAGAAAAATAAAAGACCTGGGATCAAACCCTGGTCAGGGAAAATAACTGCCAATGACTGTGCTCTGCCTAAGGGAACGAAAAGACTCCCATCCATAAGCTTGCTATCAGAGAGCTTCACGCTGGAAGAGTTTAGCAACTGAAAATTATTTGGCTGCTGAAGAAAAAGGTATTTCTAAAAAGATGAGAAGCTCATGCCCAAGTGTGAAATAAACACTTTCCATCCGAGGCAAGGACTAGTCATGGGTGGAGCATATGCAAGACCTCAGGAAATGCATAGCATGTTCCTCTGATATGAATGGCCCCTGGCAGTCCTGTGGATATCCTGCTTGTTGTTGCTGTGAGGGTTATGGTAGTACACACACATTATTTACAGATTTTTCTGCTGGCTTGGTAGCGGGAAAGAAGAAAGTTGTAATCACAACTTGTCACTTGCCTCACTTGCATTTTAGACTTCATACTGGCTATATTTAAAAGCGTTGGCGGCTGACAATTTTGCAGAAATTAAAGATGGAGAAGGCCTACAACATTGCTGTTTCCATTCTCCCGGCAGTTCAGGACCACCTGTCTTGCTCATTTCCTAGCAACTTACCAGGTATCTTGCTCATTTCCTGGCAACTTACTAAATATCTTGTCAAAAAAAGCATTCTTTCCACTTTCTTCGTGAGTTTATTCCACACTTGAGTGACTACCATTCTCAGGAAGTCAAAGTGAACTCAAACTGAACCTAACAGAACCTTTTCTTAGGGCTCAAAATAGTCCATTTGTTTTGTTTTTCTTTAATTTCCATGCATCTTTGACTTGCTGATATGTTCCAGAAGCAGAAGTTCCAAATTTACTTCTGAGAAGACTTTTCCTGGCCAACCAAAAGCAGAAGATACAGGAAATTATATGAGAAATGTGCATGTAGCTGTCACCATGATTTCCAGGCTGAAAAATGAGAAGAAAATTTCAGAAAATGGACTCGTCTCTCTGAAGAGAGTCTTCTTAGTCTCATGCGTGAAAATGATACTCTAAGTTGTTTTATATGTGTTTTGCAGTTAAAAGTTACAAAGGGTTACTTTGACATTTTTATGGTCTGTTTTAATTAACTGTAGCAAAATCTGCTCTTCTGAGTGATTCATTTATCCTATCAACCTTTCTATTTTTGTAAGATTAAATCAGGAAGTTCGCATTAAGCTTCCTTTCCTGGAATTCCAGTTGAACATTATTACCCTTTGTTTAGACTGTATCACTTATTCAGCTGATAAGAGTAGACTCTACACCACCAGAGATACAAAGATTCAACAATTTAGATCTCTTAAGGAACATTCTATATTTTCGAATAACTGACTGTAGCTCTATATGCTTCAGGAAGTTACATAAAGATGATGACATTTTTTAAATATGCAAGAGTGACACTGTAATATCACTACAATGATGTGTCTCAGCAAAGCATAGACAATTTTTTTTCATCCTTGATGGTAGGAGGTATGCTACAGCTTTGCATCACGTAGTTCTTATTGCAAGCCCACAGCTTGTTCGTGATCTTCTGGAAACAAAAGAAGAATCCTGGACTGGCAGAAAAAGGCATAGAAAGATCAAAAGACTAGATACTGATTCTGAGAATCAAAATTTGGTTTAAGTCTGAAGTAATTCATCCTGCTGTAAGCTTTGAAGTTATTTGTCACTCAGAAATCTTAAAATTGAGGTGCATTCCTGAGGAAAGCATTATAAAATGCCAGAGATACAGCTTCAAGCAGGAATCCTGAGCAAGATAGTTTAGATTGTTGCAGTGGTCCTTAAAAATCTATGATTTAACAGTAATGTAAAAATATACATGCACTCTTTAATACTGGACCATTTTGTGAAGTGACAACTTACTATATGCCACAAATATGTTTATACATGAACACATTTGCTGCCTGCATTCTTTGACTATTACATCTGTTTTTCTGAGTAGTACCCTGGCTCCTGGTCATACATGTGAAAGCTACCTAGATTTACAATGGTTTTCACTTCTTAGATAATTGCAATTAATTAGATTTACCTACTTGTGGAGTTGTTTTTGGGTTGTTTGGGGTTTTTTTTTTGCCTAGGACAAGCTTTAGTTTTGCAATCAAAGAAAAATGTTTGCTCTTTAGCTAACGCCTGAATTTGTTCTTACGTTTGCCCCAGAAGTAGGTAACGCTCCAGTTATGCTGCTAACGTAGTCCAGATGAATCCCAAATTCTTATCTCACAGGATTTCCTTTACTGACTGGGATCGATTTATCTTTCAGTACGGATTAGAGTAACAGCTCTGCTTCTCTCTACAGCCAATGGAATTTGACGTCATATTTACCAATACTCCTTAGTGAGGGCACTAATCTATAGCCTTGTGTAGGGGGCAGATTTTCCAAGGCATCTGAAGTATACAGGAGTACAGTATTCCTAAATTGACTCCCCAGAAAAAGACAGATACATAGATGTCTATATATTTCTGCAATACAGATAGAAAATAAGATCTTCATATATTTAATATGCATCTGTATGTTTTCATGTCTTTGTAAAACATGAAATGAAATTAAATCTACAGAAAAAAAAGACTTTTCCACAAATCTATCAATATCTAGTTCAATTTCATATTAGGCAAAATCTCCATAAATCATAAAAAGTTAATTATTGTGGCTGTTTACAGAGAACAAATAACTCATGTTCATATGAACTTAGAGGGGGCTAAACCTAAAAAGGGCTCATAAAATAACTTAGTGTCTAACCCTAATTATTGCAAACAAAGATCAAAAGAAGAGCTTATCAAAAGTGGAGACAGTTTATTTCCATCTTGGAACAAAGGACAAAAGACACAGTGTCTTGTCCTTTCCTTTGAGGTTTCTCTGTCTGCTCCTTTCCACTCCCTTTCCTGATAGGCTGCAAAGTCTTGATGGCTGATCCGTTCACTAAAACACAATAATCAATTCTGGGTAACATGTCAGCTACTTATTTTCGTAACAGGAACAATGGAAATAGCATCACATTGTTAATAGAGGTAAAAGTGATTAAAAATACCCTCCTGAGTTTTCCTTTCTAGCTGCCATTGTCACAATGCACTGGAATTGATCCAGAACAAACTCTGCTGCAGAGGCACGCATTTTTACAGGAATTGGAGAACTTTGATTCATCTTTAGCCTGCAAAGCAATGCTTGTCTCTTAAAACTTCTGCTGTATGAACAGAGAACAACTAATTAGCCTTTTAATACATACATTTATTTTTTCAGATTACTATTCCAAATCTAAAGCAAAACACAGGTATTCATTTCTAAATCATTCTTATATATATTTCTTTCTTGCAGTATATGCATACACAGTCTATGTTGTACTACAAAGAAATCGAAGAGCCTTAACTCCCTTTGCTTTACTACCACTACAAACTGCAGGTCACATTCACATCTGTGGCATTACACACAGAGTTAGTGTAGTAGTGTGTTCTGAAAATTATATTGAGTAATATAAGTAATTAAATAAGACATTACGCTCACAGATAACATATTTGAAACTACATTAAACCTGTGCAGAGAGGAAGTTTTTATAATATCGGATGGGTTAAAAAAAAGTAATTCTTAATTGCTGTCACTAGTAAAGTTCTCCAGAATTTTAAACAGGCACAGAAAATTTTGTTCACTGTCCAAAAAAGAAACACAACTAAGCACACCAATGCAAATATCCCAAGTGTGCTTTTATTTATTAAAAAAAAAAATAATCCCTGTGTTGATTTTGAGGTTATGATATCCAGGATAAGCTTCTTGACATAAAGATGGCTAAGACAAAGATAATTCAAATAGGTGAAATCTATTTCAGTGTTACAAAGATCAGATAAACAGTGCTTGGTGTACTCCCTTGAGGCAAACCACTCACTCAGTGCCAAGTATTATTAGAAATTCATTTTCTTAGCTGACACATGGACTTTTCATGCCGAGAGACCATTATGAAAAGCCTTGCTGTTCTGAGAATCTGTACTTTGATTTCTGGCATTATCAGCCAGATCAGAAATAGTAGGTACTAGTGGCCAGAGGATAAAGCATCAGCTTTTCGTTCTTGAGAAGCTATTCTTAATGGAATGAGCATAAGAGTTTCAAATGAAGTGTGGTTGAGATCACAAAAATGGTCTGTGAAAGAGCCTGAAAATCCATCATCTAAAAAGGAAGGCTGTGATCCTGTGAGCATTTATGTACTCAAATTTCAATATACCCTCCAACCCAAATAGAGTTGCACACACGAATTTGTAGGAATGAGGTTTAAATTCTTTTTTTACGCTGAAATAAGCAAAGCCCTTTTTTAATCAAGGAAGGAGGTCCTGGGTCCTGCAAGATGCAAATTTTACATCCAGACAAGCAGACCAATCCTTCATAACTGTCTGAGCTTTCCCTTACGCTCTGCACTACGTTATAGAGTAACTATGAAATAGTAGGTACCTCTCAATTTTTTTTTTACATTATACTCTGCATGTTCTGATGATTTCCACCCTAACATAACCAAAAGCTATATAAAGCATTTCTAGCAGAAATTCAGTGTGATACTTGGAGGCCATTCTCTTTCCTCTTTCATTTACTATGTTTGTTCACATCCGAGGGTTCTGAGCACTGGGTATCACCTGGCTCCACTGAACCGTTACAGTAATTGCTAGATGCACATTAGCTGTGCATCTGCAGTCACGGCTCGCTCAGGTACAGTTCACTCAGTCTCCCAGTCATCTCATGTCTCTCAGTCTTCCTACATTTCCCTTTTGAGATCTAGGTTCCTAGTTCCTCCTAGAAACTAGATACATTTTTCTCTTGGTTTGCATGATTTTTTTCTCGTTGGGGAATGCTATTAACAGCCCTGGTGCTCCACCTGCTCTTCTATTGCATCGTCCAAAGGAAGAGCCGGTGAGGAAAAAAACCTCAGGAGGGCACTTCTACCCCTTGCCCTCACTATTGGTAGCAGTTAGCTATGAGGAGGGAAGAGAAGAGGAAGACGGAAATAGAAATAAAGGAAATGGAAGAAAAGCAATGAAGAAACTGGCAGTAGGTGAAATATCCAGCATAGGTGCAACAGACATGAATATGATAAACTCTTAGATCAGGCACAGGTTCTTTACATGGCTTAGGGAGGAAAAAGTGTTATCAGAAGCTATTCTGCCCTTTGGAAACAGATTACCATCCTAGAATCCTAGGTTAGCTAAAAGCTTAGCTTTATTGGCAATAGCTTGCTATTTCAGAAGCAGACCTAGAGGTGAATTGTCCTTGTTCTCATTCTGTACGTTAGCCAGGAAGTTCCCCATGTGGCCCAAAACTCGTGACGATGTCAGCAACAAAAATCGTAAAGGAGGTAAGCTATCAAAAGTATCAGATACCTGTGTAACACACTGTCTTTTGGGTTTGATTTGTTTTTTACATATTGGCAATCCCATAAAATTCTTATCTTTGATCTATAACCAGAGAGCTTCTAAACTGGTTACTTTTGAGACGGTCTATGATTTGGAGATATCTCGCTCATCATTTTTTGACACGTGGGATTCTTGCTCCCTAGGCCAAGTGCAATGTGGCTTTTATTTAAAAGTATTTTCCAAATAATTCAATTTAACAGCTGAGAAATTCCATACTCTCACCTGTGAGAATCTAAGTTTTCAGGACGTTTTTTGTTAGGGATTTTTCTTAGCGCTATCACTGATTTACATTAAGGAGCTGAGAGGCAAACATGTGGTTTCTTAGAGCTTAGGTAATTACGTTTGCAAGGTCAATATGACATGCATGACAGATTCTAAGGAGCTACTGGTAAATCAGATGGAAATTTCTGCATATACACCTTTCAAGTCATTGTTTATACTTCCTGACTAAAAGTCAGATGCCAGGAGCACTGTTAATCTTCAGGTTTAATAGACCTTCTGTATCTGGAAAAAATAAAGATTCCTCAGCAAAGAAAATTGAAACTATTTCTGTAGTCTAATGCGGCTCATGAGAAATATAATTCTATTGATGTAAGGGCTCTTGTTTCAAAGGAGAGAAAGTTCTGGTCTGAGCATGAAAGGTGCAGGACGTCCTATCACTGTTAATCACTTGCCCCATTGATCCTAGCACAGGTATGTTGCTGGCTGCCTTGAACTCTCTGAAGTTGTGATCAAACAAAACGCAGGTTAGCTCAATCTGATTTTTTTTTTTCTCCTGTGTGTGTTACTTTTCTCAAAAGAGATCCCTCTCATTTGTCCTCATTGGCACCACATCCTATCAATAATGTTGTTCACACATTTTAACTGGGTTTGAAAAAACGATTAGGTTTCTTAAATAGATAAGGCTTCTTGTTTTGTGCCACCCATCATTTATGTTAATGGATTTTCAATAAACCTATCAGAAACAAAAGACCCAAAGACTCCAGTGACAAAAAGGTTTTAAAAACATCAGAGCTGTATCTGTTCCATGTATGCACACTGTCAGATCCCCACAAGGCTAGTCACATTACCAGGGATGTTCAGCACTTGATGGTAATAAAGGAAGGAAGGGGTTCTTCAGGATGCATTTGTTGCTATGCTAATGGTGTTGTATAAAAATGTGAATCATATGCTACAGAATGAGTAAGCCCGTTATCTGGAAGCTAAATCTGCATTACACTAGAATAAATTGAGTTACACAGGTAGCTCCTTTGCTCTTGAAAGTCACTGTGCAACCACAGGCTTCAAAACGTACTATCTACATGAGTAGAGAATCTGCTTCATTGCATTTTTTTTTAATTTGAAGTAACAGAGAGTAAAAGCTTTGCTCTGTTGCTTTAGTGACAGAGCTGTTGTAAAGTTTAATGTAACAGACGGGTAAACTCAATTTGTCAGGTGTACTGGACAAAGAGATTTATCTAAAAGCATTCTCACATTCCTGCCACCTGTCTTTCTATTTTGAAGTCTGATGAAAAAAAAGGCATTTCAGAATATGAGAGGATCCTGGGTTTTTTATTTTTTTTTCTCTAGTAAAAATAATGGCATTTCTTATATATTCTCAGTAATAAGGAATAATAAAAGATTTTTTTTTTATTATTCAGAATGTAGATATTTAAAACCTGCACTGGGCTAGGGTTAGATAAAAGAGATTTGCTGTCTCAAGAACAAACTCATTTGCAATGTCTTTTTTTTTTTTTGTAAAATGATACAAAGGCAAAAGTAAAACTTCAGAAACGAGCAGAGTGAAAAAGGTAGCCCATTGTAATGTGACAGTGTTGAAATATGAAAGCAAACTAACCACTTTCCATGTTTCTTTTTCTTGTGGTCATGTAACAGAATATGTGTCTGTCTTTGTAAAACACGCAAGGTCCTATTAACCTGTCAGTCACTTCTGTGTATTGCATCACGCTCACAAATGGTATCATGCAGTACTCTCACTCTCCACAATGTGAATATAAAGAGAAATGTGGCACGGAGGAGGAGGAGGAGGAGGCTTTTTTTCAGCTAAACTGGCCATCCATTCAAAATTCATAATCCTAAATTTTAGAGTGATGAATGAACACCCCAACGATTCTGTTCCTCCTCCTAATCTCTGTCAGCCCTAGAATCTGTTGACGAAGGCCAAACAGCCACTTCTTTCTGCCTGACCCTCTCCCCTTGCTATTGCTGGCTCTCATTCAAGACAGGATCACATTTATCTGGGTAATATACACCTAATAAATCTTCTCCAACTCAGTTTGTTCTTGCTGGCAAGACAGCTAGCTTCCCCCTCCACTTCTCTCGTCTTTCTTCAGGCATCATTATGGGTGTTGACACTCCAGCAAGTTACTTAAGGTGCTCTTAAGTAACTGCCTGCATGTACACATCTCCCAGTAAAACACAAGGCAATTGCTGCTGCAAGCTGTTTTTCAGTTACAATAAGCAAGAGCATGGGCATGGACAATGAAAGCAGCAGTCAAACTGGCAGTCTGCAAGAGGATTTTTATTAGGCTCAGTGTCAGCATCATAATCTCATACAGCACTTCCCACAGCACATCTCAAGGGCTTTGCAAGAGAGGCACGTATTATTCTCCCTATTTTATCTAGGGAAAAAATGAAGTATGAGAAAGGGAATGGATAGACCAAGGCTGCGCAATAAATTAAAACAGGATGGGACTGCAGATAGGCATTTCGAGTCTCGGTCTCGTGTGCTGTCAAGAACAAGACCAAGGAGGATTATGAAACTGTCCTGACTTACACCAGGCCTAACTTTGCTCACTGGGCTTATTAACTTTACTTTTTCCATGTCTCTGTAGCTTCACATTACATTAACAATAGCTACTCTCCACACAACAGTATGAAGCTAGTACCTCCTCTGATGAATGCTGAGGTGAAGTTAGCCATCACAGTGTATATGTTCCAGTTGCCATAGTTATCATGCTTTATTGAGCCATGGGTTTAAAATTATTTCCTGAGTCCTGAAGATTACCCAAGGCTAAAACAGCAGCAGTCTTTCACATAATGGGTCAACTGGACCAGGTGGATGCACGTGCCTATTTCCTCCAGAGGAAATAAGTTTAATGAATATAGAGTTCATTTAACTAAAAAGCCTTGGATCACACAAGATGGAAGATAGAAGAAAAACTTTGTTCTTGAAAGGAAATTTTTCATAGGGTTTTTTTTTGGGGGGGGGGGGGTGCTTACTATAATAAAAAAAAAAAAAAGGAACTTTCCTTCTACTCCTTTTAACCCCAGCTGGGTACTGTATGGTCTGTCCCAGGGTATCATGCTGAAAGGTCTAGCATCTCGTGTGTATTATAACAACACAGCTGCTTTATAAACCAATTTTTAACCACTGTTTTGACATGTTTAAAGCACTGGTCTTTCAGTTTTCATCTACTTTAGCGGGCAACTTCCATCTTACATCTTGTTTTAATGGAGGTTAGTGTTGTCTCTCTGTGAAAGATGACCTCTTTTCTTCATCAGACTGGAGGTCATGCATGAACACAGAATGAGGTTTAAAAAAAAGCATCTTACAATTGGAATGCCTTGGAAACTGGTGGGTTCAAAGGTGGAAGGTAAAATCTGGTTGCTTTTTAAAATGAAGAAGGAAGAGCTGATTGATTTAATAATGATATACCTGTTGTCACGAGAAGACAGAGCATTGGTCTGAAAAAACCCTCTTCTTTCCCAAGCAACACAAAGCTGAGAGATATATATATCCTGCTTCTGTTATACACCATCAAAGTGCTCATCTTTTGATCATTCTGTAAAATATATTTTGAAGAAAAGCATCCTTTGTGCTGTCTTTTTCTCCCACTTCATTTCACATCACATGGTACTTTGTCAATACAGAGGAAGAGAGGGAGGGGTGCGAATCCCAGCACCGCCACTGCCATTCAAATGACCCACAAAGAGAGGAGAAGGGCCAGGCATGACGCCTTGTACCAGGGAGCTCTGCTGCTGCACGGCCACCAAGGCAGCTACCACCCTCAGCTGACCTGAGGGACTGCGACTTGGCAGAGGCACCAAACCTTCGTTTGCTTTCTCTGATGGTGTGTGTTAAGTCAGTCTCCTGTGACCCGCATAGCCGTTAGGTCTCACTGACACAACCACTCCCACATGCAGAGGTTTTAGCCTTGATAACTTCAGGTTCAGATTCTTTGCTGTGAAGCAGTGCTGTCTTTATCAGTAAAAGAACAGTTATTCTGAATATTTTAAGCACATGGAAGGACTACTTCTGTGTGCCACCAGCTATATACTTACCCTGGATCACCTCTGAGGCTTCATCACAGGTTAGAAATTCTAACTACCCTCCTCAAGCACTTCCTCTAAATAAGGTTTAGTTTACCCAAATCTGCTTTCCCTACCTTCTTGAAAGTTAAACTCAGTTGGTTGTTTTCCAAAGGTCAATCACTTTTTAAAATGTAATTTAATTGAAGGGCAGGCAGACAATTATCAGTAGAAAATTCTGCAGCCTTCAAAAAATAAATCATCACCAGTGACAGCATCTTAAAACATAATTTCTCCACCAATTTCTGTGGAAACCAACGGTTTTCCATGTGAGCTAAGGAAATTACCTGCTGTGTTCAAAATGGAATGGAAATACTTCTCTCCCCCTCCTATTTCAGTTTCTCTCTATCTATGTTTTACCAAACTGTATCGTTGTTGCACTATATAATCCATTTTCATTTCTCATCCTTTTGTGCATTGGTATAATAGAGCCTCTCTTAAATACAGTGTGAACCTGGTAATTTCATTTCCAGCCTGAACTGCTGAACTCATGATGCTTGAGGGCATTCAAAAGCAGACAAAAGTATAGAGCTCACTTATCCCTCCTTTTAAAACAGTCAGTTATATACACTCAAAGAATAAAGGCAAAGTGAATTTTCTTTACTATTTACTGCTAAAAAGAAATAAAACAAAATCCCTAAGTGTTGCCTGGAACCAAATATAAGTAAGAATCCCCTATACATGATGAGCTAGTAATATTTCTAATACTGTTTATTTCTAAAGGAAGATTTCTAGAGCAGAGAGCTCGTCAATTGCAAGAGGTAAAGTTTATGCTTATGCAATATAAAAATTCCACTGTGTATTTTGTTAAAAAGTACTTTGGAAAGATACTATGTGTCATTTTGTGATTCTCTAGTAGGTGAAACAATAGCTTTCCTTCTCCAAAAGCAAGGCCCTCTTAATACCGCTTATCTCTGAGAAGTGATAGTGCAAACACTCGTAGTCAAGAGGCCTGAACAATTACAGACTCTTTTAAATAATTACTTTTCAGTCAAGTCAAGTGCTAAAAAATGCAAACTTAATTACTTCACTGGCAATGGCTGGAACACGAAGGTACTTTGGACTGTGGAAATACTACACGCAAATATCCCAGTTGACAAGGAATCCAAGCCCAGAGCCAGAGGCCTGGACACTTGGGCTGAAACTACTCTATCATCTATCATGCTGTTACTAAGAGGATATTAATACTAGCGTTTAGAATTGCGATCATGTGTCTGACAATCCTGTGTTTGTACCGGCAGGTCAGTTGACTAATTAGGAATATGGACTTCTCTGTGTACTGCACTATTGAGAAGAAAAGGGATGACAAGGGTACAGTTAACCATTAAGGCATTTGAGCCTGGGAGGGAAAAGAGAGGACAATCAAGTCCTTATTATTAGATGCCCATCCTGCGAATCACTCCCTTATGCAGTTACAACAGAAGGAGAATTCACCTTTTAAAGTGAATAATTGTGCCCGTCGGGCAATCCTTTACAATTACTTTACCATCCAGCGAGAGCTCATTGATTGCATTAGGGATAACAGTACTCCACAGAAACAATCCTCTTAGGCAGGCTGCTTCTAAAATCCCGGGTCTCCGTCAGGCAGCTGCCTGAAGAGCCAGAGAGATAAAGAAATAAAAATATTAAAGGCCAAAGCTCTACTGATTTCACAACGTTCTTTAAAGAGGGATGAGTGATTAGGGCGGTTGTAGCCTGCTGAACGCCCATGCCTCAGGTGGAATGCTCCTCTGAGCACGTTTTACGGGCCAGCATGAGACTGGTGCCTTGCTTTTCAGCTGGAAAATACGCCTGCTTAAGCAGCCCTATAGATTCCAAGTTAAAATGCAAGCCAGAGAGACTGCATGTCTTCAAGGGTTGATAACAAACTAGAATCAAAGCCTTTCTCTTTCAGATTACTAGCAAGAATCTAATCCAGGTCAGTGATAATCCTTCAGCATCTATTTAGTGATGATCCCAGCAGACAGACTGCTCCATCACAAAAGTCACTGGTTCTGACATCGCTCAGGGAATCCACAAAGACTCGAATGAGGGTGGATATTCCTCCTTTACTGTGGGGCTGATTAGCTTTGCAAACAGAACAGGAGCACTGCACTAAAGAACAAACATAGTGTTTTATCATCAACAGCATCATTCATTTGCTATTTTACAAAGTGGTGGAGGTGAGAACGATAAGCCTTGACTTACCTATTGAGAGCTTCCCGTCTTCTGTGTCTGGGCCACATTTGTCGAGTATTCATGGATCTGATTACTCACCCCTCTCAGAATCCTTAGGAAAATCTCTCTGACTTCAAATTATTGTTTCGTATCTATCCTGCAGCCCTCTCACTTTGAATTTTACTTCCCTGCCCCATACATCTCATTCTTAATTTATTTTTCAATTCCCTTTTATAATGCCTCCCAACGCTCCCTGTTTTGTTGTTTTTTGGGTTTTGATTTTTGGTTTGTTTTTTTTCTGCAGAGTAGAAATCCATTCTCTCCTTCTTCAAAAGCTTCCTGTGGGTCCTATACAAAAGCTTCCTCTACGGAGATGCAGGCTTGGTCCAGGAAGCAGCCTAGGCAGTCATGTTTTAGAAGTATAAACCCTGCTTTTATGTATTAACACGACACACAGTGGTCTTCTGGTTCCAGTATTATCATTGTGATGGAAATGCCTTAGTACCAGCATGCTCTCACACGTGTTCTGGGTATTTTTTTTTCTTTACCTTCCCTTTGAGGATGCTTACTGCAGAAACAACTTCTCTTTCTAGAATTCACTCTGAAAATCACACACACAGTGTGCAACCGGCGTTTTCCATCTCTTGTTATGACTGCCATGTCACTTCCTAGTATACCAACTGCATAAAGCTATAGACAATGCCAAGAGAAAGCCAATTAGAGTGAGATTATCTTGTCTGTTCGACAGCTGGGGTGTAGTATATGTCTTTCTTCCCTGTGTTAGAATTCAGAATTCACATTTTACGGGCCTGGCCTACCTTGTAAACATATATCCTAGTGCCTTACAAGAAGCATTCAAAAATGCAGGTACCTGTGGCCATGCCAAAAAGAGCCGGAGCAAGTTTAGATATGAAGAAGTAATTGATTAAGCGGGTAACGTATGTAAAGTCAAGCTTGAAGACATAGTGCAGTTCCATCCTCATCTGGGCTATTAAAGTAAATTAATGACCTGGAGCTGTGTAGGGGTTTCCAGAAACAACACTACAATCGCCAACTGGCCACAGTTTGCAGCCTATGGAAGGGGGAGATGTTTATTCTTCAGCAAATTGCCTGCTCAGGCACCACACTATATATACTCTGCATCTGACAGATCATAGCACAGAAATGACATCTGAATCTTAGAATAACACCGGTGAGTATAAAATACAACGTTAGCTTGGAAGAAAACGAACCAATCATAATCTTTGATGGGACCTAGATGTTTTCAACATTTCACAGTACTCTTTTCCATGCTGGTAGTTTGGCAGCTGCTGAAAAGTAGCTCTTTTGTGCCAATTTGAAGCCCTGGATGGGAGCTTTAAAAGCAAGAAACAAGTATTAGGTCTTTGCAAAAATACACAGGGGAGTAAATGGCATAGGGAGTGACACTCAAGCACAGATGTATGAAGTCAGGCTTTGCTTTGCTATCTGCAAGCCATTCCTGTGGTCGTGCTGTGGTCCCCATGGGGAAAACGCTTGTATCCATCCAGGTCAAGACTGAGACTTTGATGGTATGCAGGCATTTTCAGTGTTTCACACTGCCAAAGAGGAAGGCACCACCATCCACTGGCCACCCTGCCTTCAGGCTAACACCCCCTGAGCCTGGGGCTGCTCAGGCCTTCCCAGCACTGGCTGATGTATGATGCCAAGGAGCCCTGACACTTCCTCTCTTTCAGCTCTTCTGAACGTTTCTTGGGAAAAGTGTTGAGAGGTTCGCTGACTGCTCTTTATAAACACCATCACTGCGTACAAAGGGACCTCAGTAGCTGAGAGCTATTAAAAATCACGAAGGAGCAAAGGGGACAGCAGCCATTCAACATTCTTTGCCCACATTATCTACGATTTGTGAAGTTCCCTTTGACCAAACCCATCGATGCAACGGGTGGTGGTGGGGGGGGGAAGGGGAGAGGGAGTTGGGATGGGTATCGCTTTCCGCTTGTATTTACGGATCGTGACCAGGTAAACGCTTGCGCGGGATGCGCCTGCCTGCGCGTAAGTGTCCTTCCCTGCGCGGCTGGGGGGAGCGCGGAGCGGGACTGGCGGCGGGGCGGGACCTGGCGGCAGGGGCGGGGGCGGCTGAAGGGGCCGGGCGGGCCGGGCCGCGCCGCTCCGCTCCTCCGCGCCGGGCGTCAGTTGCGAGCCGCCGCCGCGCAGGCAGGCAGGGACGCAGGCAGCCCGGCAGGCAGCCCCGCGGGGGCACGGCAGCAGGCGGGAGACCATGATCCTCACGCGTAAGTTCGGGCTCTGCCCCGTGGGGGAGCTGGTGGCGTCTGCGCGCCCCGGGGCGCAGACTTCGCGCATCGCGGATAGAGTTGCCGGGAGGTGTTTCGGGAGCAGCGCCGTGGGGTTTGGGGGGCATCGGGGTCCCTCTTTCGTCACCCTGCGGTGCCCGGAATGGCAACGCTGGCAGGAGCGCGGGCGGGCTTCCCGCGGGGGTGGCGGCTGCCCCGTCCCGCTCCTGTCCCGCGGCGCGGTGCGGTGCGCGGGTCAGCGCCCCGCCGGCCGGCCGTGTTTGCGGGGGTGAAAGGAGCGGCTCCAGGTGAGACACGGAGCGCAGCGGGAGCGCGGAATGCCTTTTACCGCCGGGAAGGGCGGTCAGCTGCGGCTCCGATCGGGCCGAAAGGGTTAGCAGCCGCCGGAGCCGCGGAGGGGGCGCGGAGCGCCGCGCAGGATGCGGCCTCTCTCTGTACAGGGCACCGCGGCCATCCCTTCTCTCTCTTTTTTAGATGGGTTTTGGCTTTGTTGGGGTTGGGCTTTTTTGGTTGTGGGTGGTTTTGTTGGTTTTTTTTTTTTCCGGGAGCCCTTGCGAGACGGGAAACGGCGGTTCTCTTTTGAAGTTCTCCGTAATTAGCCCGATGGCCTCCAGGAGCCGGGTGGCTCCCCCCGTGCGGCGGTGGCCAGCCCTGATGTCACCCCCGGAGGCTTTGATCCCGGTGGAGGAGCAGCACCTCCTGCCAGTCGGGATCGTTCCCCCTCCGCCCCCTTTCTCGAGGCTAACAGAAAGCCGATGCTGTTTTCCAGCCAGGCAGTTTTACCTTCCGTGTCCCCCTCCCCTCTTTCTGCAACCAGGACTTACTTGCGCTGTGTAACTGTAAAGTTGTTGAGCGATGTGTTGCCATTAGCCTAATGAGCTCGATTGCCAGTCAAGGGCACTTACGGCTGGTACAACAATCTTTTTTTTTTTTTAACCTTTTTTTTGTTATTCCCCTGTTCTCTCTGGGATAATTGAAGTATTGAAGAAATAACTACATTTGAACAGTATATTTAACTAGGTCAGAAGGTTCTGCCTGCTGTGTCATACGTGTGAATTAAAAGGTTGGGGAATGTAATTTTATCTTTAGCCATCAATTATGCATGCTTCTATTTTTTTACAGAAGTAAGTGTGATCTGTTTGAATTGCCCTGCCTTGATCAAGAAATTCCCAGCAGCAAATCTCTTGAGTCAGAGTGCTTTTAAGGCTGCTTGTAGTGAACTTCTGAGAGATAATAGACAAGCAGATTTCATATGAGCCTGGGAGTATGAATCTGGGCAGCTCAGTGCCAGAGCGATTTGGCGTCCGTCTGGCACCCAGGCTACTGCTGGCTTGGTGTTAGGAGCCTCTGTTGATTCTGCAGCTGTAGCCCGATATCTTCCCTTCCAGGTATCCTTAATGATGTCCTGTAGGCATCCTTATCCTGCCTCTTCAGCAGAAGCAACAAGAAAGAGAAAGGCTGAGGCAGCGGGGAAGTGGGATCAGTGTCTCTAGCAGATGGGTTTGGGTTACTACTTCAGTTTGCCTGTGGGATACTGATGAGGGCTGAGATTCTCTGATTATGGAGTATAATATGGGCAAAAGATTCCTTTCATCTACAAGTTCATAGAAATCAAAGCATTCGGAACTACCTTTTGCAACCTCTAGGACTTCCTGATCTCTATCTTCTTTTGAAATAACTTGGTTTGTTAATTGATTTTTTTTTTTATCAAAAGGAAGTGCAGATACATTGTTTTAAACACCATGGAGCTATTGTTAAATTTCATTTCTAAGTGGTAGTTAAGAGCAAGAATATATCTTGTTACGCTTTTATTTGGGTTTTATCAGTTGTATAGATTCAGTCTAGTTTTTTTTAATTCTTGAGTTAGGGTCTTCCCAACCAATTCTGCAAATGCCTTTTGCTGGGCCAGAGGGAAGGATTGCTGCTAGTCATGGAAACTCCCAAGTCCCCTGTGTATTTTGCTTCTGGTGAGGGCAGGAAAAAGGTACTGCAGTTGTCCTTTTGCACTAATCCCGAATGTTTATGTTAGGATTCCTAGAAGAAGGAGATGAGAGGTGACTTGGTTTTACTTTTCTGGTTCTTCTAATTCATTACATTCTAGGTGATGGCTTGTTTGAGGCATGTGAATTTATGAGTTCTGCAAATATTTAGAGATGCAGTTCGCATGATAAAGTTGGGTTTTTTTTTTTCTGGTCAGAATACCACAGTATGTTATGTTTGGGCTTCTTGAGAGATTGAAACTCCTCTTCCAGTTCCCCTCATTGGAGGTGCGCTATTGGTTTAAGCATAAACACAACTGCACCCGTGGCTTGTTAAAAGGAGATGGAGGAAGAGAACTCATGTGCTTAACAGGATGGTCCTGTACTGTAAACAGGAGCTTTTCATGCTTAACTATCCTTCCTAGCAACAGGAAGAAGGAAATGAGGCTATGCAAAAGGACCCTGACACATTTCAGACAATGCCAGACCCACCCTAGCATTCATACAGTATATCCAGAAGACTTGGGGAAATAAAAATAACTTCAGATGTTTCCCCTTCCTTCCTGTGCATATTATAGAAATACAGCAATCAGATTATCTGCAGTTCACAGAAAACGTGCTGGTTTAATCGCCACTAAGTAAAGGGATGCTGCCTCTATATAGTTTTTGTGTCTTCGTGGGGTGTTATATTGTTCTGCCTACAGTATGATGCTTGGTGTTTCGGGGTGAATGAATTACAAAACATTATATCCTCTCCAGTGATTTGGTGACTGTAGATATCCTGTCATTTTGGTAACTTCAGCAATTCCAGACTTATTTCTTGCTTGTACCTGTGCTATCGGTATTTCTGACTGGTGCAGGGCATCAAAACTGTTTTGTGTGGTTTTTTTATTTTCAAAGGTTTTTTCCAAGGGTTTGTTTTTTTTTTTCCCCTTTTAATTTTATCTCCCATTTTTCTCCATTGTCCTGTTTTAATGAAAAAAGACTGCCTTCCAGTAGTGATGAGCAAGTCTTATGAAAGGGGCACAGGACTGGGCTGTAATTGGAGTTCTTTTCACTGGACGCTTACTCTGCTTTATTTGCTGATGCTGAGTACTGCCCCATTGCACCCTGCATACCTGTGAAATCAGTAGGTCCCTTAGTTAAAATACACCACTAACATAATTGGTAGAAATAAAATAAAGCCAAGAATGACTTAACTGGCTAGCTTTAATTCACTTGAGTTTCATTATCTGAAAATTACAGGTAATACTACATACCTTTCTGAAGTACCTCAGTGTCTTTAGAAGAGCATGGTAAACTGTTACTTGTTAGGATATTCTTTCAAGTATTGTCTGGCACTTGTTTCTCTTGGAAGGACTGTGTTGGATGAGACTGGATCAGGAAAAAAATACTATCTGTCTCTCTTCTAATGACAAAATATGATGACCTACTTATTGCTGGTGGGGATGTTTTTGTGAAGTACAAAATGGAGCAGAGTTCCTTAGGCTCGTTTTTAAATATATTTATTTTATGTTTCTCTAAGTCTATCCAAATGCTCTTCTCAGTTTGTACAAAAAATGCCTTCTGAATAGATGCATGAAAGACATTTGCTGAAGCCAGGGGTGGACATAGTTTGACCTTCCCAGACATATTCTTGTCATTTACTGACAATTCAGGATTAATAAAAATGTCCCCTCTGCATTCTTGCATTTTGGGGATGTTCTTCCTGCGATCCTGTGGACCCACAGAACTCTATGCTCTGCCGGCTTCCCTTCCCTCTGCTCTCCATATGTGTGTCTGCAAAGAGATTTCCCGTGTAAGGTACAAAAACTTTCCACTGTAAAGCTCCGTGATCTGTTTTAACTTCCCTTCTTTCCATAAATAGTCTCTCTGCTTTCCTTCACAGCCTTGTGTTGGCTTTGCAGTGGTACCATCATAGCTCTGCTCTCTGTAGAGCGTTCTCTCAAGGATCAGGTCCCAAGAAAAGTATTTTCAAGCATGCAGTATCACAGGCAGAATACCTCAACTGTAATATTTGGAAGTAGGAAGTTCATAGTAACATTTGCTTTGGGAAAATCCAGGTTTGCGTCTCTTAATTCAGATTTAGGGCAAGAGGCATTCAGCTGGGATGCTACCGGCTTTATGTTAGGCTGTTTCACTGCCATCGGTGTTTTGTACCTAGTGTTGTATCACCCACACATGGTGCACTTTGGGGACTGGGTCATCAGTGAGGTAAGAACTGAACAGCTATGATGGGAAGATTTTGTCCGTCTTCATACAGTTCTTCCTCTGTGTGTGATTGGGTCTGAAGTTAAGGCTTGAAAAGCCAGAAGATGTAACCGACTATCTAAAATCTACTTTTCTTCCATATGAACTATTGAACTATTCTAGATCTGAACAGGTAACTCAGGCATTTTTAGAGGAAGTCTGTCACGTTGGACTCACTTTTGCTTCCCTCCAGAGCTCAATGCGCCTCTTTGATTTGAGCTTTGCGAGTTTATTAGCTTGCAGACAGGGTGCAATGGGAGAATATTCATGCTGGTCTTGGGAGTAGCAATGGTTAACATTTGCCCCTCAGTATTCTCAAAGTCATACTAACCAAGTAATTTCTGAGAGCGGAGAAGGTTAAAGACATCTTCTGTTTCCCAGTCTTTGGAGGAGGATTCATTTCTCACTCTGGAATCTGTCAACATGACCTCCGTCAGAGGATTTGACTAACTGCTTTCTCTGCCCCAAATAATCCTCCTCCAAGACCACCCTGTGTTAATCAGGCCAGATAAATAACCCACGTGCCCAATTATTTCTTAAGTCTCTTGACATCTTGTTCCTCTTCATCTCTGAATCTTCTTAGAAACAAATGGGAGAAGACCATCTTTAATCTATAAGAAGAATCACTTTTTTTGGCAGAAAAACTGCCATGTGAAGCTTTACTTTTCTGTTTTAAAAAAGTTAGTTTTTAATTTGAGAGTGTGGTGGTTTTTAACTTTCTTAATCCTCCTGCATATACTCGAAATGCAAAAATTAGGGTCCTGATTTACAGTGTAAAAAAGGAGCTGTGACAGTTCTTGTGTGTCCTAGAACGTGCTTTCCTAAAGCTTTCAACAAATTAGGAAGTAATTAGGAAGTTAGAAGCATATTTAATGATGTGAAAATAGGCGGTAATTGCAATCTGTTACAGAGTGTATAGGGAAGCTGCTTGACAGAGACAGGGAGAATATCCTTTATTCCAATGCCCTGTATTAAATCCTGAAATTATGTGAATTTGATGCTTTTCAGAGCACAACAGTTGCTCCAGGTCATCTTGACAGATAGGAGGACATCTTGCCAGCCAGGGCAGGCTCTGGGGATGGTGGTTGTGCCCTCTCTGCCCTCCTGCCATAGGTGCTGTCCTTTCTTGAGCTCTGAGGAAAGCCTGGGCTGCTCCCCATCCTTGGGATGGGGCTTACAGCACAACTGAATTTAGGGAAAGCAGAAATCTCAATTGAATTTTTTTGGGAGGAAGGATAAAGAAATCGTGAAGAGAACTGTGAAATGGATCCACTTTATTCCTGAAAAGTTGTTGGGTTTTAGAGATTCATGAGTCCATGTTGGGACAGGCTTAATTCCTGGGAAATTCATGGAGGCTTCCATTAATTCCAGCAAGCATTGGTTCAATCCCTAAACGTTCTAAGTATTTTCAACAAATGCTGTTTCTCATGTTAAGTTTTGAGCTGAAAAACTTTTGAAGCAATTTTGATGTGGTGGAGACTATGAAAAGGAGATTCAAGTTAATTAGATTTTGGTTCACAAAAGTGGTATTGTGTTTTCTGTGCTAGCCAAGGGGATTGGTGAGCAATTAAAACTACTGTATTGTGTAACCTGGTACAGTTATTAGGGAGGGAGATTACATACACCTACATGGATATTATGGAAACCAGTCACACACACACATATATGTATATAATTATTTACCTTTTATTCCCTTTAAGGGCGTAAACAAACATAAGACCCCACCAGTGGAAGTAAGCCTTATGGTCTTTCCAAAAGCTCAGCTGACAAAAAACCAGCATTCAAGGTTCCTGATTATTTTCAGAGAAAATATCAATATATGATCTTAAACATCTGTTTCCTTACTCCTCCTTCATCTGTTCCCACACAAATTCCAAACATACCCTGTTTCTTCTCCCAGCGTCCTGTGGCTTATGCATAACATTGGCAGCATAGTTACTGTCTTGCTGTAAGGCTCCATGTCTTGGAAAAGTCAGTCCCATGTTTATCCCAGAGCCAGCAGGAACACAAGGAGAGTGTTTCTTCAGCCATCATCATACAGTTGAGAATTATTTAAGTAACATTCCCCACCACCACCACCACCTCTTTCTAGGGTTTTTATGACTAGAAAGCAGTATATATTTTTGGTGTCATGTATGGTTTCTGTCAATAAATTGGTTTGTTTTTTTTTCCTCCCAGTAAGTTTTTGATAAAAAATATTTTCTTAAATTAGTGCATGTATCTGTATCAGCTTGCATTGACTGAGGCAGGCAGCGTTAAGGGGAGATGACAGTATGTATCACTTCACTGTGGAAGGTAAATTGAAGCACGGTGAAATAGAGGAGCACATCAAAAAAGGCAGCTGCTAGTACAAAATACAAGTTGCACTTTAAAGGTGAAAGGAGAAAAGGGATCCTCACTGGAAGGTCACTTCTCTTCCTCAGTTCAAAAGCCATACTTGCTGTTCTCCTGGACTTGCTGGTTCTTTCAGAATTTAATCCTTCCTGGGCTGAATGTGTCAGACTAATGTTTTAGGACAGTTGTATAAGGTGAGATTGTTCTCTTAGAATAAGTAAGGATTCCACATGTCTTAGAAATCTGGCTTTTAATGGGATTTTCAGAATTCGCTAGTGTTTATTGGTTGAACCTTTGTTGACAAATTTACCAAGTTCCAGTGTTTGAGGGCATTATCCTCATAAAATGCTGTTCTTCGCTAATTACATTTTTGCTTACTTTAGTACTTGCTACGTGCTGCCTTCTTCAAAGGCATGGAGCACTAAGATAATGATACTGCCTAACGAATATTTAACTGTATATAGGCTTGAGAGAAAACAGACTTAGGAAAAGGAATTTAATTCAATTTAATTTCAAGCTGCAGTTGCATATCTTCAAAGTGAAAGCCATCTGAGGCCATGGACACATAGCAGGCTAACTCTTAGGAAGTCATACTGTCCCAACTTTAAAGGGCTGCAGGCATATGACATTGCACAGGACTGATTTATCATTTTCAGTGCCTGGCCTGCTCATTTGTAGACAGCTGCTATAGTGCAGGGTTGGGTTTTTTTTCCCTTTTTGTCTTAAATTTCACATTCGCGGTCATGGGTCTACAGACCAAGTGGTTGGATAGTGTGATCAAGTCTAGTTTTGAGACCACAATTCACATGTCAGGGATGTAATTTAAGCACTTGGAAAAATGATTGCTTGTACTTGGGCAATGGAATTCTATACAGAGAATATTTCATATATATATATATATATATATATATACACACCACAGCTGGCCTTAAAAGTGATCCTGAATGATGTCAAGCTTCTTAATAGCTCACAACAATGTTTTTGGAATTGAACACAAATTCTGTAAAGCACCAGAAATTTCAGAGGGACACAATACATAGAGACAGTTAATCTCTGATACAGGCAGAACAAGAGGATGGGCTTTCAAGCATTAAGGCCTTCTGCAGCCATTCTGTGCATCAGTCCTGAGGGGGAAAGAATGCCCTTTGTATTCCATCTGTGCGTTGGAAAGTGTGTAGGTAGGTCATGGAATTTTATGCATTACAGTAAGGAGCGAGTGGGTTCACCTCTAGCATTCGTGGTGAGAAATCACATTCTCCACATTGCACGGGACTCTCCTGCAAGCTAATTTAGGGAAACCTGGTCAAAACTTAAGACCAAGAAGAGTGCCAAACAAACTAGTCATTCAGTATGGCATTGGCATGAACCTTCAGCATTGAAGCCCATTTTTACTGACATTTTTTACCAGCTTTGGTTTGACCAGTCTCTCTATAGGTTTTTACAATCTGCTCTCTTGACAGAGCCAAAAGGTGAGATGAGTAAAACTGATAGGTGGAGGTGCTAATACGGCTGTAGAGGTGTCTGAGCAAGAGGAAACCATCTGCTTGGAAGAACTGTTCGTATGATGCTTAGCACTTAGGTGAAAATGGAGTCAGTGCACGAGTGTACAAAGGTACATCTGCTTTGCACTTTGTCCTGAAGACCCTGAAAGAGCTGGCGTTTAAGTTGCCTGTCAGGTTTGTGGAAGCAAAAAAGAAAGGAAGCACAAAAGCAAATAATACTGCTGTTCCTAGCTAGACTGCTATGATTATTTTTGCCTGAAGGGACATTATTGCAGGATCACACTGTGTGGTTTTGATTTTTCTGTAGGAAGGAAGATACCATCCAAGAAAAAACTGTAGATATCTTAATAGTTCTCCCTTCTGCAGCTGCCATATCAAACAAGGTGTGAATTGAGGTATTTTCGCTACAAAGTTTTAAACTTGCAAACTTGAAGGGCCAGGAACGAAGGTTAACCAAAGCTAAACAAAAAGGATGTTAGAAGTTTCCATTTTCACTTACCAGCTTGGGGAAGAATTGGGTCCTTCTAACCCCCCAGGAAGTGGGTAAATAAGGACTAATGGTTCCCAACCATACACAAAGGGAACTCCTACCCTTCATTTGAGCATGGAGGCCTGCTTTGTGAGACAGACTAACAAATAAAGCTGTTTCCAATAAAAATTTCCTGTTTCCTCTTTAACACGTTTGCCTGCTGTTTGCTTACAGGACACCAAGAATAAAGACATCATTGTACTCCTTTTGGGGCTTTTTTTTTTTTTTTTTGGAGGGGGGTTGTTTTTGTTTTCTTTTGTTTTGTAGGAGATTTTCTTGTGTATCAGGACACTTAGAAATAATATTGCAATTTCTTCCTTGCCAGCGGTTCTTTTGTACAAGAACCTCCTGCTGCTGGGGGAGGGCACAGGACGCACATCTGAAAAGCTGAACATACATTTCTTGCCTGGAATGTATACTGAATTGTAGCTTATTGTAAAGGTTTTAGCTGCAAAGGATGTTTGATTCAGAAGGGAAGTGGCACTGCAGGGATGGAGAGGGAGGAGGGAGTGAGACCAGTCCCTTGTCCTCAGCACCTTGTATCAGCTCAGCTGCCAGTTCTCCATTGGAAAGGTGCTCATGGTGGGAAACTGCTTTGCATATTGTGGCGAATTAATTTGGGCTGAAGTAGGCCTTCCCTAAAATGGATTGGAAAGCAGTGTAGAGATCCTCTGTCTCCTCCCTGGGGCTCTTGGCTGGTCCCAACCAAGCAGATTCTGTGCTTGGCTATGAGTTTGTAGCTGAGGTAATGATCTATAACCTGGCTCCCCATGGAAACCAAACTAAGGCTTCTGGGTGCCCTGTAACTTCTAAAACTCTCTAGGAGTAGTGGAAAAAGGTGATTTGGGAAGCTCTGTTCTCTATTTTGCCCCTCATTATCCCAGTTGCCATTGATCCAGACAACAAGGAGTCACACACATTCCTGTGTCCACCCAGGTATGGCAGATGGCAAACTAAGAGTTACAGGGCTGATGCTGCTGAGCTGGAAGAGAAATTTGGATTTGGGAAGTGTGGGAATGAGCTTTCTTCTCCATAATAGTTTAAATGATTTGTCCAGAACCTCAAGTTTAACTAATGCATTTTATCCTCAAAGGTGTACTCAGCTTTCTATGCAGCCCGCTCAGTGCACTCTGGGCTGGATTCTCCCTCTGACTGTTTTGATCTGCCTGAATTTCATGTGCACACAGATACAGTTGTTTTTGTACTCTGGCTTCTCAGTAATGAGTGGGGTTGAGATAGGGAGGCTGGGTTGGACACAACCTTTCTGTGCATATGTTCACATTGTTACAGATGAGGGGCCATCGTGGGTTTGGTCAAGTGGCGTTGAACAAAAGAAGCTCCTTTTTGAGGTCTGGCCTGCACCCATACCCCTGCCACATGCTTTGTGTGGATGGAGTTGACACAGAGAGCGCCCTGGCTTTCCAAAAATGTTTGAGATGGAAATGGGACAAATACCGCTTTTAAACCCTTGGTGCTGCCCTATACCCAGCCCTAGGTGTTTGACTAGCCTAATAGATGGGCAGGTGCATGGATGTTTTATTATCCTCTGCACTTTTTGTGGCCAACCAGGAATAGCTCCAGTGTTTCATTGCCTACGTAGACTTCTTGGGGGATTCTCAAAGGTATTTTGAAAGCAAATATGCTCTGAAAATCCCAAAGGCATCTGACACCTGCGTTCCCATAAAATAGGACTTACATGTAACTTGCACATATATTTGCAGAAAAGATACACAAAGCTTCTATAGAGAACCTTAAAAAAAATCTGATAAATGCATATTCGCAATTTTCTAGCTCAAGAAATATTTACAGGTCTCACACCTGGGTTGCCCAGTAAAGGACCTGTGAACAAATATTTAAGCACATTTAAGAGCCACTGTAGTAGTAAGGAATCTGACACTTTTTCAGTTGCCCCACAAGCATCTACCTGCGTTTTTGGGTAAATAGTGGTGATTTATTTTTTTCCCAGTTTTAAATCAAGCAAATTCTCTTTCAATCCAGACACTTCTGCAGGGTGTGACCTGTAAGATAGTGCATTGTAAGTACTCTAAACAATTAATTGTAGGTTTTTTAACTTCAGTGTTTTCATTGCTCCTTAGATAGTGCTATCCTGTTATTTGTTCTTGCTTGAGCAGTACAGATTTTAAATACGTTTTAGATTCGGGTTTTTTCCCCTTTTTTATTAGCTTTCCCATGTATTTCCTTCGGATACTGAAACTAAAATGCTACTTCAAGCAAAACTTTACAGTCGCTTGCAACTGCCATTGAAGAATGCTTTTTCTTAATGACTAGCTAAGTCAATAGGTCCGTACGTGCTTGTTCTCATGTGATCCCATAACCCAAAGGTGAAGCAAACACAAGTTACACAAATGCTTGCTTGTCCTGACTTCAGGGAGAGTGGGTTTTTAGCTGTTTATTTATCTGGAATGTTGTGCTTTGGCTCACCTTAACCCCTTGGTTTGGGTATGTATCTTAGCAAAGTAGTCTGGCGAGGCACAAATATTTTAACCCTGGTGTAGCAATTTGGAAAATGAGAGGAGGATTGCCAGCATTTTGGAGACGCTAAAATGTGCCTGCCGTTTCATCTGATTTTAATTGTGTACCTATACCACACTGGGAATATTTCCTAACCTGCCAAAATCCTGAGATATTTTGCTGGTGTTATGTTTGGCTCTCCGCTCTCCTATGTGCAGTAACTTGTAACTGAGCAATCCTGAGCAAAACCCCTTGTGCGTGGGTTCTGCCGCAGGTAGCTGTAGTATCTTCTCCAAGTAAATGACAGAATTGTCTACTGAGCTGTGTGCAGTGAAGCTTTGCTTTTCTGGGCCTTCAGGAACAGCGAATATAATCAAAGCCAGATGAACTTTTAAGAGTTTATGATTGGTCATTGTCTGTTTGGTAGTTCTAAGCAGGGAGCTAAATTCCCAGTAGCACATTCTTGAATATTTAGAAGAGAAAAATTAACCCAGTCTGTTTCCTGAACGCTTGGAGGATACCCTAAATACCGTTTATATTTTCCTAGTTCGAGCTAATAAGATAACATATCCTTACTGCAGCTCGTAATATGTAACAAATGAAATAATGCATAATATATTCATAGACCAATATAGCCCGTGTTCAGAATGTTTCCTTTCTTTCAGTGTTATGTATATGTGTGTGAATAATTGCATTTTGTGGCATGCCATTTTGGGCTGGGTGAGGGAAAGTTAGCTGAATTCCCTGTAATATGCCAAATAACTCATAAATGCCTTGAAGACCTCCAGTGAAACTAGGTTCTTGTTGGGTAGTAAATATGCGCTTGAGTGAGCTGCAGAACAGTGTGTCGCTTGTTCTTGGGTCTGTCGGTGCTATCTACAGGATGTTAAAGTGCACAGTGTTACGAGCTCTGTTAGGAACTTGTGTCAAGACAAAATAGTTGTGCCAAGAAGATCGTAAGATTTGTTGAACAGATGCTGCTCATGTTGATTGCAGTGCTGGTGTCTCTAGTGTTAACAAAATTGGTATGGAATGATCCTTAACTCCTGCAGTTTTCATCTGTGTTTGCTTCTCTAACTATTAAAATGATGAGCTGCTGATAAATCACAGGTGAACATCACTGACTATCCAGAATTTAAGATGCGTTTAATACTGAGGAGAAAAGCAAGCTGGGATAAGCAAACCTGTGTCTCAGTTCAAAGTTGCTGAATACCTTCGTGCTTATTTTGTAACGGGAATGGCCGGCGTGGTGAAGAGGAAGTTTTTGCTTTGGAGATCACTAATCAGAGGGTATCTTGTTTCTGTCTTCTTCCAGAAATTGAGGCCAAAGAAGCTTGTGACTGGCTGCGGGCTGCCGGGTTCCCGCAGTATGCGCAGCTTTATGAAGGTAAGCACCCACTTGAGCTTTCAAGTTGATCATCCCCTGGCAGTTTGGGACAATAAGATGTAATACTCACCAGTAAATGAGGTTCAGGACCACATCCGAACTGATGGTACATAAGATGACTTCTGAGGACTGGGCTGATCCCTGCTACATACACACATAAATGTACCAAACCCAATGAGACTCTGAAGGACTCTTGGAGCTTTGAATTTGTTCCAGGTTTCCATTTTACTCTGAATATTTTCAAGTGTCCTCATAGCACAAAGGTTATGTTAGCACCGTGGTACATCCCCTGTAGTTAAAACACCAGTGAGCTATGTTTTCATGAACGTAGTCATCCACTGCTATGAGCCTGGTCTTGGAGAAACACAGAACCTGTGTACAGCTTCACCAGCCAGCTCTCCTTATGGAGCAGAGGTTGGAAATTCTGCGTATGTGTGGATGCATCTGTACACCTAGTGATTCCTGCATCCTGAACAGTTTGGGTTGGTGTTAGACGCAGGTTTACTATGAAGGGAAAAAAGAACATACAAGCCATTGTTGTGCAGGTGTGCAGCAGCTCCTTGAAGACACTGCTGCCTCCTGCGCTCCTTTATCCCTTTGTGGGATTGATTCACTTCACGTGTCCGCTGTTAGAAAGGTTTTGCTCAGTTAAAACTGTTGTCTTCATTAGGAACCTGTAGTTTTGGCATACAGTTATTGCACTCTGATGCAGAGTAACATAGAGGAGTTTGTTTTAAAGTGCAACATCCATTTTATATAGGTATGTTATTGTTCAGAATTTCCCTCCCACATCACTTAAATTACTTGCATTGTAGTAAAATTATTATGCACTCTTATCTGCCTCTTCTTTTTTTTTTACAAAACAAACTCCAGCTGCTGTAAGAATGAGCATAGAAAGTTCTTTATTTACCGTGAATAACTGTTGGAAATTATAGCAAATGCTGTGCTGACCTTCTTGAAAAATGATCTCGTTGAGCTTTGATTTGCAGCTGCATTGGCAATATGAGATGATAATAGTACTTTCAAAAGCAGCACTTGGCAAAACTTTCTTCGCCTGTACAGAAATTAAATTTCCTTTTTCTTTCTCTTCCTTTTTTTTCATGTGCTAATGGGGATGCCAAGATTTTCTTGGGCTGCAGAGCTGGGACTTTACTTCCAGTCTTTTTTTATAACTGGGGACAAGACTTTCAGTTGAATGAGTGGGCTTTTGGGTTTCTGTTATGCTGAACTGCAAATCCCCTAACAAATTACTTGCATTCAGAAAGCATCCTATCTGTGGTTCCCATTGCCCTACCCAGGGACTCTAAACTTAGGTAAAATTTCTAGTGTAGGACCGTGTCCTGCCTAACATCTAAAGGACCACAGAGGTGGCAGCAAGGCCAGCCATATACATTGAAATGACAGCTGTCCTTATATGAAAACAATATACCATTGTCCTTTGCAAGCCCTATCTGGCAGCAGCAACAACAGGAATAGCAACAGCATAAATTAAGCGTTTAAAAAAATGGATTCGTGCAGACTATCAACTTCTTCCAAGTCACCTCTCTCACTTAAGTTCTCCCATGTGTTTTCTCGTGGGCATTCCAAGGTTCTGACTTTCTCAGTGGAAAAACTTAAATCAGAGCTGGTGAAAGATACCAGTTGAATGTGCTCACCCTCTTTACTTGCACCTTAAAATAGTGAAGGGAAGACCTGGGAAACAATTGGGTAAGAGTTCTCTTCTGAGAAGTCTACTATATGGAGTAGTCCGCACAGTACACATTTAAAACAGAGATTGATCAGGGAGCCTTTGCCAGTTGGTTTGCTAATGCTGCAGTTTGCTATAGAAAAGCAGAAGTTCTTGTGTTTTGCAGACTATGTAATGATTTGTTTATTCCTGAGGCAAACTTGGGACAAATAGTTCATTTGAGAGGTTATCTATTGGTCTAGAAAACCTGGAATATTAACTACCTTTCTACAGATTACCAGCAGTCCTGTTGTTTTCATCATTTCAGCTTATTCTTTCCTAGTCTCTGGAAATGAAAATATTTTATAGATGATCACTTGGACCAGGGAACTTGTATGCAACTGCAGCAGTATATTCATGGTTTTCCCTTGTATTACTGTGTGCCCTGAAAACCCAGTGGCTTTAGTGGGAGTTTTGGCTGTGCAAGGAATGCCAGATCAGGACCTATATGACAGTCAGGAATCTGTGGAGGACAGTAAATAATATATATGTGGTTGCTGGTTTAGAGCTATAGTAAATTTTTAGCTCTCTGCCAATATTGTTTCCTCCCCCTCACTCTCCCAGTTGTTTACCTAAATAATCTCCTGAGGAAAGGAGGCAGTATGGGCTCCACACAGCTTGGCTTGCTTTCATTTCAGCCCATATCTCATTAATGTTGTAACACCGTCAAACTTTTAAATAGCTTGATTAACAGCCAAGGAGATTGGAGGGGGTTTTTTTCATTCTTTTCCAGAGATTGGGGGTTTACTGACCCTTCTTCTTTAATCTCAGATACGAGCACTTTGATGCTGATTGTATATTTATTTTAAATGGAGCTAGCATGAGTCAGCCGACACTTCTGATGTCAGATAGGGAGCTCGCATTTGCCTCTTTGCCTCTCCTGTTGTTTCATCTCCACTTTGCTAATTTGTCCTCTGTTTTGCATATGAACTTTCAGTTACCAAAGCTGCACGTCAAAAACTTGTACATGAAAAGGAAGCATCACTGGCATTTGAGGTGATAGCATGTGTTTACCTGAGCAGTGCCAATCACTGGCATCTTGGTGAGCTCAACTGGAGACAGCTGGTTGTTCTGAAATAATTCACCACTGGGAATAAAAGTCATTTTGATACCATCTGTCCCTTTTCCTACAGATCTCCTTTTTCCAATTGACATCGCTCTAGTCAAGCGAGAGCATGATTTTCTGGACAGAGATGCTATTGAGGCCTTATGCAGGTAGGTGAAAAAAAATCACATTGCATTTTGAAACAAACCCCTTCCTGTGTAGTGGGAAGTATAACCTGGGAAAAGTATAAGCAGACATAAACTCAGCTGAATTATGTACTATTAAATAACTCTTTGCTTGAGACCTCTTTATTATGCACTATCAGTATGCAGTTTTTGTTAGAATGATATGTTGGGCTAAGTAATGTTTGGGGATCTTATTTTAAAAAGTGTTGTGAGGAAAGTGGAAGGAGTCTTTTCGACAGGCATTTCACAGGTGTATTTTTTTAATTATTCTTAACTTGCTTTCATTACTAATTCCCAAATGAGTTAAACATGTGAAAGCAGAACTGTGCAGGCTACAGCTATCTGCATGTACAGCTGTAGCATCAGTTCCCACACAGGAATTGGGCTTTTTGGGAGCAGTGTTTGCAAAGTGATGCTGCTACAGGTCTCTGTTACTCTCCTTTCCTTGCACTTACGTACACAAACAGAACAGAAAGCTGGGTGTACAAACGCTCATTGTGACCTCATTGCATCACCCTGTGTGCACCATGATGACAAAGTGAATGTAGGTATGGCTGAAAGGGATGATGTGAGCGAATCTAGAGTTTATCACCACCGCAAAGAGAGGCTTGCTCTCAGCCATGTGCTCCCGTCACTTATCTTTGTTGTCTGTGGGCTCATTCCATAACCAGTTCATCTCAAAAAGTCCTTTGCTGAGTTAGTAAATCAGCCTGTGGAAAGGCATAGTGAAGTTCAGAGTAGGTGCAAAGGATGGGGCAGGACCCCCCCAGACAGCCACATGAGTGGGAGAAGGCATGAGCAGAGAAAAAGAGGGAGCAAGACTTGCTGGTGTGTGACAACATGTTTTTACAGACCTACAGCCTCAACATTACCAGTTTCATCATAAAAGCAATTGCAGTGGCCCCATCTGACACTTGCCCATTCATCACTCGCCTCCTCTAGTGTGAGTCCATAATCCTAAATGGCAAAAAAATGCCTTAACTTTTCATATCTCCTATTACCTAGAAATAAGTACAGTTTTCTGCCTCTGTCTTTCATTATGGCAGCTTTCCAAATTGTCTGCAAAATTAATGCTTTTGGATACTGCATGCATGATGTCTACAACTCTAAATGTCAGTGATCCTAATGAATTACAAAACCCTTTTAAGAAAGGCTTTAAGTTTATAGTGTTCTCATGCCATCACTGCCATACTTGGAAGGGAAAGAGAGGCACTGGAATTTAAAGTTCTTCAGAAATATTTACAGTATTTTCAAACTAAGAAAACAGATTTGTTGTCCAGTCATTAGGAGGGGAAAAATCTCATTAATGTTAAAGTCATGCTCAAGATTTGTCCTGCTCAACTGTATGGCACCTATTCCGCCAATATTGAAATGTGTGATGCGTTGGCCTGCTTGTGTGCCCTGGAACTTGTGAAGTCATTCAACAGAAAGTACAGCAACGGGAGTAAATACTGGTTCCCAGAAGCATGGTCTTTCTTTGCCAGGAAAACAAAATACAGCCAAGCTGGCATATATTTGGATGTAGGGCTTGCCTGTGAGAATGCTCTTTAACCTGGCATTATTCATGGGGAGAAAAAAAAAGGTAGCAGATTGTTTCTTGCTGGTGGAAGTAAGAATATGCCCTCCATATCTCTGTGAAATTTGCTGCTGGTGTGATCGATAAAAGCAGTTAGTGCTTTTTCTGAATAGAGGGCAGTGAAAGGATGTTTGTCCCAAGAATGGAAACTTACATCCTAAGCCTTCTAACAAAGGTGAGCGAACCAAAATCACACAGGTGTATAGGTATTTTGTGAAACTAGGAAGTCTTTAAGAAGTCTGCTGATTGAAAAAGAGCCTTCACTTTCCTCTTCAGATTGTTGTCTACACAATATGCGTAAGAATCCAATGGTTTTACTGTAGCTTGAGACAGATGTCAGAATTTGGCCCTTTACCATTAGTGTTAGACAAAAGCAGTCCATTATCACAATGTTTCCACCTTTAGATTTTTTTGTTTCTTTCTTTCTTTCATCTCCTTGCTTAATTTTTTAAAGCTCATCAAACAACCACAGAGAAGGCACATCGTTTGGAATGCCGCATTTCTGCCTGAAGCCCAGGTTTATTTTGACTCATGCCATGGTCAGAGTGTAAACACTAAAGGGATTTACTTAGTAAGAGACTTAGAGCTGATTCACAGCCTTAAGTCCATCACTGTTTCTTGACTGAAAAATCAGAATGGTTTTGGATCATTTGCGTTTTCAACACAGAGCTAAATGCAGGGCATGGTAACAGAATAGTGAGTCGTCTGTGCTGAGAATCTGCTTTTCTGTGTAACAACCAGAAACCAAAAAAAAACCCAACTCTGCCAACAGTTCTAATTACCTTGTTCTAACTACTGCATGTGGAGAAATTGTTGTAAAAAGGGATTTTGGGGGGGGGTTAAGTCTGAAGCATTTAAATAATAGTTGTAAATTACCATTTAATAATCTTACATTAATTTTCCTGCTTCTGTTAGTAACTTTAAATACAGCTAATTGGTAAATGCTTCGCCAGATTCCTTTCTAAATGGAAAAGGTATCAATAGCCACTCCACTAAAGGTTTTTCTGGAAAAATATTAAGTGAATAGCAGTTTGAGACTTGAATTACAAAGATGGCATATGGCATTCGGTAACCATAGAAGATGAACGGCTAAGAAAATGTCATTTAGTGATCTTACCGTGAAATGGAGTGTTAGAAATGTAAAAGCAATGACTCTTAATTTGCTAGGATGCTTCATGTAGTGACTGTACAAAGCACTGCTGGCTTTGGTTTCGTAAGACTTTATGTAGATTAATGACTCGGAATTTCTCTCCAGAGGATAACTGGCTGCTTCACGTGCTGATGAAACTAAGCACTGAAACATGCTTATGCTAAGGGTTGTTGCTAAGTACAAAACACATAGCAAGCCATGATGGAAATCCTATTTAATCTCCTTATGCTTAGAGAGAAAACTGCCACGCTATATACGCAAGAGGTTTCTTAAGTCTTTTACCATCAGGACTTCACACCCAATAAATTGATGACAATGGATTTGCATGAGCAAATGGTTTGTAGAGAGCTGGCCTCCTTTGCAGGTTAGAGTGTGCAGATGAACCCCAGGAGCCAGAGTAGAGGCTGTCCACTGCAGTGAGCCAAGAAAGCCCTTGTATCATCAATTAGTTACAGGTATAATGGCGTTGGAATTTGCCCTGTAAGAAAAAATCAAGTATTTAAATCCATTAAGAAAATACTTTGAAGCTAGATTATACAGTTACTCAGGTTGAAAATTATCATTTAAATGCGTAAATCTAATACTTTCTATCGCTGCCACTTTCCTTGGGTGCATGGGGTGAGAATTTTCTCCTGTTAATGACAGCAGAGTGAATTACCAGGGATTAGATCCAACACAGAACTGACTAGTATCTTGATTAACAGACTTCACATCACAAGCCTGTATTTTAGTTTATATTGCAGCTGAAGTTAGCTGTTCACCCTGTGCTTTTTGATAGTGGATCAGTCTTGTTCAGAGTGCCTTTCTTAAACAAAGTTCAGGCTCGACAGTGTTGGCCATTACTGAGGAAAGATGAGGAAAAATATATCACTGGCTCGTTTCTGAGAGAAACACCAGTGCCTTGTATTTTGGGTGCAGCCTTCAGTGCAGTTGCCACTCAGGGCTGATAATGGACCAGGCTGGATGCGGGATCTGGGACTGAGAGGCAAGTTCTGGTGTATTGGCCACCCTCAGGAAGAAGAGTTTTGCAGAGCTGAGGTGAAGGAGGGTGGGAGCCTGGGTACATGAAAAGTGACGGCTTGGAGAAACAATGCTCCACAGGAGTAAGATTCCATCTCAGTGTGAAAATGTATAAAGAGGAGGATGACTCAAAGGCATTTATTTAAATGATGGGAAATAGTATCTTGTCATCCAGACAGTAAGTGGCTGGGATAGGAGGCACTGTAGAAATTGAGTTAGCCAGACAGTGAAAGTGTTTGTAACTGCTGTCTGCAGCAATCCTGCCCCATCCCTCCATCCCCCATCTTGTCCTCATGAAGGTGTCGCTGACACATGTTTGGTTGGGATAAGATGGAGCTAAAGAATGATGCAGACCTGTTAACTGTCACTAGGGAAATAAGTTGAAATAACACCAGAGAATGGAATTACCAAAGAAGGCAGTCCAGAGCCAGAAGACAAAACTGAAGTTGAGAAGATATGTAGAAAATCAATGTGTGTGTATATGCTTAAAAAGTATTGCAAAGCATATGTGAAGGTTAATAACGCTTGTATAGGTACCAGCTCGCCTCCTGGCAAAGTCTAAATTTTGTAAGCTTAGCTTTGTAGACCCAATAACATGTTTGGAAGGCAGTTTTGCACATTGTACTGTGTTTTCAGTCTCTTGCGGCTCAAGGAACTGGGCACTGCTGAACTTGAGAAGTTAAAGGAGGATGTGTGATGTATATAATGAAAGTTGCAGACCTGAGGCATTGCAGACCTGAGGCAATTGCAGAGCATTTAGGTTTTAAAAAGGAAACTGGTTTTGTGATGAAATCATGTCAAATGTGTAACAGAGCCTTTATGTGCCTTCACTGTTAGTGTGTTTAACCTCACTCGTTGGGGGTTACCTTATCTTGCCTTCATACTCATTTTTGTGAGGTGCACACCTCACAATTTATTTTTTTTTCTTTAAAAATCCTCTGTGGAAACAGAGGTCTTCACTCTACCCTTTTCCACCTATTTCAGGGTTTTAATTTGACTAGGAGAAAAATCTGGGGATGTAATCTTTGTGAAATTAGAGATCGTCTTTATTAGCGGTCAGACAGGCTGGAGCTAGATAAAGCCTGATACAGGGATTCGGTGATTACTTCTCTCTGCATAAGTCAAAGGTTGCAATACTGTGAAATTTGTAAATTATTAGTCAATATAGAACTGTAACCGGTTTTATATTCCGTGGTCTTGAGGTCCAGGAGTTTGAGAGGAGACAGTTTTTATAGCAGAGAGAGGGAGGTGGCATTCCGCTGCTGTGTGGCCTCTTGAAAACCGAAATACCAGTTTTGTTGTGTAGCACGTGGACAGGACATTCCCTCTTCACCCGCTCCGTAAATACAATTCCTCTGAAACTCACTGGACTTCTGCATTTACCCACCAGCTGCAGGCAGCGGGACTGAGCCTTCTGCCTTTTAAAGTCAGAACAAAGATGAAAATAAGAGAGATCTGGATAACTTTCCTAACCTGCCACTGCCCTACTATTTGACCCTTGGCAATTCTTCCTGTTTCTCTTCTTTTCTGCTGTGTTGTGGCTGGGTCTAATTATAGATCAAACTGCTTTTTTTTTTTTGCTTTTTTTTTTTTTTTTACTTCACAACTGCAGCAAAAGCACCAGTAGGAGCTTTTCCATTTTCTTTGATGGCCTCAGGATCAAGCCCTGTGTAAATACCATCTGCAACCAATCCTGTGCATAAAAGGCGAGGGGTAAGAGAGGAAACTAGTAATTCTTCCTGTGCACACATTTTCTAGATTCAAGTTACGAGCTTCATGAATCTGAAAGGACTCATCTGAAGCAATGGGACAAGTCAGCATTTCTTTTTTTCTATTTTTGCCAACCCCCCCCCCAGTTTTTCAAAGCTGCTGATACAGGCTGTTCTTTACGTTTTGCTCAGACAAATTATGTGAAAATTATACAACTTCCTTCAGAATGAATCAGACTTCTTAAAGCTCAGTTTTGCTCCTGTTTGCTGTGATGTAGCCGAAGGAAAGGGAAGGCTGTGCTCCTCTTCCTCCCCTCCCCTGCACACACTGCCCTTCACACAGCTCAGGGAACTGACCTGGGAGAAATTCGACCCAACAAAGTATTGAAATACTAGCATCCAGCTCTGTTAGTCTCCTCACCCAACCCACTGTTGGGTGTCATGAGTGGAAGCATCAACACTGGGACCGAACCATCGCTTCCTTAAATAAAGCTGCTGCTTCAGCTTTTCTGCCTCCTGCATCGTGCCCAGCCTGTTCCTGCACTTTGCCTGGCCATAGCACCGGTATTTCTCTAACCACACATCACCAGTGAAGATTTTAGCTAAGCCACATCCCTTGCACAGTTTCAAGGAAGGTGGGAAACCGTGGCAGCCTGCACTTGGCTGTGCCTAAGCTGCCGTGGAGCTGTGCTGAACAGTGCCAGGTTTTGCTCTGCTTTGAGCTGTTTGTGCTTAGCCCTGCACACTGAGTTTCTGGGGGAGAGGGTAGAAGAAAGACAATATTTTTTTGTTTGTTTAGGGATGTCTACCAGATCATTAGCTGATGGGGGAATAGAAGGATGCTTTATATACATTCATACAGTACTTCAAGATACGCATCCAGGCTGCTATCACTATTCAGAAGGAGGTTGGTTAACTGTGGTTGCTGCAGTAGTTTATCTTTGTTTAAATTTTAGTCCTTCAGAGAAACATTTTATGTATAAAAGAAACTTTCAGTTTAGGAAGGAAAACCGGGTCTGTGTTTTTTGGGTTTTTTTCTTTAAACTGGTGGGTTGTCTTGTCCAAGGACCATATTGAAAACAGTGGTTGTTCCCTGACAAAACAGACACCAGGCAAGTGGAAAATAACTTTTCTTCTGGAAGGTCTTGGCTTATAAAATAAAATTTTAAGGCAGCATCCTTTTTCACACAGGCACGTGTACCCAGTGTCCAGTAAGAAGCCTTTCCAATTACTTTCAGTCGGCTGAGGGTGGTTGTTTCAGCATTCGGGTGTCTGCTATTTAAACAAATGTAATTATTACAATTCATTTGACTTAATGCAGTTCTCATCTTTGTGTAAATTTTCATTCACTTCTCTCTGCTTTGATTCAGGTAATGGTGACAAATAGTCATCCATCCCTCCCTCTGAAGTTAGAATACAGCTAAATGTAATGGGTTAATGGTTAAGTATAATTAGGGCTCTAATTGAAACTCTGCTTGTGGCTATTTGTATGCAAAGCAGTTTGGGAACAGCTTTCACAAAAGCTTTTGAACTGGAATAGCCTGTGTCAAAACACTGGAGTGCTCTCTTAACATGGTTTTCTTTGCTTTGCAGGCGCTTAAATACTTTAAACAAATGTGCGGTGATGAAGCTAGAAATTAGTCCCCACAGGAAAAGGGTAAGTTCCTTTAAGATCTTCTCTTACAGCGTTGCACGTTAATTAAACTGAAAAATAAAAAGAAGACAAATCTAGCAGATTGAGTAGCTTCAGCCTAGGATAACACCGAGTAGAACCTGGCAAAGACACAGTCAAAACTCCACTTGCATTTCATTTTGTGTTCTCACCGAGTGAAAGCTGCAGGGCCTGGCCACAGCTAAAGGTTATTTGTCTAGCAAACTCTTCCCCGGGATGCTGCTCCCAGTCTGAAAAGCACCGGGCTTCTCTGCCTGCCAGAGAGGTGGTCCGTCTTGCAGCGCATTAACTGTGCTTGGGCAGGGTTGTAAAGGAGCAGCTTGATGGAGGAGGTCCTGACCAGCCACCATGAGCTGACCTGAATTTTAGAGCATCATCTTCGGTGTCACCTTCATGGTTTTGTTTCTTTGCCGTCACGTTAGAACTGTGTTCTTTCATTATCATGTAGACAGGATCAGTTAGGCTGTGCTTGGCCTGAGAAGGAAAAAGACAATCTTTGTAGGATTTGGCACATTTTGTCCTTGTTTTTTAATTACATAGCTCAAAGCAATATATTGACAGAATACATCAGCTACCTTTATAGAAAGTTTGCGTGTTTCCCGGAATTAAGTGTTCCCTGAATCTTAAGGATCACCGAAGTGAGAAATAAGAGAGTGCCTACTGTAATTTCAGTAAGGTAGTACCAACAGAAAGCTGAGTTGCTGGGGTTTGCTGGTAGGGTACCACTCAATAGGTGCCTTAAAACTATGTGTGTGTCCTAGGAGGGATCAGTAGTTGATATTGTCCCCTGGGATATGACAACTGCAGATAAAGATGAGCTAAGACAATACAATGCTGCCCTACCCTTAACAAGAATGCATACAAATGTTCTGAGGTTGTTTACCAGGAATTAATCCCCTCTTTCCCTATCTGTTTGTGGTATGTTGGGAACAGCATCCAAGCTCCAGAAGATAACACGCTGAGGCAGCCTATGTAGGAACTCTTTACAAGTAGGGGTAGACAGCTGAATTGCTGTTTATGACTGCCAGAAGATTTCTCCTTCTTGTTCCTGAACCTTGTTAACGCTGGAATGATCAGAATTGCTGTTAGAGGTCAGACCAGACCCCACTTCAGGTCCAAACCCCAGATCTTCCGGAGTCTGGATACTACCTTTTGTTTCAGTCCTTCCTGATTTTCATTCACCACCCATGTTCTGGCAGATGGACTTGGATCCTATTCGCTTTTGTTGTTGACTTCATTAAAATCAATACTTAGCCTTTAAAGCTTTTTAACAATAGAAGTTGAGCTGACAGAAACATATGTTTCCTTATGTTTGCCTTCTGTTGCCCTCTTTGCAAGTTAAGATCGCTTTACTGCTCCTTGTTTTCCAGTCAAACCACATTCACCACCAAACCATCATTACTATCCATTGGCAGTTTCAGGTGACTTTTTTTCCTCTTGAAAACTTAGAATAAGCAAGCCAGTCCTCTTAGGTTTTCAACTGAGTCATGGACAGAAGTAGTTTCTAGTAGTAGGGAAACAAAGAAAATGACCCTTGCTCTGTGTCTCATGTGCATTGGGTTATAAAAATTAAATGAAAAAATTAAATATGGTGTTTCAGTTATTTTCCTGAGCTGATGAAATACAATATTAATTTTTTTAAAAAGCCAACTTGCATGCACAAAAAAATCCCCTAAACTCAGGGGGACTAAAGTGTGCATAAATAAACTACTTGAAATATGAATAATGTACTTGTTTTTTGGAGAGTAAATCTTTGTGTTGCTGGCACACAAATAGTTACAGTGGGGGGCATTCATGTGTGTTTGTTTTTAAATTAAAGCAATCTAAACAAACAGAGTGAAACTCATGGAGCTGGGTGGCAATTAGTGTTTCCTACTCCGAACACCAGAGGTTATTCTGTGGTTTCAGGGTGTCCTATTAAAGTATCTTCATGGTTATATTCTTCCAATGTGAAATTTTCCAGATATTTGGAAGACCAAATATGTCAGCCCAGGATCATTCCCTTTCAGTGTTTAGATGAAAAGATTGTAGACGTAAGTGATGTACGTTTAATTGCACCCTCAGGCGTTACTCATACATCAAACATCATCAGTGGAGATGTTATTTACAATTTGCTTATGTGCTATACTGTCAGCCAGCTCTTGCTGCTTGCTATCTGTGAGTGTTAAAGTTTGCCTGCGGCAGGACTGAAGCAGAAACTTCGCAGGACATTCTTAAAATGTTAGGTGTTAGCCTGTGGGAGGAAGAGGGGTCCAGGTAAGCGCCAGGAGGCATCACACTCTTGCAGTGCAAGGGCTTCTTTAGCCATCTCATTAGTCACAGCGAGGAGACCACTCAGACTTCCCGAATGCATGAGGAATTAAGCTGCTGCAATTCAGAGTGTATGGGAAATATCTCGTAATTGCAGAGAGGAGTATAAACACGCAGCCGCTATCAACAGAGTGTAACTCTGGAGAGAGTCCAGAGGGACCCCAACCCCTGACTGACTCCAGTTTAAAATTTTATGCATGCCAGGAATTTCCATTGATCTGAGGGCTATCCACTGTGACCAATTAATTAAAAGTCTATGGATACTAGGGTTTTGAGAAAAGAGCAATTTAAAGCAGATTGTATTGTTTGTTTCTTTTTTACGAAGCATCTTTCTTTTGTATTTAAAAAACTGTTAAAATATATTGCCTGTCTCAACGTTATCTTTTCCTGTCATGGGCTTTATGGCCTAATCTTCCTCTCCCTGAAGCAAAGGACTGTTTTCACTTTAAATCCAGTGAGAACAAGGTCATGCTTAAAACAGTTGAGCGAGCACTGTATGTAAATGCAGTCGGTTCTGTTTGGGCAGTGCTTTCAGGGCTGTTCTTCTTTGCAGAGTGAAGATTCAGATGAAGATGAACCTTGTGCAATAAGTGGCAAATGGACTTTTCAGAGGGACAGCAAGAGGTGGTCGAGGCTTGAAGAGTTTGATGTGTTCCCTCCAAAACCAGACTTGACTACTCCCTCCCCGGAAGCTCCTCACCTTACTAACGCAGCAAGCCGTGAGAGCGTGCTAACGGACGTCAGCGAACGGCAGGAAGTGGCCTCTATTCTGAGTATCAGCAGCACCAGCAGCCACCAGCCCACCCTGCAGAGCGAGGCATCTACCACCAGGACAAACTCAGTTGTGAGTGTTTGTTCATCGAACAATTTCGTAGCAAACGATGACTCATTCAGCAGCCTGCCCTCGCCCAGGGAGCTGAATAGCTTCAGCTTCAGCACAAAAGCAAATGAGAAGAACGCCAAGTCCAAAACAAAGAGCCTGCTTAAGAGAATGGAGAGCCTGAAAATCAAGAGCTCTCACCATGGCAAGAGCAAAGCTCCTTCGAAGCTCGGCCTTATTATCAGTGGGCCCATCCTGCAGGAGGGCATGGATGAAGATAAACTAAAACAACTTAACTGCGTGGAGATTTCTGCCCTCAATGGCAATCACATCAGCCTCCCCATGGTACGAAAGAGGAGTGTCTCCAATTCCACCCAGACCAGCAGCAGCAGTAGTCAGTCTGAGACGAGCAGCGCTGTCAGCACACCCAGTCCCGTCACACGAACGCGGAGCCTCAGTGCATACAATAAAAGGGTGGGCATGTACCTGGAAGGCTTTGACCCCTTCAACCAGTCAACATTCAGTGATGTGATGGAGCAGAACTTCAAGAACCGGGGAAGCTTTGCAGAGGACACTGTGTTTTTTATCCCTGAAGACCATAAGCCTGGCACTTTTCCCAAAGCACTCTCCAACGGCAACTTCTCCCCAACAGAAAACAACACCTCTGTGAACTGGAGGACAGGGAGTTTCCATGGGCATGGCCATCTCACCCTCCGAAGAGAAAACAGTGGTGACAGCTCCAAAGAGCTGGGCATGGGGAAAAGGCGCAACTCCTCCAGCTCAGTGAGCAGCCGTCTGAGTATTTACGACAACGTGCCAGGCTCGATCCTGTATTCCAGTACAAGCGACCTGGCCGACCTTGAAAATGAAGACATATTCCCAGAGCTAGATGACATACTGTACCACGTCAAAGGGATGCAGAGAATAGTAAACCAGTGGTCAGAGAAATTCTCAGACGAAGGGGACTCTGACTCAGCCCTCGACTCCATCTCCCCATGTCCCTCCTCTCCAAAGCAGATCCACCTCGATGTAGATAATGATCGAACAACACCGAGTGATCTTGACAGTACGGGGAATTCGCTGAATGAAACAGAAGAACCCACAGGGATGCAGGACAGGAGGGACTCTGGGGTGGGCGCATCACTGACACGGTCCAGCAGGTGAGATCATGAGCGCTGGGATTTGGGTTGGCCCCAGTGAGGTCCCCTCCATCCTGAGCAGCTCTATAGTAGCTGCACCGCATGTAGTTAAAGTGCAGTAGAAGTTATGGCCATTCAAGCACACACGTGTTGTTGCCATCGCTTCCCAAAGCAGTTATAGGCAAGGGAGGTATTTGTGCAAGACTTTTAGACGGGTGATTCCCACACTTGGTAGCTGTACATTTGTATATTGGGCCTGAGCCGTCATTGAAAAACAGCCCACTCAGCAAGTCAGCATTAGGAGCGATGTTAAGGCAATTTTTGGGACCGTAATTCTTCAGACTGAAATGGCGTGTGGGAGGGAGAAGGACCTCAAGAAGGTTTATTCGCTTTTTAAATTGGCTAGGATAACCAAGGCAAGTATGGTCTGGTTTGTGTCAGTGTGTAGTAAAAGCCTTGATTTTCAGACTGTTTCAAAAAATCGCACTTTTCAGTAGCAGGCTGTTTCTGAATAGCGTGCTAGGGCATTACATCTGCAGGGAAAATGAGGTTTGTTTACTTTCGCCTGATCGCTGTAGCACAGTGGGAGACTGGGGGAGTTCCAGTGGCCTCCCAGTTTCTGCTGGGAGTTTTACCATGGAGTGGATGGCTGTATTTTGTATTGTGAGCAGAGCACCCAGGAGTTTAATTCTTCCTAGCTTTGTTTCCAGTTTTCCTTTAAAACTGGTACAAATCATTTAAGGCCTGGTTTCAGCTGTCATCTAGTTGCGTACAGCTGCTTGTATAAACTTAATGGGACTTTCAGAAGGGCTTAGTTCACTTTTGATGTGTCTTTAAAATTTGGGCTGATGTTTTTTAATGTAGTTTTTGGATTCTCACAGCTTTTATGCTAAAAGGGCTTCTGAAAAGGGGTGTTAGAGCCCTCAAGGATATCCGATAGGGCAAGACCATGTAGCTAACACTGAGCTGCAGGTCAGCTCGGAGCACACATACCCATCTGAAACACGTGCACGTGCTGCATCGTGGCTGCTATGCGCAGGGACCTCAGCAGTACATTTGCAGCAATGCTGCACGTGCCTTGCAGAGATGTTTCAGTGACTGGTCCTTACTCTGTTGCCCATCTTCTCCGCAGGCACAGGCTGAGGTGGCACAGCTTCCAGAGCTCCCACCGGCCCAGCCTCAGCTCAGCGTCACTGCAGATCAACTGCCAGTCTGTGGCACAGATGAACCTGCTGCAGAAGTACTCTCTCCTGAAGCTGACTGCTCTCCTGGAGAAGTATACACCTTCCAACAAGCATGGTTTCAGCTGGTAAGGGCACAGTGCCATGTTTAGACAGGCCAACTCCACTAGCACAACCGTTAGGCCTGTCCTAAGCAACTTTTGGAAAGATGCAATGAATCCCTCCATCCCTCTTTTTCCATATTTACACTTCTTCCTCCAGCTGGTGCTGACAGTGATTTGTGGTTTCCTAAGATGGGGCTAAAATCACTAACCCTTTACGTAAGTGTAATCTTTTTAGGCTTGAGAAGTATGTTTATGGGGGCATATGAGGGAACAAAAGCAATGAAGCATAGGCCAGCTTTCTAAGCAGGAAGATGTCCGCTGTGCCTAGCAAGGGAAGGACTAGGTGTTTATTGAGGCGTTTAGCAAGCAGTGGCACAAACTTCAGTAGATCTTAATAGGCTTGCTGTTCTTTAGCTAGTCCTAAATATTTGTGTTAGCTTACGTAATGATGTAATTAAATAATGTAAATTTCCTCTGTTTCTAGTGTCTCATTAGCCAAAATCTATGTCCCCTCTTTAAAGCACTAATAAATCCAGGTAGCTTGCAGAAAAGAAAGCTTGGGACATACATGGAGTTTCTTTTAGGCAGCAAATCTCTGTTGTGGCCAGGTGTTTGTAACCCAGCTGACTGCTTTTTGTTTCAAGAATGGAATAGAAAGCTCTCTTCTCACTGTATCTGCCGTGCAGCCTGTGTAACCTTCAGGATGCAAAAGACGCAATAAAATTTTTCTCCTCCCTACCACAGGCCAGCCTCCTCCCTTCCCCAGGAGTCAGAAAGAGTATTTAGCTTCAGCATCAAAGTACCTCCTGTTCAAAGGCTGTTATTATGTCAGCCTTTCTAAATACAGAAGTTGTTTGTTCTGAAAGACAGAAATAAGTATTGACCAGTTATCCCTGCATGCTTCAGATTCTCGGTGGAGATCGCAATGTGTTTTTTCACATTCCATTGGCATGTTTTTTGACAAAGCAAGCATTATTCGTGCATATATCAATAAATGTCCTAAACTTAACTATACGGCAATACAAATTGGTTCTGTTTTACTATGTACCAGATTAGTCAGCTGTAAATCTAATGCGCTGTTTGTATAGCTGTACTGTATATTGAAATGTTAAATAGGCCTCCCTGTTTTCCAGTGCTACTGTGTCCTATTAGTCGCTGCACTGGTCGTTAGCTTTTCTCCCTGTTTAGGAAAATGATCTCAATATTTTCACATTTTAATGGTTTTTTTTTTTCCCCTTTATGAAACCAATACTCTTGGGGGCCTGGGGGTAAATCGTGCTTTTGTATTAAGTAGCTTTTTCCTTGGAGTCATAGGCTGATGGAAAGGCCTCTCATTGAAACTGGAGTGGGAGGTGGGGGTAACAACAGTCACTGGCTGACAAGGAGGGGGGTCCCTCAAAGAGGTTGTTTATAGAGCTGAAGTTTTTAGCTGACAAACTCAAATGTATTACATCAGTTTCCTGCTGTTATGCACACTGGTGGGTGGTGGACCCAGTTTGAGGACTTTGCAGAACAAGTAGTTGACATACAAAAGCTCATTGTTCAAATGCCCATCTTTCCCGAAACCTAAAGAAGCAGTGTTATAAGGGGTCACTGACCGCAGGATTTATTTTGACTCTTTTGCAATTCAATCTGGCCCCTGCAGTTTTACTCTGTAGCTTTTGTCCTACTAATATTGATGGAGTAGCACCACATTAATACTTACAGGCAGCATACTGTCCCCAATGTCAAGCTTTCCTCTTAGAGAAACTCTGTTTTCTGTCCTCTTTCCCTTCCCAAGTGGATTAGCTAATTTATAATGTCAGTACTTTTCATATTACTGAAGTGCTTCACTTATTTTCACTGACTTTCTGAATTACTGGAAATACAGAGGATAAATGGTCAACGGAAGTTGAATGTAATTTTGTCCTTCCCTTTGCTTAAATAGGGCAGTGCCAAAATTTATGAAAAGGATAAAGGTGCCAGATTATAAAGACCGAAACGTGTTTGGAGTGCCACTGCAAGTCAACGTCCAGCGCACAGGGCAGCCTCTTCCACAGAGCATTCAGCAAGCCATGCGGTACCTCCGCAACCACTGCCTGGATCAGGTGGGTTTTGCTGTACTCTCATCCCACACATATGCAGCACCTAAAGCCCAGCCTTTCGTTAATTCTTCATCGTTCCCGAGTCAGACTGAGAAAAAGTACGTTCAAAACTGATGCAAGGAAAGCTTTCCCTGAAATGAGAACTCCTACATGAGAACCTAAAGAGCATACTGAAATTTCAGATTTTCTGGACCCATTGTAAATGTATTTACCTTTCCCTATATGTCTAGGTTGGACTGTTTAGGAAATCTGGAGTCAAATCAAGAATTCAGGCTTTGCGTCAAATGAATGAGAACTCAACAGACAGTGTCAGCTACGAAGGCCAGTCCGCTTACGATGTAGCAGACATGTTAAAGCAGTTCTTCCGTGATCTCCCTGAGCCTCTCATGACCAACAAGCTCTCCGAGACTTTCTTACAGATATACCAATGTAAGTAGTGAGATTTCTACAGCATTTGTGTAGCAAGGTTTGAATAGGCACCAGGCTCCAGGCACTAGGCATGTTGCATATGTTGGTCTTTGCCTTTCTTCATCAGCTATTGTAATTCAGGCTGACACATAAGGGATGGATTTTTGATGTTCTAGTTGTATAATGATTTACAGTTCTTTTCATTTCAGCTTTCTATGTAGTTTGGGAACATATCTAAATCTTCCATCACTTGCTGTAAAGCTTCCTCTCTTCTTTGAGCACGCTTGATAGTACAGTTTGAAAACAAGCCGCGTCTGATGTGGCTAGGTAGAGGAGCTGTGCAAACACCACACCAACACAGTGTCGTTTTTTCAAGGGGATTGAAATCCACTAAATTACTGAGAATTTTTTTTAAGAGCAAGGCTGCCAAAATTTATGTTTTATTGTAATTCATTCTTCTATCCTTCAGCACAACTTTAGAAAACAGCCTTTAAGTTGAAAGCTTTCTTACTTATAGCTACTTTACTGATAAGTACCATAAACAGAAAGTGCTTAGAATAAATGACATTAAAAAAATAGAGTTTATCAATGCACATGAAAAGAAATAACTAATCTTTCTGAGATGGCAGGTTCAACTCCAGCAAGGTAGAGGCAACTTTTTCTTGTGAGCTAGTTAAATTGAGTTCTGTATAGATGGTAATTTTGTGCTGGATCTTTCCAAACTACATAATTTCTCTCAAGTGTTCTTCATCATTGTTTCAATGGGAATACTCTCACTTTCTACAATGGCTAAAGATTAATTAATGTTTGGTGAGCAAAATTCCAAAGCTTTTTGAAATACTCAGTCCTAACTGATTGATGTGCTACAGGCACCTTGCTGATCCTGTGGTTTCTCTCCCTAACACCACCCCAGCTCTCTCCCCACGGATTCGTCCCATGGTAGGGCAGCTGCCACAGAGCATACTGCAAAAACACCCTACCTACAGCAAAAGTTCAATTTTATGCTTTCCTTATGATGATAGTTACAAAAGGGCTACAGAAGCTGCCTCCAGAGCTCTGTAGGAGGAAGCGAGAGTTTAAAATAAAACCATAGATGCTGTTCCTTCAGCGCACACATTTTTTGTGTGTGCGTGTGTGTTTGGATTCCCAAGAAGGTTTATGGAGAAAATTAATCAGACTCTCCACTTCCGTCCATATTAAACAGCAGCTCTTTGTGAGTTTAGTGCCAGAAAAGGTTTGACAGAGCATTGCAGAAGTATCTGTCCGTTTCCTTTCACAGGCGGTAGGTCTGAGGAGTCCCCAGAGGTGGTCGGGAAGTATTATCTCCGTGCAAAGCAAAGAGCCTTAAAGCAGCTGTAAATTCTGCTTCCCTGCAAAAGACAAGATTCCCCTTTGCTTTGGTGTTACGCGCTAGGCTGTGCGCTGGAGTTGTCTGCACGTGGCTTAAATGTGCTTTGAGCTGATGGAGGGGATGGTGTGGAAAACTGGGGTTTTGCTTGAAATTGCTTTCTAAACTCAGCTGCTAGCCTTAAAGCTGAAGCCCAAAGCAAATACCAATTAAATACCTCGTTAACACCACATGTATTATGAGAGGTACAGTGAGGGCGATGTGGTGCTAATGATGATATAAATGCTCCGGGACTCAGACTCTGAAGTTGTCCTCAGACATGGCTTATTGGAAATCCCTTTATAAGAAGCAGATCTGGGTCTGGGTTATTTCATTTTTTTCGCTCGCTTCAAGTTTGGAGGAGAGGGCCTTATATAAAGACACACGTCAAATTTTTCCAATGGCTGTTTGTTGTTAGTAACCAAGGAGCTGTTTAATGGTATGGGGCTTCACAGCGTTGACTTTCTTTTTCCACCGCATGACTTTGAATGATCTGCTCAGTAAAGCAACCCTCTGTGTTTGGTAAAGCACTTTCTGGATATTTTATGACATCATTGTTGAAAAGGTTTGCTAGCCAATTTATTTAATTAATTCACCTATTCTAAAATGCACTCGTGTTTTGAATTTCTTTGAAAGCCAAAGAATTTCTAAATTGGCTGGACTGTGTTTGCTTGTTCACTGCCTGACTCCAGGCTGCTGTCATTTTAGTGCATCTGCGGGAGCATGTAGCTGTTGAAATTAAATCTAAAATTAACTCTGGCCTAGGCACAGCTTCTTCTTGCTTGCATTTCTTGTGAGGCAGGAAATAGCTGAGGGTAGTTAAACTAGTGGGTTAAAAAAAAAATTCCTTCGTGTTTCCTATGAATGGTATGCATCCTGAAGGAAATCACTTCCAACTCGAGTCAAATATTTGAAGCTGGAGTTTGCTTTGGGATGTATTCATGCTGTGTGTGTGGAAAATCAATGGGCTGATGAGCGAATTACTAATATTATGCAGATGTGCCAAAGGACCAGCGTCTCCAGGCTATCAAGGCTGCCATTATGCTTTTACCTGATGAGAACAGGGAGGTCCTCCAGATTCTTCTCTATTTCCTGAGTGATGTCACAGCTGCAGTGAAGGAAAACCAGATGACACCAACAAACCTGGCCGTCTGCTTAGCACCTTCCCTCTTCCACTTAAACACTCTCAAAAGAGAGAATTCTTCCCCAAGGTACGTCTCTGGGGAGCAGGAGCTCCTTGCTGCGGGTCCCATACCACAGCTAGCTGCGATAGGCAACAGTCACGGTCTGGCACTGACCCTGCCAGTTGTGATCACCTTGGGGACACCTCAGAGGGCACCAGGTGTAGAAAGGTTATGGGATCCCATCTTTTGCTAGAGATTTGTTAAAATACATACAAGTTCTTAGGAAGGACAAACCAGGGGGCGTTTAGTGAGAGATGCATGTGACACCATTGCCAAGATTTGGTCCCAGGCAGCACTGCTCCAAATCACCAGCAGATTTGGAAATCCTACTGTTTTCTTACCAAGTGTTTCTTGGTTTGCAGTTAATAACTAGATCTCTGTGTGTGCTCTTTTTCCCTATGAAGGGTGATGCAAAGGAAACCAAGCCTGGGAAAACCTGACCAGAAAGACCTAAATGAAAATCTGGCTGCAACCCAAGGGCTAGCTCATATGATCGCTGAATGCAAGAAGCTCTTTCAGGTAAAACATCTCTTTGCCAACCTGATGGGTGGAATATTGCCTAACACGTCTTAGATCTGTTGCATAATGGAAAGCTAAGAATGTCGCTTTATTTTAATAAGGTTTAATACGTAATAAATAGCTTTTTAAAAAACATAGCCTCCTGAGCTGGGTGCTTATGTGAATTATAAGTGGTGCCAGAAGAAAAGAGAGTTGTTTTGTTGGCACTGGCGCTTCAAAGTCATGAGGCAGTTGTGGGGTTTGGGACATTTTTGTTACATCCAGGCTGCATTTGAAATGTTTTCAAGCTTTTGTTGTGCAGCCGTGAGGGTCTGTGAACTTCATCTCTAATTACAAAGCAAGAAACTATTTCCAGGAATTTCAGTGCTTGTTTTATACTTAAATTCCCAAGAGTTAGCAAGACTAGCCCACAAAAGCATCCTGGAACGTGACATTGTCAAACCATAGGTTGAAGGGTCTGTAGGAGCTAAAGCATGCTCCCTCTAGGGCCTGGGATGGAGAACCAGACAAGTCTTGAGTCCTGGTTTTCCTCACTGTCATTGAGTCTTTTCAGAGCCTTCAACTGAAGACGTGCCTGTCTCTCTTCTTGTGGCTGACAACTGATCCCTCCTTCCTTCAGTCTGCAGGATAAACTGTGCTGTGGGAATGGATCCGAGTTGTGTAGCAAAGAGGGATACTCCACAGCAAAAAAACATACGCCCCATAAATGAGAGACTGATTTGAGTTAAACCAAAGTGACAACCTTAATTTTGGCTTTTCTTCACACTGAGTGCTTGACCTGACACACACACGTCCCACCATTTACAAAACTAATGTACCCATCTTTCTGTGGCTATCAAGCTGCTAGACTAACTCTGTGATTTGGGGAGGCAGCTGCAAGAGGATGATTTCACCCTTGTTGCCCCTCAGATACCCGAAGAAATGAGCAGGGGCCGGAACTCCTACACGGAGCAGGACCTGCGTCCCCTCAGCCTGGAGGAGCTCCGGGGCGGCAGCAGCACGGCTGAGCCCTCTGACTACCACTGCTACCTCCAGGACTGCGTGGACGACTTGCTCAAAGAGATGAAGGAGAAGTTCAAAGGCTGGGTCAGCTGCTCCACCTCAGAGCAAGCAGAGCTGTCCTACAAAAAGGTATGCACCCCGTCACTCGTGCCACAGCTCTAGTTTTAACTCCTCTAATATAAGCAGGCTTTTGACATAGGATATTATAGAAGGTTCAGTGCACATCTTTACTTTGCAGACAGATTTGATAAAAAAACCCCAACCTTAATCTTTTGACATAGTTGCACACTGCCTAAAACCAACATGTCTTTCAGCAGTAGTCAGCTAACATGCACTGATTTGTGTTCTGTTTATCCAGCCCAGGAATGTTCAATGCGTTGCATTTACACGCCTTGACTCACACGTGCAAAGCCATGACAGGCTGAGTGAAGCCTCCAAGCGCTGTCACTGTGCAGGGAGTAGGGAAGAAGTTTCTCTGCCCTCACTTTGCATCGCTCAAAGCTAGCACAGTTTCAATGAGATTTAAGATATTAAAAAAAAAAACCACCTTGAAAAAAATAGTGTATTTTTTGGTAGCTTCACAATTTGATAGTGGCTCACACTAGAGCAGGTAACTGTAATTTAAAAATAATTTGGAAGTCAGTGTGCATCAGATGCCTTTGGCTGTTAGACTAAGGTTGATTTCCTGAGCTTACAACAAGCTTATTACAATATATACATATGTGTGTGTGTGTGTCTAATTGGCTGTGTTTAGCCAACACTAAAATAGAAAGGAAAAGAAAGTGGAAGGAAGAGTAAAATAGAGGACTCTGTTGATTTTCCCTAGGTCTGCGAAGGTCCCCCACTCCGGTTATGGAGAACTACCATTGAAATCCCAGCTGCACCAGAGGATGTTTTAAATCGTTTACTTAAGGAGCAGCATCTTTGGGATGAAGATCTTATAGATTCAAAAGTAATCGAACCTTTGGATAGCCAAACAGATATATATCAGTATGTCCAGAACAGCATGGCACCTCACCCAGCCAGGGACTTCGTAGTCTTAAGGTAAGACTTTTATATGTGATGCTTGTGTACATCCTACACATACGGCAGCCTTTGCTACAAGTTCTGTATAAAGTCAGTTATGTCTATCTGTACATAATTTGAAGTCTTACTAGATCTCTGAATTACTGTTTGTCAAATATAAGACTGTTTTCTTCTTTTTTCTTAGAACATGGAGGACAAACTTCCCCAAAGGGGCTTGTGTGCTTCTAGCAACCTCAGTGGACCATGACCGTGCTCCAGTGGCAGGTGTTAGAGTCAACGTGCTACTGTCTCGGTACCTGATTGAGCCCTGCGGGTCAGGAAAATCTAAACTTACCTACATGTGCAGAATTGATTTAAGGTATGAATTTCCACTGTGTCCTTTTGTGATAGTAACTTTCCTGTATGGTTTCTGTGTAGTCAGAAGTGTAGTTTAGACAGTTCAACAGGCTTTAGCTTGACCAATAATACATACTTCTCAGAGTACATACTTCTCAGGTCTCTGATGTCACAGAAAACTGGCTTCAGTGCACATTTAACAGTGGGTGTGTTTTGTTGCATTAGAAGCCTCCAGTATGTTCTCCAGATGTATTTGGATGCAAGGACATGATAATATTAAGTTAGTGAAGAGGACCATGTTCTCAAACTTCTCACTGTGGCAAACTTGGGTTTGGGCGATTCTGTTTGTGAGTATGGCTGAGCTGAGCAATAAGCAGTAATAGAGAGTAATGAAGAGATTTCCTAGTCTGTCAATCAGCGAGCTAGACTTGTATTTGATTCTGACTAAGAAAATGCATGCTAAGTTAATGGAACCTACTTTATCACTGCTTTTTCTCCATACATCAGGGGTCACATGCCAGACTGGTACACCAAGTCTTTTGGACACTTGTGTGCATCTGAAGTCGTTAAGATACGAGACTCTTTCAGCCATCAGAGTCTTGAGAGCAAGGAAGTAAAATCCAGGTGACTACTGAAGAGGAAGGGCTTCGTGCTCCACACCTCTAGCAACGTAGACATTACCCAAAACTGAGGCTCATCCACTGCGGACCGAACTAGCGTACCACCTGCAAGTCACGTCATGAAGGGATGACAGCATGAGAACTTGACTGTGAGCATTACTATAGGACTGTGGCCATACCCATACACTTTAAAGCTGCTTCCTGTCTATGTAAGGTCTATAGTGTAGGCCTCGACTGGAATACATAGGAGGACTGTGCAAAAGGAAAAAAAAAAAAAAGAAGAAAAAGTATTGTACTATTAGATGGTTTGAATTGCTTCTGAGAAGCAAAATTCTTTAAATGCAAAATATATTAAAAAATATGGTGAAGGCTCATCATTCCCGTGTGAAATACTTAGCTTTATGTACATACCCATGTCATTTTATTTGTAGCGCGTTGAGGGACTGGTGTATCCACTGGAATAGTTGGTACTCTTCAATGTGTTCTCACTGAGATAAGCAGAGAAAGGTTTGCACAGAGATTGAAGTGTGAATGAGTGTGTTAATGGTCGAAAGGATGGCAGAAGTCGAAATGTGTCTGGTACACTATTAGGCAACCAGAATGGATTTTGGTATGCTGGATACAGTTCAACCTAGAATGGGACTCGCTAGTGGACCAGGAGTAGCTATCCTTCCATCTGCCAGTTCTGCATTTTCCTCAGCTCTAATCTTGGTAAAAACCCTAAGCCCCATAGCAGATGTTACAAGATGATTGATCCAATTACTGTCCACTTCTTATCCAGGTGATCTTTTAGGAGTGATTAGCAATTCTATAGCAATTTCAAGTAAATATACTTTGAGCAACGGAGCAGCTTAGAAATGAAATGTTTATGTGACAGTGAAAAGAGCCAGTAGTGTCAATTGTTAATTTGCAAAAGAAACACCAAACTGTTGCTTTTACTCCTACCTGTGTTATCTCTAAGTGTTTTAATGCGCTTTTAAATATTTTATGTATTCTAACGGCTTAAGAGGAAAAAAGTCAACAGTGGAGTTGCAATGCCAGGAGGTGGCAGGACTCCTGCAGCAGTGAGGAGGTGAGGTGGTTAGGAAGAGCATCATGAGCAGTCTCCCTTTCTCTTCCTCCTTTACCTGTTTTCCTAAAAGCTGCATGTTAACACGAACAGAACGTGGATGTGAGCAATTTGGAGGGTTATATTTGGGGGCAGAGAGGAGGGTGGGGTTTTGCTGGGTTTTAAATCGTTTGGGAATCAAACTTGTATGAACTGTAGGAAGTCTTGAGGTCCTCTGGAAAGGTGTCTTCTGTAGGTTTTACTGTAAAGGTAAAGATTTGCTTTTGAGGTGCAGTATTAGGTGATAAATGTATTTTGTGGCTAGGGTATGAATGAGTTGCAAGATGGGATTTTGACTGAGACTTTGTTACCATTGTCAGTATTACTTTAAGCTTTTTGATGAAGATTTTTTTTATTATGGCAAATAATGTAGTACTTCCAGTAACAATGTTCCTCATGAGTAGGAAAACCTTGTATATTCTTCTACATCGAACACTTTTGAATTTGTAAAATTGTATGTTGTACATACCATTCTATTGTAAACATGTATACTTGCCCACAGTGTACTGTCAAACATAGATAAAGCATGATAAAGATTATTTAAAATATACCTGTATTTATACCTCAGATATTCTTTTTGGGTTTTTGTACCTCAAGTATGTTTTCTATTGTAAATGTGCTTTACATGATTATTATGATCTATGTGAGAGAAAGGAAAATGTTTAACTTGCTATAGGTATCTGTACAGAATATACTCAATAAGTGCACTATTAAATGTTTAAAATTGGAGAAAGATAATGAGTTTCATTTGATTCTGCATCCTTCCTTCTGCTCTCATGCCTGAAGAGGAAGCATTTGTCTTACCACCGGTTCTTCACATCCTACTAGCAAGTGCATTAGCTGCCCCTGCCCCCCTGCCTTAGAATCATAGAATGGTCTGGGTTGGAAGGGACCCCAGGGGTCATAGAGTTCCAACGCCCCTGCCACAGGCAGGGCTACCAACCTCCAGGCCTGGATCTACACAAGGTTGCCCAGGCCTTCTCCCATGCCAATATTTTTTAGCATTGTTACTTGCAGGTACCAAAGCAATTTCAAGAATTTTAGAAGGCAAGCCTGCATGATGTCAGCAAGCTGGGCAGAAAAACTTCACAACTGATACCTTTATACACTTAAAAGTAGGAAGAAGCCCCTTGTTTTGCCTCTGCCTTGTGGAAGAGTACTCATTGATGTAACGGGGAGCAAAGCAGACTCCTATGTGACAGGCAGCTGTGTGCAATGCTGAAAGATGGTCCATCACCGTCCTGTTTTCAGGATGAGTTGTAGAGTCACAGCTTCGCTTTAAAATACACAAGTGTGAAAGTAATAGGAGAAAGTTAAAGCACACGCAGCAGTGAAAGGAAGCCAAGGAGGAGGCCAGGAGGATACACAAACAAGTGACGAAGGTGAAAAACGTAGCCAAAGACAGCTGTTAATTCAAGCAACTTTTAAAAGTTTTTAAAGCCTCAGCCAACAGAAACACAATTTGGGCATCTGAATGAGGATTTTGATTTGTGAGGCTTGTCTGACAGAGTAGCTGGAAGGCGTCCGGCTGCCTTTCAGTTACCATCATCTTCCTATTCTTTCTCTGCCTGGGCATCCCGTAAGTCCTGATCACTATCACTTCCCACTGTTGCTCCCCAGGGAGCAGTGAGGGCTGCTTGCTTCGCAGTCTGGCAAAAGCATGCCTCTTGCTGCCATGGTACTAGTTCTCACACACCAGAGAGTATTTAAGAGAACCTGTCTGATAAGGAAATGTCATTTGTCTGGCTCTTTCAGCACCTTTTTCTTCCTAAATCAATAGTAAAAATAAAAACAACTGCACAATCAAAAGAAAAACAAAAAAAAAAAAAAACCACCAGGTTTGTTCACAGTTTGGGGCCTTTGGAACAAGGACAGTTAAAGCTAATTTATTTTTCTCTGTAATGACAGGGGTTTTTTTGCATTTTCAGGCACACTAATGCATAACAGACTCCTCGGGCAACTCGAAGTTTTCCTCAGCATTTTGTCTAAAGTGTATTTTGGTTACTTTCAAATCAGCATTTTCCTAAATAATTCTGTCAATTTCTACTCTTCTAAATAGCCTCCAATGCCTAAATGTTTGTTTTCTTGGCACCTTCATTTGCAGGTGTCCATGTTGTAGTTGGACAATAACATTGAAGTTTCCATGTCTCTGTTTCTTCTCAAGTGTCACGGCGGCGCTGGCTCTTGCTCGGACACTTGCTGGTGTTAAGCAGCAGATACCTCAGGGGGAGGTAATCCCACTCCAACCTCAGGGGGAGGTAATCCCACTCCACAGCTGGGTAGCTGGGAAGCTGTAAATAGTCAGTGGCCATCATCATAAAGGCCAGAAGGCAACTGACACACATGGACAGACTGGGAAAGCAGGACATAAGGAGAATCTTTTTTGCTGTGAGGGTGACAGAGCACTGGAACAGGCTGCCCAGAGAGGTTGGGAAGTCTACTTTGGAGACTTTCAAAACGGACCTAGACCTGTGTAACCTCATCTAGCTGATTCTGCTCTGGCAGGGGGGTTGGACTAGATGATCTTTAGAGGTCCCTTCCAACCCCTAACATTCTGTGTGATTCTGTGATATGAAAATAAGATGTTATACACTGTGAAGTGCTGGAAGCAGTGTCCTACAATTGTAAGGAATGAAATCATTATATTTATATTGTTTTAATAAACCAATACCTTAAATTTTTGAAGACAAAATGCTAATTCCTTTGCCTGTGTTATACCACAGCCATTGGCAAATACAGCCATTGATAACATCCATTATACAAGGAAATGCTAAACATTAATGAAAAATTACTGTCAGCTATTCCTCGTCTATCAACCCAGAGCTATTTTATTTGCCTAGCAAGGAAAGGTATCAACATCTAATGTGATGACTAGCATAGCACTGGAGGTGAAGTACTGTTCTTACTGATGCTAATAAGCAAGGTCTGCATCCATGCTGCTTCTGCATTGAGTCTAGCCCGGACAGTTGAGGCTTGCTCGCTTTCACAGCCCCCCCACCCCTTCTTCACCATCCACTATGTTTTCCTGTATTGCCTGAGGCATCCAGAATGCTGACAAGAAACGAACTTCCAAGCTGAGCCCAGGGACAGTAAAGAGCAGAGAAGGATGGGAAAGAAGTCAAAGAAGAAAAAATTCCATCAAAAGAGATTAAGGCATTGAAGGGGTACATTTACAAAGAGAGATTCAATATGCATAATCTGGCCACTAGACAAGAGGGATGTAGTAAATGTCTACTAGCACTGGAAGGTCATAAAAACACAGAAGAAGAGTTCAAACTAGCTGAGTGGGTGTACAAGTTGGGATAAAAATTCGTTAATGGAAAATCTGAGGCAGAAGGGAAAGGAAAAGGCATTTTACACACAGCGAGAGGTCTTTGAGGCTGTGGGACAATCTTTCCCTGAGAAGCAGCAAAAGCGTAAGGCATTTAAAAAAGCTCATGTTCAAGCCCTGGAATTATTCCTGCACTAGCTTCCCTAAAACATCACAAAAACCCAGAAAAGGTCCTCTCTTCATTGTTTGACAGGATTACAGGATTTAAAGGCTACCAGTTTTCACCTGTCAGTGTCATGTGGTGCTGCCTTGCTGAGTAAGAAACAATTTGGGGAGCAATAAAGTTACAATTAAAAGTCACTAATGACCAAGTCTTTCTCCAAGACTCACATCATGGAGATGTGGAGGGTAGTTTCATAGAATCATAGAATTGTCTTGGTTGGAGGGGACCCTTTATGTTATCAAGTCAAGTCCAACCACCACTCTAACCTGCCATCCACTACTAACCCTTGTCCCTCAGCACCACATCTAACCGTCTTTTAAATACCTCCAGGGATGGAGACTCCACCACTTTTCCCAGGCAACCCAGTCTATTCATTTTGTAGAGAAGATGAAGTAGACTGTCATTTCAATGAGAAGATGCAGTGCCATGGGGCAAGAGCATGAAGATCAGCATGGGGAGGTTAACAGGTAACTGGGAGAGGCTTTTGCTTTTCTAACACTTACTCAAAACCCAGAGAGATAAGCACAATTCCCGTATCACAGTGGGAATCAACTCCATTATTCCATAGGCTTTTTTTGTGTGTGTGTGTGTGTGTTATTAGAAGAAAAAGCCCTGCAGTAAGTAAGTGTGTTACATATGCTTCCCCAGGTACCAGTCTTCTGCTAATCACTTCATTAGCTCAAGTAAAGTGTGATGTGGTGGGTCTGAACATCACAGTTTCTCCTGACTCACGCAGACATTCCTTAAAGATTTGTAACACTGAAAATGAAAAAGCCCCTTAGGACCAGAATTCTCGGTGAATGAAAGAATACTACTATTCCAAAAATCAAATATTCAAAAGGTAAAAGTTTTTAAAATGCCAGTGCAGTTATGCATGTATTCCAGGGAGCAAAATTAAATAGCATTTTCCACGATACTATGAGCCTATTATAAGCATAAATACAGGATGGTATAGGTGAGATGGCTCTGGTTTTAGGGAGCTCATGCCTCATTTAGTAGAGAAGTTGGAAGACTTAGCAAATGAAATGGGAACTTCAAGAAAGGATGGCCCAGGTGGCCACAGGTAAATCTCTAAAGGAGAACTGCTGTTTCTTTGAAACAAACCAGCTAGCACCAGGAAGAGATCATGTTCATAACACAGCCCAGAGTAAGGTCCTCTGCAAGGTGTGGGTAATAGAATCCTTCTGAAATGAAGGAGAGGACCCAGCTGGCCTAACACTTCTGGCATGTTTAGTAACAAAGTATTCTGAAACATCTATTCAAAGCTAACAGGTTGTCTGGTAAAAATTCTCTTTTGTTTCAAAAACAGTTGAAAGAAAAGGAATTTCAGCCAAGGCATTGTTGTGAGCTGGTTAAACATGTAATCTTCAGCTAGGCTGTAATTCAAATTTATAGAAACACTGATGGTGTTGTTAGTAGAGTTCCCATAGGCCACTTTTTTTACCCCTACTACTGTGGAAAGCTGTACAATAGAGCATATTTTAAGTAGCCCATTTAAACATTTGAAGAGGAATGCAAAGAAACCAAAATATTTGTTTTAACTCAATCATGTAGTCTCCAGCAGTCTGTACTCTTTTCATTCCTCTAAATACCTGCCAGCACCACAGCAGCACAACAGAATGTCTGAAGAGCACACATGGAGTTTTTCACTGACCTATAGGAATGCCTTTTTTTTTTTAATTTATTTTTAAACTCTTTGGCACATAAAAAGCGTTTAGGGAATTTTGCAGGTTTTTTTCCTTTAACATTTCTAAAATGTACAGTCCTTATTACCACTGCCCACAGGATGAAAATTCTTTATTGAAGCCTTTGTCACCTATCTCGTTTCTCAGCTAGGGCTTCTAAAGCATGTAACAGGTAATAAAGCGTTTGATAATAATACAAGTAATAATCCAAATTGATTTTGAGCATCCCACCTTGGTGACATGGCTACAAAGCTAAAACTGCATCAAAATCAGTACTCGAGTGAAAGCTGGTAAAACCCAGGAACAATTTCCTTCACCAACAGGTAACAACAAAAATTACGTTGTGATGCATAGAAAAGCAGCTTGGAAAGCCTTGCTAGGCCTTAAAAAGAATGGAAGGTCTACTAAGGTAATGTGTCTGAAAAACAGCACTGCCCTCCCTCTGCATAGATACCATGCTCCTTTATCTAAGAAAGGGAGAAGCACACAATGCTGAAACTGCAAAATTTTGGAGCTGCCTCCTGTAAATCCTGGGTGACAGTGAGGCATCCACCTCCTGGTGAAGGGAGCAGCAGATGAAATCAATGGATGTGAGAACTAACAGTGATTAAGTGGTGAGAACTAACAGTGATTCTCTTCCCCCAAGGGCATCCCATCCCTGCACCACGCTACTCACCAGATCAAATGGCACATGCAGCACAGAAACACATATTCCTCATAGCGTGGGACAGGTACTCAAAGTGGAAACAAGACACATTTAGAAGGGGGTCATAACCACTCATGAATTCTAGGACTGCAACAAAGCACTCAGGAGCACTAGCACTACACACAGCTTTGTCTGTGAGCTCCCTGATCTGGCTTTGGAGGCCTCTGAAAACACTTTAAATTGTGTTTGGAGGCCTTTTAAACTGATCTTGAGCAAGTAGAGAAGTAAAAATTTTCTAGCTAATGCCAAAACCATAGTCTAAAAATAATACATAATCATTTGCTTTCTTCTCCTTTCTAGCCTACGACAAGAATAAATGTGTATCAATAGCATATAACCTTCTAGGTAAAGCACTCACCTTGTAGTGTTAATTGCAAACAAGATCAGGCAGAATGGCTATCAAACTAGGTCCAATTCATCAGACTTACTAAACTGGGGAAGGAGCTTCCTACCGGGCAAGGCAAGATGGATTAGGGAATGAACGACCCATCAAGAGCAGTGATGGAGTTGAGAGGCCCCACCCCTGAGGAGCACAGAGGTTTTATCAGGCCAGTCATGGCTCACAGTGTATTTGATAAAAACCTAAGCAACCTGCAGACCTTAGGGAGTTTTAAGTGTCTGAAGTTTTAGTCTTGGATAGAACCATATCCCCAGATAACTGATAGAGCCCAGAAGCACTGATTCAGTATTACACCGAGTTGTCTGAGGAAAGGAGGCAAACCAAACTGATTTCTGGCACCATCAATTCTGTTAGAGAAGTAATTAATTTTCAGTATATCATTAACATTTGGAATTCCCTACTAGTCTTCAGAGGTGGGATTTCTGTAGAGCTTGGAGACAAATGCATTTACAGAAGTTCCTGTTATTTTTCTCCTGCTTTACTTTCCGCACTAGCTACTTGGACTTACCTCTGGACATATTTCTTACAAGAGCCTGCAGGAAATTTTTCGTGCTGTTTTCCGAACAGCCTTGCCATGGTCACTGTCAGAGCATTCATTTAAATTGATCAGCAGCACAATCTGGGGCATGACATGACATATTGTGCTCCTGTTTATAATGCACCATGCAGAAAGGCAAGGCCAACATGCTGTTCTCTTCTAATTCCTTTAAAACTGCTACATCTTTTTTACTGTTTAAACACTCTTACTGATTCTGGACTTTCTGTGAGGCTTTATACAATGATTTATATTTTTTTTAAAGCTTCTTTCCTGTGCCTCCTCTTCCTCTTGTTAAATTGCTAAAACAGTTTCCAGGGCCAGCCGCTCTGTGCACTGCTTTGCTGGTTTCTGATGAAAGAGCTGCTGCCAAATTTTATAAAGAATGTTCCCTGGGGCACAGAGGGGAGGGAAGTATTCTTCATGGCCTCTGTTTTCTTCCCATATTGTTTAACAAACAAGCAAACTGCCCTGCAGTCCCTCTGACCCCTATTTAGACATATCCCTTTCAGGCAGCCACACAAATGAACTAGGAAGGAAGTGCCGTCACGGCCCTTAGAAAAGATAGAGGGAAATACAGGCGAACATTGTGTGTCTAAACAAACAAGCTTACTCTGCTCTGCCCTCATCTTCTGCCTCCTTCTTATAGGAACCAGTCCCAGAAGGAGCAGTTGTGGCACAAGTATTTCCCAGGTTGGTTGTACTACTGCTCAGTTTCCTACCCTCTCTGTTCCCACCACCCTGCCAGGTTTTGCCCCAACCTCAGAGACAAATGAATAATCCAAAACTCTTTAGTATAAATGGGAACTCAGCCCAAGCTCTTTGAATGGCTTAAGCTTGCCCCTTACTCTGGTTTCCTACCCAGACCTTGTGCCCTCTGTGCTTCGGTTTCCCTGGTTAGACCCGCCCTGAACTTCAAGAAGAAAAGAAAAATAAAAAGAGAAAATATTTTTGCGCTTCAGTAATCATAAATTAGAGTTTTTCAAGAAGCTGAAACAAAAATACCTAGAGGCCAAGCTGAGAACAAGTTTTGCTTTGAGCTATTTCTTGCCTATACACAACTCCAAAGGATTTTGAAATCAAATAATTTTTGATAGACATGAGATGAAACAGTTTACTCTTAAACAACATTTTGTGATATCGAGCTAGAGCATAAAGGATTTGGGACCTAGAGATGCAACTAGAATGTTCAAGAAGCAACCTCAATGTCGCATGCCAGCTATAGGAACAAGTTTTGACATATCAGAGCTGATAAGCCTGGTTTAAAGAATGCTTAGATAAACTGGGGGAGAGGGGAGGAAAAAAAGAAAATGCAGTAATGTAAAAGGTTATGAGGAGGATTTTTAAAGTATTTCCACATTTCTCTGGTAATGTCCACTCATAGAAGTCCCAGCTTGCTAAAACCACAGATGGATATTTACCATAAAGCAGTTACCAAATCGGAAGTCAGCACTGACGGACCAAGATGTGGCATTGCCATAGGACTATGACCCAGCACAAGCACCGCATCATGTGCATGCCCCTGAGGCTGCTGAAGGTGTCTTCTGCTCTCCAGGGCTCTTCTCCACGCAGCAAACCTTGGGGCCGCCTTTGCCCAGCCATCAGCTTTAACCTGACCAAAAGACAAGAAATCCAGTTTCAAACACAACGCTGGATTGACTGTAGGAGCGAAGGCTTGTTTGCAGCCTGTGCCCGTGCTCTGTGGCTGACACAGATTTCTAGCCATTGCTTAAAATCTGCTAGAGGAGCGCACATGAGAGCAACCCAAACATTTGTGAAGGGTTTGTCAAGAGCATTGCTTTGCCCTTGCTCATAACGTTTTGTCGATAGTGCCACGCAGAGCAGACAGAAAACAGAGCTGGATCTGGTCGTCATCATGCACGGACTGCACTATGTGCGCCTGAGGAACTACCTATCACCGTGATGAATGGCATCACATTTAGCTATCTCCTTAAAGAGATAAGGTGCTCTATGTTTTTGTTATCAGTTGTGCCCAGCTTTGCACCATTAAACAAAAAAAAATTGGATTAATATTTTTATACAAATCAGATTAATGTTTTATACCCATTGTCATGCTCCAGGGGGTCATAAACTAGAATTAAAAAAAAAAAAAAAACATATAGTTTGCAGTTGTTTCAAGCAATGAAACAGACAATAGCCTACAAGACACCCTTTGTAAGGAAATGTTTCCTAGGGTGCTGTTCCCCTAGGTCTCACCACTTTAAAAGCACTGTTGTTTTTTTTCTCTACCTTGATTATTAATCAAGGTATGTGATTTGAAGATGAATACTTATTTCACAAAACCACCATTAATCTCCCAAACACTCCCAAAAAGCTCCTCATTTACAAATGAGATGATCTGGTTGCTCTGTAGAACATTGCAGGAGCAGGCTGCTGAGGCTGAGCAGCAAAGCTGCTCTGATTCTGAAATCATTTGCTGCTGTTGCAGCCCGTCACATTTTCTGTATTGCCACTTTGTGTTCTGCAAACCTCTCTGAGCCTGAAAACTCTCTTTTTTGAGCAGGTCTCCACTGCTCATGCCTTTCATCCATTTGCGATGGTTGCTTCAACCTGACAGAACCAGCACTGCAGTCATGTCAAGCTTAGCCCTTTGCATCTCATTTCCTTCCCCTTTTGCCCACCCTGATCTGATACAAAACCTTTCACAGGCATACGCACAGCTCAAGCTAGGTGGCCTATTTTCTTATAGATTGCATCATGCTTAGCAACACTTGGAGGTAAGAGGCCTGTCATCACCCTCTTGGAGAGTTTGAGTTCTGAAGAACCAGACTTTCTCCTAAAATGCATGAGTTTATGCAAGAGGAGGGGTTGTCCAGAATGTTCCTTGGCTGGGACAAGAGGAGAACCTGATCAGAACGTGATGAGAAATGATTAATAAGCCTTGACAGTTATTTCCAATTATGAAGATTAAGTTACTAAACAAGGCACCCACAAGTTCTGGATCATCAAAAAGTATGTGTCTGATACAATATATTTGACTATTTTTGCCTGGTAACAAGAAGAGCTTCTGATGTGCCCTATTCCACAACTCAGCAGCTCTTGGTGAACTGAGACACGCTCTGGCAAAGAATTGCCCAAGTGTTCTCTTTCATTAACCTGGATAAGTAGCTGTGTTGCTGCTGGTGGCAAGTGTTGCACCCAGATGCTTTTAGTCAGGAGAAAGACCCAACTACACGGGAGCTGCTTTCTACTGATACCACCTGTCCAAGTGTTCGAGAATCATGCATAAACACTTAGCAGCTGAGGAGTCAGCCACTGTTCATGTTTTTTCTGGGCACAGCAAAAATAACTTTGGCTTCCCATCATCTTTCCGGCTGTTGCCTTTCCTATGATATAGCTATGATGGGGGGTGGGATGGGAGGAGTACTTACTGTCTTTCCGAGGAAACACGAATAAGCCTAGGCCTACTGCTCCATGGATGGAGATCTCTCTTGCAGCATCTCTTTTGAGATTGACTCACCCTGTGCTTTTGGTAGTCACCTATCAATTTCCTCAAGGTCAAGCAGTGACCTCAGAAGAGCAGTGACAATTCTGATCCCCTCATTAAGCTTTTTCAGCAGCTAAATTTATTGCACTTCTGAGCTTGTTCTAATACTGTAGCATCTTAAGATTCAACCCCATTGCCTTTAAAATGAGGGGGAAAACAGGGAAGAGGACATTCAGTGCCAGCAACTGCCTCTAGGGAGATTCCCTGCAAGAGCCAACCTTACATTATGTTTAACTTGTTTCCTACCAGAGCCTCACTCACACCAATATAACTTTCTTTAATCAGACTGGGATCTGCATACCCCAATTCCACATTTATCCCCTCTGTCCAGCTCTCTTCTGATGTAGGTAACATACCTGCAAGTCAGGCAGATGCCTGGCTCCAGCTAAAAGCAGATCTATCTCTACCAGATCCCTCCTCACACTGTACTTCTGCAAAGAAAGAGAAATATGCCCCTGTGAGAGTCAAATACAACACCTATAAATTAATCCCACTCCAGATAAACCCGCTGAGCTAGCTCAAAGGGTATTTATAACCAAAACACAGTTCCCTCAGGGAATTACAGTGTCCAAATCGGTACAGTTGTTAAAAAAAAAATCTGAGAAAAGATGCTTCTTTCTCCTTCTCCAGTATAGTGAGTTCCTTTCACCACAGAACTGCAAGTATGAAATTCTCTCTCAAATGCAACCAGCTGGCTGAAATAACCTCTTGTTTCTGTGGCTGCAGTGCCATGGCCAGAAGCCCTGACCATCACTAACTACACAGTCATATTCACATGATAAAAATATGGTGGCATTTATAACTTGTGCTGGCATGCCTTCCCAATTGTCAGGGCTTTACATAAATATAGAACTTGGTCTATAGATTAATTTCAGAGCCCTTTTATATCTGATTATGGCTCCAGGCAGATAATGGTCTGCACAGACACGATAATTAAGGATTGGTAATTCCGTCCAGCAGCCAATATTCCCTCCAGCGAGAGGCATATGATGGGTTTTCAGCGGCTCAGCATTTTGGAGGCTCCCTAGAAGTCAGCTATTAGAAAGCTCTGCTGAACAAGGACAGAGCACCAACCTCAAAGGAAAGCAGCCAGCAAGTGTTCCCATCGCAGCATCTCAGGAGGAAAAAGCAGTCTTCTGCCCTGAAGACCTCTGTAAGAAATGGTTTTACTTGCTGAGCTCCACAGATGCACATGGAAAGCCGCAGCTCGCATCTGTTAAACCAGGGACACGCGCTGGGAGCCAGCACTTCCCTCACGCCTCCATCTCAAACAAGTATGCAGCCACACCGTTTCTTGGGAACGAGCTGGATACACACAGAAAAACAAAGGAGGGTTCTTAAATTTCTGAAGTACACGTCATAGAAATGGCAAATAAATACAATGTCATAAATAAAAACATTTTTTTTCTGGAATTATTTTACGGAGGTGAAAATTCCAACAGCAAAACAAAACTTGACTGCAGCAGATCCCAAGTTTTATTCCCATAATTCACAGCCAAGGTTTCTGTCAACTGGGAAGAAAACACAGCTGAGCTAGAAACTGTGGATGCTTGCAAATCGCAGGAAAAGAGTGCAGTGTAGTAGCAGCACCCATTCCAGTCTTGACTAGAATTGCAATTTTTATACAATGTACTAATTTTTTGTTGTTTGGGATTTTTTTCCTGCGGGCTTGTTTTGGTCAAGCTCCCCAGAGGCACTGCTGGCTCATCCTGAGAGCATGGGCTCCTTCGTCCAGCCTTGCACTGTCACAAACCAATCTCCCACATAAATAAGTTCTAAGAAGCTTTTGGCTGAAAAAAACAAAAAAAAAAAATTGCATAGGCTTGATTTGAAACACATCAGGGTAAAGGAAAAAAAGACTTGAAGAAGACATATGCAAGAGTTAAACTTGGTTAACTCACTAACTGGGGGAGAGAGGGAAAGGTGATGCTGAACTGGAGCCGCAGGCTGATATAGAAGAGTCTCCCCTGGGACACGCCTGACATTCAGGACCCAAACCTCCCAGATTTACCTTGCCAGGAAACACAGCCTCCCATCAGCTGCCAATTGAGTGGAAGGATGGCAGAAGCCAGATCCTGGTGACATCCAAAGCGCAGTCTCTGTTAGATAAATATCTTGAAAAATCACTACCATGGGTGTGCTACTAACAACAGTACCTGAATATGTTCCTTGGCAATCAAAGCAAAGCACCTTCCAAATCAGCATGTTTCTAGGAAAAGTCTTCTCGAGTCTGATCCAGTGGGGAACCTCACTGTTTGCTACAGTACCATGGGCAAAAAGAGACCATTCTTTATTAACTCCCTGATGTTACACTGTAAGACCTTTGGTGATGGGGCTAGAAAGCACTCGGTGAAGATAGAAGCTACTTTTATTCTCTTTTTTATTCTCATTCAAGCTGGGAATGAAGATGGGTGAAGAGAGTTATAATGGTTTCAGTTGGAAAAGACCTTTAAGAACATCGAGTCCTGAAGGACAACACATAGCCATTGAACTGGCTCCCAGGTCATCCTTGCTGCTGCTTCCAGGAGGTGGTCCCTCCTGGGATGGGATACAGTATCATGCTGCCTCAACCCCTCTGCCAGCCCCACCACTGACCAGCAAGAACAGGGAGTGGTGTTTGTTTTCCTTATAACTATAGCTCCTCTGGCACAACTGATTCACTCTATGTTTTGTTATGCAGAATGAGATACGGCCTGGGTATTTCAAAGGACAAAAGAGCAAACCAAGAAGCCTGCAGGACTTTTGTAGCTGCTGTCAAGCCTTCCACCCATATTCTATGCATCTTGCAAAGCTGTACAAACAGATCCACTGAAACATTCTGCTCTTTCTCCACATGTAGCCAGGCCCCCAAACCAATACTTAAACATCAACAAATAGCAATAACAAATATCATAACCTAATTTTTAGATTGGGAAAGGGGTTATGTTAAAATATGCCTCAATAATTCTTCTACCAGATTATTTTAATAATATTTCCATCACTGTACTGGCCACTGGGAGAAACCTCACACCTGGGGGTATGGGAGAGCTGCACAGAAGTAAAGCAGCAGCTCGACACACAAGATTAGTAATCTGACAAATACTGCACCAAGAAATGAAGAGCAGATGCAAAGAGCATGTGAAAGAAGGGGTATCTTCAGGGGTGACAGATCTCTGTGGACTACAGAAAAAGTTGTTAGTAGCAAAGAAAGAAGCTCTCTGAGGAACAGGGCCAGGAAATACAAAGACATTTATGCCAGTGCAGAAAATACAGGCTGCATGACAAAATACCACATTGGTGGTTCCCTTTGGGTCTCTACTTTGCCAGATCACATAGCCCAACAGCCACAGACCAAAAGCAAAAGGCAAACATAAAAGCTCTCTGGGCAGCCTGGGGAGCCAGTCACTCTCCCTGCCACCTCTATGGGAATTGATCACCAGTTCCTCCAGTGAGGGCTTCATCTTGCTGGAGCACTGATAGTCTTTAACCCTTTCCTTGGTGGTTGTAGGATGTAAAGTGAACAGATACCACAAAACTGTGGCTCTTTTTTGAAAGGTACTTCTGACTTTTGCATCATGGCCCTTGATCAGATATTTTCAGATCACTGTTCCCAGTCTTTACTGGGGCTGTCTCAGCTGACAGTCTTTACTGGGCTAGGATGAAGAAGGACCCTGTGGCCTCTGGTGGTTTCTGTAGCATTCTCTGGCTTGTGTTGTCTGATTGGTGAGTCTTGCTCCATACCATCATTTTTCTTTCCTCTTCTGTAGACCCTTCGGGTGTTGCCCTACCTACAGCACCTCTGGTCTGGCCAAGTCTGATGCAAGTACAATCAGTCATCTTAGACTACCTTCATGGCCAGTGACTCGGGGCCAAGGCTACAATTAGGAAGAGTCATGTCTGGCTTCCCTTTCTGAATCCATATTGACACACCACTCTTCTCTTTTCGTCTGCCTTCTCTCTCGCCTTTGACAAGGTTTATGGTTTATGTTTCTGCACTCTTCTTGCAGTCTCAAGATCCTTCCCAAAGACCTCTCCATGCCTTGCACCGTGAAAGGTCCTGCCTTCCTTTAGCACAATGCCAATTCAAAGGCTTGTTGCTTCAGAGCTCCTGTGAAAGGTGCTGGATTCTGCTTGCTATTGCAAGGAGAGGTAGCTGAGGCACCCTCCTCTTGAAATCACAGAATATTAGGAGTTGGAAGGGACTTCAAAAGATCATCTAGTCCAACCCCCCCTGCCAAAGCAGGATCACCTAGACTAAATCACACAGGAACACATCCAGGTAGGATTTGAATGTGTCCAGAGAAGGAGACTCCACAACCTCGCTGAGCAGGTCTGTGCCAGTGCTCTGTTACCCTCACAGTGAAAAAGTTTCTCCCTATATTCACATGGAACTTTCTACACTCCAACTTGCACCCGTTGCCCCTTGTCCTATTGCTGGAAAAGGTCAAACCTTGCGGCTGCCAGCTCAGGAGTGACATGAAACAACCAAGCAGTGAGACAGGGTCACCCTGCCCCTTCCCTTGCTTCCTGCTTTCCCTGGACAAGGTTCTTTGCTCATGGATCAGCTGTATCAGGCTTGAGTTAGCTGTTTTTCCTTGACTGGTGTTAAATGCCAATTGTAAAGTGAACAGGGCAACATGGAGGCATGATCAAAATATAAAGTTCACCCATTTGGTCGGACTCTATCAAAAAGTAACCTGCTATCGCAGAAAGTAACAGCTTGTAGGGCATCTGCGTTTTGCTCTCCAAGCTTTTCTGCAGACAGATCCTATTTGAGCAAAGGAATAGAGTGACTGACACCTGGTGGTGTTCCTCTCTGTTGCTCTGCGGAGCAGGACACGCTAGGCCGCGGTTAGCTGCACTCAGCGCACCTCACCATTACTGTTAAAAACAGCTTCCCTGCCTTTCATATCTATTTTATTAGTGCACACAAATATTCAGCATAATCACAGGCAGGACGACCAACAGCAACTAATTTAAACTATACACAGGGTCTCTGCTTAACAGAGTCTGGTATGAAGCCACGGTACCTCCCTGCCTCACTGATCAGACCAGTAACACACAGCTCTGGCAGCCCCCAGGGTGCTAATAAACATAAATCTACTATCAAAACTGAAAGTCTTCTGGGGTTGTTGTTTCTACTAAACCAGAATTATTGATTCCCGTATTAATGGTTTATGTTTAAATATCTAAGAACTGAAAAGTCCTAATTTTCAAAAAAAAAATTTGTTTACTAATGGCATTAGAGAACTTCCTTATATGGTATCATTTTAGTCTCATTAGCAATAAGAATGAAAAGGCAATTCTGCTTTGTCATTAGGATCTGTAGATGGTTTAGACTCTTGTCTCAGTGGTCGCCTAATATTCAGCATCTGTGAAGGGTTTTGCAATGCAAGACAAACGCCAAACATAGCTTAGCTGACTCCAGAGCTCCCACAGGCTGGTGTAGGTACCATCACCCATATGTGCTTTTGACTAATAGATTTGATTGGAGCAATGCTGTGCTTTACAAACCTTGCTGAGAAACCACTTTACAAGGTCCAGCGGGAGAATAATTAAACAGAGGGGGTTCTCTTGCAAACAAAATCTCTAAATATAATTCCCTGTTAGGGAGAGGCTTTTGTATTCACTTCCTTAGGACAGCATGTCCGTTCTCCTTGTACCTCTGCCTGTACTTTCCAAAATAAGTTATCTAAACTCTCAGATCCTGAATCAGAAAAATCCATATTCGTCTGCCTTGATCCTCTGTCTAAACTGAGGGGACGTGGGTGTTTAGAGGTAATCTTGTATATAATTTTTGACAGAGACTAGACCATATGGTAAGTAGCTGAAAATAAAACTTGATACTACCAGCAGTGCCATTCACACCCAAATCCCAGAGATCTGAATGATCTCCATCTAAAAGGAAAGCAATGCAAGAAATTACACAGCTTCATCTGAAAGTCACCTTAATATATAACTAGGTCCTGAGGTATTATTTATAAGCCAAACCTTGTTAGGGGACTGCCACCCAAAAGTTAATTTGTCACATAAAATCCCAAACTAATGACCCCATAAAAGTTTCTGCATGCCAACCACAGAGCAATCTAGGTCTTACTTCTAATTTTGCCTATCAAAATAATTAAATAATCACATTACATTATAGACTCAGTTAGTCTCCCTGTTCTCGTTCTAATTTGTCGTATACAATTTGAATAAATTCAAAGACTTGTACTGAGTTAAATATTGAACATTCAATAGCTACTTAAATGAACATTAAACTCTTTCGACTATTCATATAGCTACAAGGAAAAACAAGGACTTTAGATCACAGCTGTAGATCCTGTGTTTGTATTCTGTCTTTCCTACCACTTAGCTACTTTCAGTTGGCCTCTGGCTGGATATGGGAAAGTCATCTTTTTCTCCAAGGTTTTGGGTGTTTTTCAGTTTGGCTCATTTACCATCTCTCTGTCCCTACTTTTGGTCTCTGGGAACAGCAGAAACCACAAAATGCTTTTGATTATCCACTTAATCCCTTCAGGCAGTGTAGTGTCTTTAGTCTAGACTTCACTGAAACTACATTTATTTATTGAGCTTTTAGTTCTCAATTTAAAGGAAAAAAAAGTTGAGAAACTTCCTGTGCTCCCTTGTATAGACTCTTGGACAGTTTATATGAGAAAAAACACTGCCTTATATTTCATGTTTCTATTTTTGTTCTTTTCCCTTAATATTTTTAAACTAATGTATTTAATATTTATTTCTTAATTGTGGCGTTCTCCAGCACTGTTAGGAATATTCCTAGTTACTGTGTTTCCATCCCCTCTCTCCCATTTCTTCCACACAAAGCTTTACATTTATTCTGAGGGAAAGCTGGCACATCAACATGAATGTGACCTATGGCATCATTAGCAACACCCTTGGCCTCAGCAGGAACATGTCACTTCATGTTTTTCTCTGCAAACACTCAACAAATCCAGGAGTGGGCAGCTTTGGTACAGGCAAACTGTAGGGATCAAGCCAACAAACATTGCTCCAGATCGTGTGCTGGTATAGCTTTATGTTACCTTTCTCTGTAATCCTCTTGTACCTAAGAAAGAAGGCAGGTCTGTACGTATTAAAGACTGCAGCACTGATTTTCATACTACCATGTAGCCAATGTGGCCTCTAGTGAACATCTCAGAGAAGCCCACCCTACCAAATGTCCTTCAGCAAGGATGCAGTTCAAGTATGGACCATGCCAATGGTTGAAAATCTTCATTGTTTGTAGTTTGTTCCTCAGGATGTAAGGAGGGGATCATAAGCATGTCATCTCTCCAGTCATGTCCAGTGAGTCAAGTCTAGAAGTTTGGGAATGTGCAACCACTTCCCCCTATTTTGAAGCTCCTTCTGTTGCATGGTTTCACACAGGCATTCCAAAAGCCTGATCCATGTACAGAACAACCCTTCTGACCCAAGTGCACAAAGATATAACTTTCTCCTACTTTCTGTTTCATCTGCCAACAATGCTTTTCCGTGTCATCATCTCTGAAATCTCCGCACTTACTATCATCAAGTGGCTACCACCGCACATGACTTTTTCTTCATTTCAAACTTCAGTGGAAGAATGTTGAAACTGTTTATGTAGCTGCTGTATTAAATATCTTTTTGGTATTTACCCACTTAAACATGTTTTTGATATTTGTCCACTTTAACATAGTTTTGAAACAGTCTCCAGTGAGTTCTCATACATACTTCTCCACTCTCAATAAGCCAAAGCCTCAAAATACCAGAGAGACACGATGCAGCACAGGTTGGAGAGCTCATGTAGGTAACCTGCTCAGAAACACTAATGGTTTGTTTAATATTTCATAGACATATCAATCATAAGTTCACATTTTAAAGCTTCTTTGCACAGCATTAAATCACTTCACATTTCCTGTAAAGTCTTTATGCAGACTGAAAGGCAGAGGTGAATCTGGGGACATGCAGGTTTGCATGCTGATATTTCCCTACGCTGGCCCTAAAAAAACCCGCACCCTAATAGCAGGCATGCACTCTCACAGAATAACAGAATCACAAGGTTGGAAAAGACCTTTAAGATCATCAAGTCCAACCATTCCTGTCCTATGCTAAACCATATCCCTAAGTACCTGATTTACCCTTTTTTTAAACACATCCAGAGATGGTGACTCAACCCCCTCCCTGGGCAGCCTGTTCCAGCCCTGACAACTTTCCGTAAAATTTTTTTTCCCAACATCTAATCTGATCCTGCTTTAGGTGCAGCTTTGTGCCATTTCCCCTTGTCCTATCTCCTGTCACCTGGTTGAAGAGACCATCACCCACCTTTCTACAACCTCCTTTTAAAAGTTGCACCAAAATATAGATACATATATATTCGTATCTGTTCATTATTTAAAAGGGGAGTTGGAGTAACCTTTTTAAATGGCCCAGTGGTCAACACTGGAACAGACAGCCTTCATAAAATGGAGAGGACCAGATCCCAAGAGGCAGTGAGTGCTCTTGACTGTTACTGATGTTGATAGGAGCTGCTACTACTCAGTACAGGCAATGACCTTCATCAGGCTGTGTCATTGAATAAAACATCCATTTAAAGCAGCCTGGAGATGCTGTGTGCAACTTGCTCTCTATTAATTTCATCACTGTCTTACCTCTGGTGTTCTTTAGGACACACTGGAAAGCAGCCTTGGTCTGTGAGCCACAAAGCAGTCTGGTTTCCTTCTTTTTAAGTGGAAAGGTTTAACCTCATATTGAATGATTGTCCTTTCTCTGCACTAGAGCATCTGTTCTAAGTGGCTAATTCCCCCTTTCACGGGAAACACTATTTTACCTAGTTCAAACGTTCAGAACGAAATCTGACCATCCTGTCAGTCCTGTGGCAAGGAAGCAGACCTGTGAAGGGTCAAATTATTCTTAGTAAATCTGACCTGTAACACAGACTCTACTATAAAGAGGCAGATGAGAGACACAGAAAAGAACATGATGTTGCCTCACCAAAAATCCTCCCACAAAGGACTTTTATTTTTACCCTGTGCAAGAAGAAACAAACAGCTTTTGATCTGAGCGTTCACACACAGACTTCTTTTGTTAGCACGTTGGTAAGAGGTGGTATTTTCAGCTATAGGGTGAACATCTGCTTGTCCATGCCCCCCTTCGTTATGCTTGTCTCTTACATGTGACATTTTCAAAATGACTGAAAGCCATTGAGCAATCCCACTCCACATTCGGGAAAGAATTTCAGATGGTGTTCAGACAGTAACAACAAGCGGTTCATATTCTACAGAAATCCACCTACTCTGTCACAACAGAAGAGGGCAACCTAATACCATCTGTTCCTGTGTCCACTGTCCCACCCACATACCCCCTCCTCAGAGCGTAGCCCCTTGTCAGCAGGGCTAAGGAGAATTTCTATCCAAGAATCTTTTCAAAGCCAGGAGCACTGGTCATAACATCCATATTGTCTTTCGTCTCCCACATTTCCATTTCAGTTTGGATACGATCACAACTGCTGAAGCACCACCTGCTAGGGGTTTTTTTTTGTTGTTTTTGTCATTATTTTTGGGGGAGGTTGGTTGTTGTTTTTAAGTAAGACTATTTGGATTCTATTTAAGACAACTGTTCTCCACTGGGCACAAGGAAAAGCAGCTGGCTCAGGTGCTGATTTGCCACAACAGCAACAGCAACGGAGGCATCTGCTGTTCTCAAGCACCCCAAGCTCCAGGAAGCTTAAGGAGTTCAAAAGGTTCCTAAATGCAGACAATGATTAATAGATAACTGCTGAGGAAAAAAGGAGGAAAAAGAATTATATGAATCACAGAATTACAAGGTTGGAAAAGACCTTTAAGATCATCAAGTCCAACCGTTCCCGTCCTATGCTAAACCATATCCCTAAGTACCTGATCTACCCTTTTAGATGACAGCTAATGGTATAGATACCACTACATTTTGCAATATTAGAGATGTAAAGTGCCCATAATCTCCTAAATTTGTCATTGTAATGAGATTTGCTATGTTACTTTGATGTATTAAGGGTGTTTTGTTTCACTTTTGCCTTCAGGGGTAGAAGTATGAAAACAACCTTGAAGTGTCATCCCAAATGGAGATTTAAAGGTAAAAATGAGATATATAAATATATTTGTGGAAATCTGAGGTGCTACTGCTGTAGTTGTTTGGCTATATCTGTTTGAATAGAAGAAAGGTGGGTTGAGATTGGGAGTCTTTGGAAGGAAATGCTCAGAAAGAAGAAAACAAATTAAATTAGAAAGCAAGAAACAAATTAAATAGAAATAGCCCTTGGTTACTAGTCAGGCAAAGGGAGGCTGTGCAATCACATTCATAGCATCATTTAGGTTGGAAAAGACCTTTAAGATCATTAAGTCCAACCATTAACCTAGCACTGAGAAGTCCAACCATGTCCCTAAGCACCACATCTACCCATCTTTTAAACACTTCCGGAGATGGTGACTCAACCACTTCCCTGGGCAGCCTGTTCCAATGACTGATAACCCTTTCATTGAAGAAGCATTTATTAATTTCCAACCTTAACTTCTCCTGGTGCAACTTGAGACGGCTTTCTCTTGTTCTACCACTTGTCACTTGGGAGACCAATGCCCACCTCACAACAGCCTTCTTTCAGGTAGTTGCAGAGGGTGATAAGGTCTCCCCCAGCCTCCTTTTCTCCAGGCTAAATATCCACAGTTCTCTCAGCTGCTCCTCATAAGACTTGTGCACATCATTTACCAGCTTTGCTGCCCTTCTCTGGACATGCTCCAAGCCTCCTATGTCTTTCTTGTAGTGACAGGCTCTAAACTTTACACAGTACTCAAGGTGTGGCCTCACCAGTGCAGAATACAGAGGGACCACCACTCCACCATCAGTCCTCCTGGCCACACTATTTCTGACACAAGCCAGGATGCTGTCAGACTTCTTGGCCACCTGGGAACACTGTTGGCTCATATTCAGCTGGCTATCAACCAACACCTCCAGGTCCTTCTCTGCCAGGCAGCTTTCCAACCACTCTTTCCCAAGCCTGTAGTGTTGCAGGGGGTTGTTGTGACACAAGCGCAGGACCCAGCACTGAGCCTTGTCAAACCTCATACACTTGGCTTCTGCCCATCAATCCAGCCCATCCAGATCCCTCTGTAGGGCCTTCCTGTCCTCAAGCAGATCAACACTCCCACCCCACTGTGGTCTGCAAACTGACTGGGGGTGGACTCCATCCATCTTGTGGGGACCTGTTATCAGGTCGTTGATAAATATATCAAAGAGAACTGGCACCAGTGCTGAGCCCTGGGGAACAACACTTAAAACTGGGGATTTAACTCCATTTACCACAGCTCTTTGGGCCTGGTCATCCAGTCAGTTTTTTATCCAGCAAAAGCCTATGCCCATACAAGCCATGAGCAGCCAGGCTCCCCAAAAGAACCCTGTGGGAAACTGTGTCAAGAGCTTTACTAAAGTCCAGGTAGACCACATCCACAGCCTCTCCCTCATCCTCTAAGCAGGTCACCTTGTCACAGAAAGAGATCAAGTTAGCCAAGCAGGACCTACCTTTCATAAGTTCTTGCTGATTGGGCTGCTTGTCCTCGTACATGCCACGTGATGGTCTGCATACCAGATGATCTGCTCCATAACCTTCACTGGCATCCAGGTCAGACTGACAGGCTGGTAGTTCCCCAGATCCTCCTTCCATCCTTCTTGTAGATGGGTGTCACATTTGCTAACCACTGGTCAACTGGGACCTCCCTGGTTAGCCAGGACTGCTGATAAATGATGGAAAATGGCTTAGTGAGCACTTCTGGCAGCTCCCTCAGTACCCTCAGGTGGATCCCATCTAGCCTTGTCTGTGTCTAAGTGGGATATAAGATCCATTTCCCCTTTGATTATGGGGGCTCCATTCTGCTCCCTGTCTTCCAACTCAGGGGGTTGGGTACCCAAATAACAAATGGTCTTATTATTAAAGACTGAGGCAAAGAAGGAATTAAGTACCTCAGCCTTTTCATCATCCTTTGTCACTGTTTCCCTCCCCTCCAAACCCCATCCAAAAAGCGTGGAGATTCTCCTTAGCCTTCCTTTTATTGCCAATGTATTTATAGAAACATTTATAGAACCATCTTTATTGTCTTTTATGGCAGTAGCCAGATTAAGTTCTAGTTGGGCTTCAGCCCTTCTAGTTTAATTTTCTCCTGCACCTAATTTTTATAGTCCTCCTGAGTTGCCTGTCCCTTCTTCCAAAGGTCATAGAGTCTTCCTTTTCCTGTGTTCCAGCCAAAGCCCTCTGTTCAGCCAGGCTGGTCATCTTCTCCCACAGCTTGTCTTTTGACACATGGGGATAGCCTGCTCCTGCACCTTGAGGAATGTCCAGCCTTACCGGTCTCCTTTGCTGTTCAGTACTGCCTCCCAAGGGATGCTGTCAACCAGGCTCCTAAACAGGTCAATTGTTCTGAACATAGAATGCTAAATATATTTACAACTAGAAAAGCAAACTGAGTACCTAGCAAAGCATTCAAGGCAGATTTTGAAAGCTAAGTATCAAAGATGCAGGTACTTGCTTGGTACAGTCTTCTACAACTTCTGCACGCCTGATGGAAAGTCTCAGAGAAATCCTATTCTGGATAATATGCTTTTGTTACTGTGCAAGTAACAATAGCAAGCCACTGGTATCCATTGACCACTGAAAATACGCACCTTTTTGTGCCTTAATACTTGTTTAATCTGCCCCTACAACCCCTTTCCACATGGAAAGCTTGTACCAGTGCAACTGTATTGGTAGTAGAAGTAACTAGGTAAAACAAATGCAAGCCCAGGTTGTGGGCATAGCTGAAGAACGGCAAACCAACCAGCACAAACTGAAGTACTCAGAATAAGAAGAGTCAAAACAGAACATGATGCAATGAAGTGATTAAAATGTAAAAGAAATAAAAAGTGTTGTCCCTAACCAATCTTCTTTTGCATATGCATAGTCCTAGAAGTGTACAGGAAAGAGTATTGAACTCCAAGGGGTGGGGAAAAGGTGCATTCCCCCCTCTGCACAAGATTTCAACTGGATTCATTGGAAAGTAGGAGCAGTCAAAACAGGGACCTCTGCCTATCCTAAGAATATCCAGAAGTGCTGACTGTGCTTCCTCTGCTGTGACTGCTCCCATCTTTGCCATTCTCCTTCACTTCTCTCTATACTTCCTAGTTTTGCTCTTTTTCCTTAGCCTTTCTCAACCCCATCAGATTTAATTCACTCCGTCTTCCTAAAGGCCATTCCATATTCCCCAGAAATTACTTTTGTTACCACCCTATTATCCAGCCTGTGCTCACCCTTCTTTCCCATCATCTAAATATTATCAGGTTACATACTCTGAACTACTGGGCACATATTAATACTCCGTCTGGATAGTACTTAATTACCTCTAGGTTCTTCCACATTACTAATAATAAACATATCAGCACAATAAGTGATTGTACAAACACAATAAATGATCAATGTAACTGTAAGAACACTTTTAACACGGTATAGCTGTAACCTCACCAAGCAATTGCATAATTCTGTTTACATTCCTTTTCCATTTTCTGATTTCAACCGGTGCAAAAAGAACATTGACAATCCCAACATTACCTTATACCACAAAGCTCAGTCCTGGCTGACTGTAAACAGATCAGAAGGAGCAGGAAATGTAGTTCTGCAGCAATTAAATCTTTTGAGCATTCTGCTTTTCTATCAACAGGACATACAGCATTGACATGGTTAGAAACCACATTTTATCACCTTTATTTACCTAGTTCAATCACATCTATGGCTAGGTTGACTGTGGTTGTCTAAAGTAAAGACAGACTCCTTGGCTTTGTAGTAAATCACTATGCTTACCTGCTCTCCATCATCTCCATGTGGCCTACCTTACAGACCAAACACTACTAACAGAGTCTTATCAAATTTAGCATTTATTAAGAACTCTCCCAGACACAGAGGTTCCAGTGGCTAATATATTTATTAACTAATCTGAAAACACAGTAGTTCTGTAGGAAATAATATTTCAATCGTGTAGGGTTCATGTTCTGTGAAATACTAGAGAATAAGTTCCATGTATGGACAAGAGTTGACTACAGAGCAGTACCTAAGCATGGTTTTTGACCAGCAGATTGGAAGATAAAATCAACAGTAGCTGCCAGAATTCATATACTGTAAGAATAAGAAATGCTGAACTCACAAAAGAGATACACAACTGGATACATTTAACACCGACACACTTCATTTTCCTGGAGTATTAAAGTCGCCACAAATCCTGTAAAAGTGCCAAGCAAGAAAGTGGGGAGACCAGTAAATGCAACACAATGTCGATACCAATACAGCCCAACAGCAGTATGAATACAGTCTAGAACAGACACGACACAGCAGAGAGGACACAGGATCAGAGCCGTTATTTCTGTTCAGAATCCACCAAGGCAGGCCACTAACAGGATTCTGCTGGTGGAACATAGGCAGCTCTTCACTCAGCAAGTTAAACTGCACATAAGTAACTTGTATATAAACGTACCAGGAAAAAAAAAAGCTGCTAGAATATTTATAGCTTTTGTTCCTCACCTGTGCTTTTAAAATGCCTACATCGTAAGTTTGGAAGAAAGTAAATGAATCACTGTTAGTACAAAAAGATGATACTTCCACACTTCACTTCTAATACAAATATGTCACATATTAAAAAAAAAAAAAGACAAAACATTGCTTAGCAAAGACCACAAGTGTATTAGTCCTTCAAAAAGTCTGTTCAATAGTATCTTTTTATTGCAATGGTCCGTTTGGATTCTAGTCTGTAAGAGTAATCAGGTAGCAGCTTTTGTTTAGCCAGTTCAGACCCACAATGACACTAATAAATTAAATTATAAATCAAAAAGACATCTTTTCCTCACATAATCAAGACTTCTCCATGTGCTACTTGAAGCTGGATGAGCAGTTTAGGACCAATCTCAACTGGCTGCAGGGGGAAAGGGGTTTGTTTGTCACTGGCATAACCAGGTAAGAGCATTGCCTGTTTGTCAGGCAATAAAGGGAAGAACACGTTTGCCTTTTACCTTGTAACAGTCAGAGCTTGTAGTCTGGATATCGCTGAGAGTTTCAGCATGCAAGGACAGGTGTTTTTTTAAATTTATTCTTCCATTTACTGCAGACCTTTCAATGGGATACACATTTCTCTGAGCACATCAAGCATGCCTGTCAACTATTACAGATTGGAATCACATGGATTCTTCTGGAAATTACATTTTGCTTAAGATGGACCTCATCAAAACAGAAACCAATCAAGAGAGACATTTGCCATGCTCCAAGTGAGGTAATCTGGCTTCTTATGAGATGATAAAGCTGTTACAGACTTGGGCGGCCTCCATAAATAGACAGGAGCCTGCACATGGGAACAAAGGCTTGCTGTGCAGGCCTCACATTCGTGACCTCAGACGACTGATCCCCAGTCTATAAAAATTATGTTACATGGTGAGCATATGTCCACAGAAGAAGACAGAATATTTGAAAAGTGAGCAGTTGCCCCTTCCCTTCTCCCAGGAGTTTATAACAATACAACCCAAACTTGCATGTAACACAATGTTATGACATCAGCACAAAACAAGAGGAACTCCAATACAGAAATAAATAACTGGAGAACATCCCCAGGCAAGAACCAAACAACGCATGGAAAGCCTACAAACACAAAACCAGTTTAAAGTACCTCAGTTGCTGTGATCTGACAGCTCTTCTTCATACAGCTGACAGGGTAGGAAGTTTTTACTAGAGCCTGAAACATAGATTCAGCCTCTTACAAGAACAGTGAAGTATCTGTTGTAAAGAGAATGGAAGCCTTTTCTTTCTTACTTTACCCCAAATTTCATCAGCCTGCTTCACTACACACTGCACACTCCACAGATGGACTGCAGAAGTGCAAATAACAAAATTATAATGTTCCTTTTCCCAGTTAACTAAACTAACTGACAGTTTAGATTAACATTATTTAAAAAAATATATATTTGTAATAGAGTTTCTGTATGCTGGAGTGTAGGGAAAAACTTTCAAGACTGAGTATTGGATGATAATCCATTACCTCCTTCCTAAATACAGCCCAAATTCCAGAGACACTGAATACCCACTGACAAACCTTATCTGGAAGCAACTCAGTCTTCTGTTAAAATCCTTAAGTTCAGACAGAAATTCCCAACAAATAAGGCAGGTCTCACCGGTCCAGCACAAGCACGTTGCAGATGAGGTGTAGAGAGTTTAGCATGATCCATGATGGCTCTGCAATACGCCAGCCAGTACGGGCATTTGTGCCCTGTGCTTCTAAATCTGGAGCTTCATGACACAGCAGGAACAGCCCCTCAGCCATGAGCAGCTGGACCCAGCAATGCAAGGAATATTGCCAGCTTTCTAAGGTAAGGCTCGGGCACGGTGTCTGGAAACCACAGGTCCAGGCTGCACTGAAAGTAATTTTTAGAGTGGAATTATATTTCAGAAGTCTGAGATGCATGGTTCTTTGACCACACTTTTCTTTTCAAAAGGCAGTGGAGAGTGCAAGTGGTACAGACCCAGGAAGGATAAAGTACAAGGATCCCAAATTATGAGGAAGACAAAGATGGTTGTTCCACAGGCATCGCTCCAACAGGTAAATCTATAATGCATTACCATGTGGTAATTCTCCAGTGCATCTACATCTGAAATTACTCAGCACCATCAGGGCTTTCTACTGAACAACCTAAAATCCATCTACTCACACAGCACAGACTGGAAAAGTGTCTCACTCCTGTTGCTTTGTATTCGAAGTTACTTGAGCCCAACTAGAGCAGACATGTTAATCACGTGGGTGTCTCAGTGGGCTGCATCAAGACAGCTGAGCTAAAGGTCACAGAAACACACCAGCTGAAGATGTCCCCTGCACTAAAACCACTGACTGTAAATAAAGTCTAAAAATGGAGTAACTTCATGGTAATGAGACAATTAGCCCAGTCCAGTGCTCTTTTGGTTGGAACAGCTACAGTTTCACTACTGATCTTCAGAAGCCAGGTGGATTTTATCCACAGTACATACAGCTGCACATCACATCACAGGGGTGAGATTGGGTGTAAAGAACTAGATGAGGGCAACAACTACAATCCAGTACAACTGGGTGAAGATGGGGCACCATGCTCAGCAAAATGTTTCTTTTGTGGGAAATGGGAGACTTGTTTAAGCAATCTATTATCACTTGGGCTCAGAATATTCCTTTGAGCTGTGGAAGACATGAATTCGTATTTTATATACAAACTGGACTTGTAACCACTTCCTATCTACATTATCTAACACATCATTTAACATATATTTACTTGTCAGTGAATAAGGAGAGCAAATATGACAGCTGACCAGATATGCACTGGAATTTTTTTTTATTATTTTACCTTAGCTTCCCAGGCTTATCAAAAAGATAGATCTATCTCAAATATGATATTTTGTAACCTTTACATAATACTGATGCTCTCAGAAATCCCTCTGACTTCTGTGTACACATAACAGATGAAAAACTGCAGCAAAGGGAAGATGATGTGAGAGCTAACACAGAAAACTCAACCTGCACCTGAGACACAAATCAGATTCTTTTTAAAAGGAAAGTCAAAAAATGCTGTTCAAAATTTTGTCCTGTCATTCGCTTCCAAGTGCAAACCTCAAATGACAGAATACGCAGAGCTTGTTTTGTACATAGATTTTTGTCCATTAACAACTCTACTCCAAACTAAGTAGCACTGGGATCATGCTTGCTCCCAGTTCTGCAGCATGCACTCTAGCAGTAGACAGTCAAGTACGTTTTAAAATGTGCCTCTGTCTCTATTTATAGAGCTTCAAGAACAGGGAGCTATATGACACATTTTCAGTGTCTGAAGAACAAAACCTAAACTTTCTGCCAACAGGATATTTCTCATAAAAGGCTTTATAAAAAGGTTTTATTTTTCCATAGAAAAGTATATTTAAAAACACGGTTATTTGCTAAAAGCAATATAAAACTCTCCAGTTTTTACTTCATAAAAGTTTAACAAAACATAAATATTGTTTACCACTTACTTTCCTATGTACAGACCTCGCATGAGATGGTTAAATAGGTAGAGAGATAATAACTTAGAAATGAATGGCACACAACTACATGAGATTGAAATTCCGTGTCACACTGCACAATCACAGGAACACAAGGAGCAGCTTAAAATCCTCAGTCACCAGATTCTGCTTTGTTCTCTTTACAGCTATGTTCCTCTTTTCTCTGCAATAATGCACCAGTTTCCATGGTCATAGCAGGAAGAAAGTATCTGAAGCTCAGGCACGTTCTCCTCTACCAGAGAGCACAGCTCCCCTTCTCGGAAAACATGATAGTAACGCATGAAGGCTTTTGTATCCAACATAGCATCAGTTTGGTCCCCAACAGACACTGCTGAATCCAAGGCAGAGTCAGTGGAGTCAGATGTTGAAGTTCTCTTGAAAAACTTGCTGGAATTGGATTTACCAGCACCATCTTTAATCCAACCGGAGCTGTAGTCCCTGTCTTCCATTGGGCCATTTATAAATGAAGGTTCCTCACTCTTGCTCTGAGCTACACTTTGGTGTCCCCCATTTAAACTTAAATCCTTCAGTGCATCTGTGGCAGGTGACCACTGTGGGTTTTTGAGGGGCAGGCTTTCCACAAACACATCATCATCATCTAAACTTCGTTCTTTTAACAGTGCCCCATGGTGACCCAAATCCAAACTGCAGTGTCGGGAGTGCTGAATGGGCACGGCGCTGTGTGCCCATTCTCCTTCATTCTTCAGAGGTTTCATTTTCTCAGTTTGCTTTCTCAGGGCTGATTCATCGAGAGATCTGGAGAAAAACCATGAGCGGAAAGATCTTCCCAGGGCACTGTAAAATCTGTTCTCTTCTTCGGAAATTTTCATGCAGCAGGCTCTGGATAAGCAATGGTCCGAATTCTGGGAATGCTTTGACTCAGGTTCTGGCTGCAGACTAGTTTGGTAGCTGCAGTCAGAGATGACCAGCTGTGCAGGGTGCACGTCCCGGCTTTTTACAGCATGCACAAACTCACCCTTATCTCCAGATTGATTCGATTCTGAAAAATGCCGTGAGCACAAGGCCTTGTTCCAAGGAACAAATACATCTTGTTTCTCAAAGCGGCGATTCTTTTGTTCCATAGCCCAAACGTAAATCATCATCTGGCCTCCAGGTATCAATACCCTTGCCATTTCCTTTATTGCTTTGATTCTCCTTTGTTTCGTTGAGAAATGATGGATCACTGTCAAAAAGGAAAGGCATTACGTAGTGAACGCTAGCAAGGACACAGCATTTTTGTCTTCAACTCCTTCTACGTGCTTAATCATTTTAGTTGCCATATCATAAATATCACTCACTGCAAGTCAGCAACAGTGCAAGTTTAGCCCAGAAAGGTCTCTCTTACATTTCTGTTCAATGGATAAAAATAGGCCAATCCCAAAGAAGGAAATTAATTTCATTTTATAACAGGGATTCAAAGGAAGTCAGGTATATAAGCTCGAGGTTTCTGTTTCTGTACATGACCCATAAAAGATCATAGCATGACTGGGTTTCATTTAGCTGCCTGGCATTTCGGGTGCATTAGGTAAGATTAAGGTTGACTTTAGATTTGGGTCACATCTCAGGCTTATTTTACCAGAAGCAGAAAAACTTCTCACTGTGTAACAAACACAGCAAGAAGTTATATCACTAAGAAGATTTCTATAGCAGTGCACTTTCAAAAGAGCTAGTGAGAAAATTTAGACAGAAATACTTTCAATTGCATTAATTTTGTGGAAAGGTGTTGCCTTTACAGAATGTCTGTTTTGGAGGAAAAAAGTGAAAAGACAGTATCTCAATCTATATCTGCATGGCTGAGAACGCTGATTTTTTTGTTAGATTATATAGTGCTATTAAAAAAATTTAAAAATCAAACTAAAAATAAAGCTATCGCAATCACTGTACTTGAATTTTATTTTCAGGATAATTTACACATTTTCAAACTTCACAGCAGTGTGAAATGAAGCTATGTGTCAAGATTTCCACATGGTTTGTAGCTTCCTACTCACCTGAAGGAATCAATTTTAACAGACAGCGAATAACAGCTATTTGTTCTCTAAGCTCTCAAAAGCATTAACTGAGATTGGTTACATTGGCCATGTTGTTCTATATGTCATCAGCACTAGATTTGATTCAGGTCAATGATGTAAAGGGACTGATACCAGAATTAGTTTCAAGTGGACTTGGAGACAGCCACTTCTACATGCAAAACATTCACTCTAGCCATACAACAACATACAATAATTGTATACATTCTTAGCTGAAGACATCTCCATACCTTCAGAGAAAATAGATTACCTTTGTACGTGCCACTTGACAGTAGCCAAGTCTACTTGTAGAAATAGTGTTATTTCCACACTGCAGTTATGTCAGGTGTTTCCAACAGGCCATGACTTTACTTAAAACAATGATTTAAATTGCCATGGGGAAAAAACTTAACTTTTTAACCACAAACCAAGAAAATGGTTCTTGGCAGTTGATATTAAGTAGGCCCTCCAAGGAGCTGAGAACACAATGTAGCAAACTTGGAGGCGAAGAGTCCCCCAATCTATATGGTCAGTATTTATTTCCAGGTACTTCTTACTTTTGCCTGTACCTTCTTGAACTTTGGAAAAACAAACCAAACCAATTTCAATTTCTGTAACAAGTTGGGAAGAAAGGAACTCGTATTTTCTCTCATACAGAGCTAGGCCACATATCACCACAGGAACTCCTCCAAAATAATACCAAAACTGACAGAGACTGTATAAGCACGTGAGCTTAATTCACCAGAAAGAACTGCCAATCAAACAAAAGAATCTGTGCAAGCTTTATGTAAGCTATCCATTTAATGGGTTACACGTTCTTCATGGTTAAAATTATATAATCAGTCTGGTGGATCTGCAAAAATATAAATCCTATAAACAGGATTATGCTAGCAGAGCCAAGAAGAGTATTTAACTATGAACATAAATACTTGCTGTTCTCTGGAATGGGGTTAGAAACATTTTATTCAGAATTAGATGGACATGTGCATGTGTCTATTCAAGCAGGATTAAAATCCATTATTGTTAAATGTACAGAAAGCATACATGAACTTTTAATCTTGTTAGGCCTATAATTGGTATAAACATTAGATAGGTAAGCTGTCCTTCAAAGTCGGCTGATCTGATAGCATTGAAATTATGCTGCAAGCCCTGAAATGTGGATAGAGCTCACTGGTCAACTAGCCAACATGAAAGCAAAGTAACATAGATATAGCTCACATATTTAGTCACCCTTTCTTTTACCATGGTTATGTGAAAAATACATTTAAAAATACATTTCTATCATAGTTAATGCAGTTTGTTGATGGCTACAATAGTAATTATCATGCTTTATATTTTTGCTGATACAGTAAACCAGCCTGAAAGAAGTTCAGGCAAGAGTAAAGCTAAAAAGGTAGTCTGTAACTAGGAACTCTATGTTGTCCTCATCTACCCTTTCCCAGTTTATACTTCTCAAATTATACTAACAAGAGAGGTCAGAGGAGTTAAGATGCTGAGATGCTTCACTCATTTTAGACAACAGGCACTTGTATGGCTCTAAGTTCTCATTTCATGACTATTCTGAGAAAAATTTCTATTCATAACACAGAGTAGTTAACATGATTCAAGTCCTGCTATAGAAAAAGCAAGTTTTCATTTCAGTGCATTTGGTGGTCAAAACAGATCCTAAGGAGGAACCAAGAGTTTATCTTGACCACCTAATCTGTTTAAACTGTGAGCAGCCATGTTTATGTTAGCTTTTACTTGTTTAAAATGCACACTGGAAGGAAATCTTTTCTCCACAGGGTGAACAAGACCACATATAAACAAACAAATGATCCACATATTTCCCTGGTCAACAGTGCTGCTGTGCAATGGAACTTTTTTTTTTTTTTTCCATGTTTACTACATTAATCTGCTGTGATTCTATGGGAACTGTCTCGGAACTACTCTAATTGAGATGAATATGCATGGAAAGAAAAGGATCAGAAAAAAAAAAAATCACATTTCCTGTGGGCTAGAGTGTGTAAATTGTCTTACCTCCAATGGAAATGACTGCGTTGAAGCACTGGTCCCTAAAGGGGAGGTTAAGGTTGTCACATACCAGAACTTCTTCATCTTTCTTCCTTGCAATCTCTACCAATGGTCCACAGTAATCACAGCCAAGATTATACACCTGACTGTTGACGCTGAGATACTTTCCAGTTCCACAACCTAAAGAAAAGAAAAGAATCAGAAGTTGTGTGTTCCAAGCACTGTCTATCTTTCCTAAAGCAGTGAAAAATAGTAGGGAGGCTTTGCTAATTCCAAGATTTCCTGGAAAGCAAAATGAGAGCTTGCTCTTACCAGTACACCCACTACAGGGTTCTCCTGGAGTCTTTGAAATTACACATTCACATTGTTAGGATTGTGACAGTACCAACACCACCGATAAAGGTACTCAGTACACAGCCCTGTGTAATGTGTGTTTGGGGAGGAAGGGTAGGTGCAGATAGGAGGAGGAAGGAGTGATCCTTTGTGGCCACTACTGAATATTGTAGAGCAAAACAACAAGGCTGCTTCATACTGAGCCTGTAAACAGCCTGGTAACCTGTTTCCCTTTTCCTCAATACCCTGCCAGCTCTCTACTGGAACTACTTCCTGTGCCATTTAGTGACCTGTGAGAGATCTCTCTCTCCCAAGTACTTCCCCAGTCTTTGCTAAACCCCACGCGGTACCTCTCCAGTGCATCCTGTTTCTCTCCAAGAAGTCATACCACAGCTGCCACTGACACAAGTCAGAAAGGACAATTTTAGTTTCAGATACAGGCTTGAAAATAACCGTGAATCATAAAACTCCCTGCCGTGTGGCAGGCACATCCTCTCTGTGCCTTCGTGCCAATGCTTTGTAACGCATGTAAATGCAATGAACGGTTCCAGAACGTCTTCCATCTCAAAGTATGTCTTCTCAAGGACTGTGCTGTACTAAATTGAAATCTTTCAGAGCGTTCTTCAATACCGCATGCATAACAGGCACTTTTCAAAATTAGATTAGGAAACATTCACTGCAGTTATGGGTCAGTAGTGAAGAATCATTTCTGGAAGTTGACAGCCAAGCAACGGGGTAGCAGCTTGGCAAAGAGAACCATCTCAGTATTGGTAATTCAATTTAAAGGCCTGGAGTTATCTTTAGAAACATCACTGCTTCTTGCAGCGCTGCTGCTCTCGTTGATGTTAATGTGCACCATTATCTAGAGAGACAGCACAGGAACTGTTGGAGAACAGCACAACACTTCAGTGATGAAAAAAAGAGTGTATTTCTAAAGCAAAAAGCAAGTAATATTCTTTCAAGTAATGCTTGAGAGCAATGGAAAAGACTAATATTGTTAATGCAGTTCAAGAATATATGCAATAAAACATGAAGCTTGGCATGTTAGGAAACAAATTTTACACTTAGTAAAAAGTATTATCGGTTACTGTATTTGCAGAAGGAACAAATTTAGTCAAATATACATTAATTTAGAAGATTCAGTTGCTAAATACATTCACAGAATCACAGAATTGTAGGGGTTGGAAGGGACCTCCAGAGACCATCAAGTCCAATCCCCCTGCCAAAGCAAGTGCCCTAGGACAGGTCGCACAGGTAAATGAATGCTTTTTAAACACACTGAGTTTTTTAGAAATATATGGTCCTCTTTGGAATGAGCCCACATAGTGATAACACTCCCAGTACTCTAAAAATCTACGTTTGCAGGAGAGTCGCTTTTAAGTGAGTCATCAGGAGGGTGGATTCCTCCTTGAAGCTGCTATCGCCATTTATTTTGATTAATGAACAATAAAAAGGCAATTAGATAAAATTATATTTTAATAAAAGGTGCCATTAAACAGAAAAGGAAGTTATCAATTTGAAAATTTTAGTGCCATCGTGTAAACCTCCTCCCAAAATATGCACCAAAAATAAACAAGAGAGTCAGACTCTTGTAGACTTTTTTAAACCTCATAAAAGAAGATACCTCATGTGCCTTGATGGTAATATTCCTATTGGAAACTGTAAGTAAGCATCTACCTTCTCTCCAGATGTATGACATGCATTTAAATTATTTCATCTGGAGCTGTAATGGGGTGATCTTTAGCTTTCAGCAGCCTCTCAGATACCTGCTGATACAGCCTCAAAGAACTTCAGCTAAGCTTCAAATTACTTCTATTGTCTGGCCGACAAGGTATCACGTTAAACTGACTGCTGAGCAAGTGTATGCCACAGGATATTTCCTGAGATTATTAGTGAAAGTGGTGCAGACACATAAAAGAACATATATATTCAAAATAACAGCAATCAAGCATTTTTGGGGTACTGCTCAACAGCAGCAAAAGAACTACTCTCTTATTAAGGCAGATGTGTGATTTGCTGCAATTTACATTTATTACACTTTGCTGTGTAAAAGCATTTTATCAGTGAGGAAAAATCCCAGCATTTTATCAGCATTTCCAGTGAGGAAAATCCAGTGGTGCAAAGGAGCATCTGTTTTGCAGTGATGTGCTGCATAGGACTGAAATCATAACACAAACTAAGCAAATGCACTAGGACCTGGAAACCCCTAAAAATTCTGTAGGTGCAACCAAAAATCAACATATAAACTGAATATGTGGGGAAGCCAACACCACAGCAGGAAAATGAGGTTTTGGTGTCCGTATTCAGGATCATAGGGAAGATCTCACATCATAACTTTTTTTTTTAAACAACAATCATATCAGAAGATTTATCTCAGAATAAAGCCTCAATAAGAGTTTTAGAACAAATGAAAAGCAATAAATTGCTGACCAGCAGTACTTAAACCGAGAGACCTAAATAAACTGAAACATGAAATAATTAAGCTATTAACACTGTTTTTATAAAAAGGGCTCCAGGGGAATGACAGACCACTAAGCCCATGGGGAAATGGATAGATTAAGCCTTAGCTCAATACAAATGTATTTACTGGCCACCTGATACACTGTCAAAGAAAACAAGCTGTATATGGCATCTAATACGGGTTTAAAACCAATTTTAAAGCAATCTTCAAAACAAATTTAAGGGAGTTTTAAGAACAGTTGCTCTGAAGGATACATATGATTAAGATATAAAGCTTGTAAACAATCTTTCACGCCACCTCAAAGAGTGGTTTACCTATATCAGCAACAAGGCTGCCAGGCTTTTGCTCCAGCAGAAAATTTCGAACCCGGGGCCATGCTTTGCTCTGCAGATCACTGAAGTAGGCAGCTGTATTTTCATACACGCTATGCACGTGCTGCTTTTCTAGCTGGGTAGCCTCATGTTCCATCCTGAAAACATAATGAAGAAAGATTATGCACGACACCACACCAACTGTTGTAGCATAGACTTTACATTTTATAGGCATGCATAATTCAGGACCTTGAAAGTTTACATTCATAAAATCATTACACCCATCTTACAGCCATGGTATTTATAAAACGATCTCAACTCGAAGCATCTGATTTTATTTCATGAAATTCAAGAAAACTTGAATGTATCGTCTTGCCTAAGAAGCACCATGTAAGTGTGTGCGCCTATTCAATACTATGCACATTCCTAAGTAAGATCACTGGTGTAGTAAAGGCTTATCTGGTGCAAAACAGAGCCTCTGTTCAGCAGAAATGCAGAAAGTTCAAGAACTGAAAGTTAAGAATAGACATTCCAGTTGTAGCTAAGGTGAGTAGGTAAGCAAGCTATTAGCATGTTATTTGAAAACAGCCCGGACCCTGAAACCAAAGCTCCTAAATCACACATATGTTATTTATGATATATCTACCCTCTAGAAGTGATAAGTTGGTTGAAATTTTCCAGCAACAGACCATGATTTCCCTGCTCCCACTCTGCCATCTTCTTTTCTTAGCAAAGTATTTTATTTTAGTGATTCGTTTTCAAAGTGGCATCTTCTGAGACTGTAAATATTACTCCTAAACACACGTAAAACACCATGCGGATGCAGACATTGAATGTCTCTAAACAGACCCCTACATCTCCTTCAAGATTTCTCCTCATCCAAGGACCAACCAGGTGAAGCTTTACTGTCTGATGGAAGCTGACGAGATTACATTTCAAACTGTTACAGCATTCTGCAAACTAATCCAAACTGCCTGTTTAGTCAGGAAATATTCTTTTTCATTATTAAAACAGCACTTATTTAATTGTCTAAGTACTCAGCAGAGATTAGAGCCTGTTTCCAGAATTATTCCAAGAAACCAAGCAATATATTATCAAAATGAAATCATAAAAGTGACTCCTCTGGCTGCATTTGAAAATGTCAGAAGCAAAGACTTCAAACACACAACAAGTTCTTCTTTCGCTTCCTTTGATTTTCAAATACTAAACATCTTGGAATCATAATAAAAATGTTTCTTTCTGTCACTTTTACTGTTGAAATATATAGGAATAACAAATAATATGAACTCTTCAAAAGACCTGTCCTCTAAAACCAACCTTTTTAATTTAGAAAGTGGGTATTAACCTCAGTGACGGGGGGGCGGGGGGGGGGGGGGGGTGGAGCAAGAAAAAAGAAGTACTTCAAGTTAAGCGTGTGGGAGCGCTTACAAGAACAGATGGGATATTTGATCCATTTCATTTATGGTTTTATGTATTCTCCGCTGCAAGAGGTTGAATGAAATTGTTACAATTGTCACAGTTTATTCTGACTGTATCTACGAAGACTTTTTAGAAGGTTTCTGCTCAATGTTTTCACAATCCTTCCTTTTTTTCCTGGCACAATCCACTTTTTATTTTATGATTCATTAGCTCATTTTTTATACTTATATTTTCAGTGGGTAAAAGAAGTACAGTAACAGTATAGTAAATTCCTAGTAGGTGCATTTTCGGTGTCAACTTGAAGAGTGGGAAACTATAACAGACTGAATAACAGAAGCAGTACTGAATTGCAGACTTTAAATGATATGACATGTGCCAGAAGTTACTCAGAACTTTTCTCAAAATGCCATTTCAAGTTATGGGTTAGTTTCTGTAATCTCAACTAATTACTCCTGGGAGTCAAAAGCCCATTCTTTTTTTCTTATTCGACCCTTAAATAAAATAAATATGGTGTTCCACACCTGTAGCTAGCTATCTTCTCTGCCTCAAAACATACTCTATTTTGTTGTTCAATTGCCTAGAAATCCTCTGTTTAAAAGTAAAGATTAAAAAGACTAACTTATTTTCTTTTGACATCTGATCTGTTCTTTTTTCTAGTTAGTATTTCATGTTTGGTTACTACGGGCTTCAATGTTTCCAACTGTTTTTCCACTTGAACCTCTTTGTTCAATCTGTGCAGTTCTTAAAAAAAACCAAAGAGAATGTTTTCAATCATCTGAATATTGATTTCCAAATGCTACAGAAATTCTAGCTTATGACAGAAGTAGCTCTCTCATTGATTTGAATATTTTAAATAAACAATAAAGCCAACTTGGACTGGATTTAGAAGATGGTAAGAATTTTGCCATTGATGCAATGCTCTATTATACTTTTTCTAAAAAGTCTTGATTAAATTATAGTGTAGGCTGATGTTTGCCTTAGTTCCCTATTCAACTCCAAGACCAGTTTTTGCCTTTAACTTTCTCATTCACTGGGATTGGTACCGTGTCTTCTGCTATACAGGCCATGCTAGAGACTCCCACATATTACAGCACAGCCCTAGAGGTTATTACTTTTAGAAACACTTAATAAACATTGTCAAGCTAATAATTTGGTTATAACCTTAGAATAAGAGTAGTCTACTAACATACAAAATATTTCATTGGTCATTTCATTACAATTTCCATCCCTTCTGATCTTTTATGTTTTGTAGATAATTAAGTCACGTGATGAAATTAGACTCGCCAATTTGACTTTCCAGTCAAGATCCATAACTCTGTCAGGAAAATGTCCTAGCAATTAACTACTTCAATGCTTACAAAAGGCAAGAAACCTGTGGAGTCTGACCAGACCTACAGCTGTAGCAGTTCCATACAAGCCTGATGTCACTGAAAACACCAGAAACTTGGAACTGTGGAACCTTACAAACCAAAGTCAACTCTTTTACTTCTCTTTATAAACAAAACTTGAAAGTGTCAGATAGTGTCTCTGCAGCACATCAATTGTGAAAAATGTTTGGTTCATCCAATGTCTGGATGGCAACTTCACAGGTAATTCCAGTCTATTTTGCAAGAGAGGTAATGAAATCCAAGACGTCCAGAAATCCTGCTGCTTCAGCATCTGCTCCAGCATCTGCTCCAGTTCTCACTGAAGCTACCTGGAAGCTGCCTGATAAGACCAGCAAAGAGAAGAGCAGAAGGTGGAAGTTACGGACACGCTTTCTGTGTGTTTAATTCTTCTATTCTTGTGCTTCTGCTCCTGTCAAAGGGCCCAAGCAGAGACTTGGTGCAGTGTAGGGAGTTTGCAGTAAATTGGCACCCAGCTGTTCAGTCACTCTGCAGCAAGTCTTGTCAAGTCCCTGAAACATGGATGTAGCTGAAGAAATGTCAGCCTCCTGCAAACAAGCCGTTTGGACAACGAATGAATCGTGGGATTCTCCTTCAGCGCTTCCTGGTCATCGAGGTTTGTTCATGAGACTTCAACAGGCCCTTGGTGCAGCTGGTCTATGAAATGGGGAACCTTGATGGAAGTTCTGGTGTGATTTCTATTGCACTTGTGGGGAAATGGATCACCAAGTCCATCACATCTAACTCAGTATATGAACAGAGCTGTTTGAACATACACAGGTTATAGCCCATCGGCTCCTTCCTACATTATCACTTTCCTTTGTCATTAAAAACCAGAAAAAGGCAAAATAAAAAAAACAGACTAAAATATTTCAGCTTTCTAGGAGGCAAAAGGAATTGTACAAATATATGATATTACGTATTTTCCTAGCTACATACCTCGCTAAAGGTTCCCTGGCTCCAAGGTAATCTAATTTCTTCCTTTTCCATTAACATTTTGCAACCTTTTAGATGATTAACATTTCAAGGATACTACTTTAAGGAAAAGTCATGTTGCTTAGACATTTTCTGTCACTGCTGAAGTAATAAATGCATTCAACCATGTGATCTTGAAATAACAACCATCAAAATAACAACCCAAATTTCCAACTTTTGTTTTTTTTAAAAAAATCAGGATATTTTGGGGGAGGGGAAGGGAAGGTAATGTGTTCAGATTTGTTTCTTTTCTAAGTGTCTGATGTGATTTTTGACTAACTGTATTAAATACCTTATCCTCAACTGGACAAAAGAGCTGCTGGCTCCCAGATGCAAGGGGTGCCCTGACACCAAAGTGCAGGAGGTCGTGTTCAGGCCAAAACCTCTATCTCTACCACAGTCTACACAAAGCTTTCCACACCTTCCTGCAGTTCTTCCAAATCCCTTGGTACCCCTCCTTGGCTACTTCAAGTTACCCCCTCCCATGCACTTAATATTTTCACATCTTACTACATCTACCTTAGCATCTGCTATGTCACCACCACTTCTTTAATTCAGTGTGTAGTACTGCAAAGTCTTCTCCTGGCTCACGTTCATCTTCCTCTTGCCTCTATTTCCAGATCAGTCACAATATCTGGAACATGTTTCAAATTTTTTGTCAATGGCCTCTTGGATGCACCCTGTGATATTCACAGTAGTCATCAAATCCTGCATGGCTCCTTCTTGACTTCAAATCAATTGTTCTTGATTAATTTGAGCCACATGCTTTCCTTCTGTCTTCTCTCTCTCAATTGCCTATTTTCTCTAACCCTTTGATGAGCAGCAGGAAATTATTCAACTCAGTTTGAGAATCCGACATTGGGGTTTTCAGTCGATTAATGAGTGCCCCTCTTAGCTGCACTTTTCACACACCAGTGGGAACTTTCAATCCCATTTTGGATTACGAGAACTCCTAAATCAAAGACCTAGGAAATTCAGCACAGTTGTGTCTCTATGCTGCCACAGCAACACAAATCTTAGCTATGCATGCAATGGATGCAATAACCTAATTAATCACTAGCTTTAAATCAAATTATATCAACCATGAGGGCCGGGTCTACATCCTACAGTACCCTGCTCTCCACCAATGACACATGCAGCTGTAGCTGATACTGACAGGTAAGTAAGAGTGACCTAGTCCAACTTCCCTCCCCTCATCTACAGAACAAGGAGAACTGCCTATACAGTGAGAAATACTTACAGTTTACTTCCAGTTTGCTTCAGATTTACCAGTATTTTCACTCAAATGTAAGTAGTTAAGATAAGTGTACAGCCCTAATGGTCACTTAAAAATAAGTCTTTTTTTTCCTAGCAAAGTAAAAAATCCAATTAATCTCCAACTGCAAAACACCATTGCAGCTCTTCTCAAAAGCAGACCCAAGATTTCTTTATCAAAACTTTGCTTACTTTTAGGATTGAATTTATAAATCACAGCCACAAACTTCATTCTGATTGACAACCCATTCTTGTTTCATTAATGAAGGCAACAAATTGGACTATGACGACATACTAAATTGCTTCCAGATACAAATCATTACGTAAAACAGCTTTATTAGTAAATAAAGGATAATGAAACCAAATGATGGGAATCCTGCCATGAATTGTTAAACTAGCAGCAATGAAAGTTTAGCAAGAGGATACAGTAGGAGATGATTTGCTTACATAAGGCTAACAACTCTGGTAATTAACTTCACCCACGCATGAACTCTTATAATCCTGTGAAAATGCACTGCCTGAAATCAGAGCAAGAGGAACTCCACTCAGCACATCTAAAACCTTACTGAGCTGAAGTCCTGATTCGGGACCCTCCCTGCAGGAAAATGTGGGAAATTCTAAAGTGAAAACCATAGAGCTGAGACACGTTTGACAAGAATCGTTGCTAGCTGAAATGCTGCCTGAGAACCTAGCGTTTTAAAGTAATTTCACTGATTGAAATAGAATTGCTGCCATTGTATTTTTTCCTCACCAAAAAATAGAGAGAATCTTGCCTTGATCTAAGATGGAAAGCGCTGTGGCTGTTCTTTCAAGATCTTGAGCTAAATGAGCTTATGGCTTAAGTTCTAATTACTCAAAATTACAATCATTCACCATCATGTTCCTTTTGTTAGCTTTTTTTTTCCAGTCCAGACAAAAAGTAGTACTATTTGCTGCACATTCTCGGATCAGTTAATCATTTAATGTATTCCTCTTGCTGTTTTGCATTCAGGGTCATTTTCTACACAGCTGAAAGCTTGCTCAGTAACAGATTTACTTCACAAAGTACATAGACTCCATTCTGTAGACAGGTAACATTCTCTAAGATGACAACGCACAGATATGGACCCTTTGCCATTAAAAACACTGAAGAAGGAGCATACTCTTGCAAATATTGCACAGTCCCTTGAAGTGTCTGTTTGTCTTTACTATCACATCAGAACTCATAAATCAGCTGCCAGCAAAGAAGGTCCCTTCTTACAAAAGTCCAACAGAGTCAAAAAAGCCCTGGTGCTAGATGTGCACTAATGTGCACCTTCAGATCCTGGACAGAAACAGTGAGTATGGGCATTGGAAGACTAGGAAAAAATTGGTCTACTATACAGGAAGAGAAATCCAACAGCAAGTGGTGCTGAGAAGAGCACTGAGGTTTTCCTTTTCTTTCTCCACTACTCATGCTAACTGTCCTCAGGCAGCCCATACATCAGTGCCAACGGGAAAAGGACTTAGGGAAAGGACAGACTGGGGCTTCTTAAGTAAGTTCAGGGTTTTCAAAACAAGTAGCCTAAGAAACGGTACTCAGGGAACTGATTGCACCAGCCTTAGATTAAACTGCCTCAGAGCAGCAAGAAATTAGCTTTGAGAGACTGTGGGCAACAGGTAGAGTCCCTGGTCTCATGATACTCATAACAAACTAGAGACAGTTGGTTTAGATGATATCACAGTAGAAAGTGGAACCATTTGGAAGAGAGTATTTAGAGTACAGTTAACAATTCACTATCACGAGTGTAATTATCAACAAATCACTATCACACTGGAAGGATGCCCTGAGAAGCCTGTTCAGAAGTCTGCTTTGGATACTCCTCAGCGATTTCTTTGCGTGATGGATTAGAGAGCAGCGTTATGTCTGCAGTTGGACCAAACAGACAAGGGTTCAAATGCAATGGATTAGAATTCAGGTGCTTTAATCAACTGAGAAAGACAAAAGAGCAGAGCATTTCATTTAGATAAGGCTAACCAACTGCACAAATAAAGACTGAAGGAGGAAGGATGAGATTACCAGGAGCAGTTCACTGGAAGTGGATCTGGACACTATAACATTTTGCAGATTTAACAGGATAGTCTGTGCTGTTATTGTGCTTTTTGCAATACGCTGTTGCAAAAAATTAAGGACAGCACACAGAAATAGGGCAGATACTTGCAAGTTACATAAAATTGTCCTTCTCCTACAGTCAGCACTGCTGATGTATTGGGTTTGAGTATTATGTTTGATTTCCAGCAAGAATCTTACAGAAAAGAACAATGGCCAGAGACCATTGCAAATCTCTGTGAGGTAAGAAATCAAGTACACTCCTGGCAAAAACAGTTGTTTCAAATTGTTTGTCCAGGACAACAGAGGATCATCTTCTCATACAAGAAGGGCTGGTGCAAAATGGGAGGGAATAATCCATTTTCCAAAATGAAGGGTAGACCAAAATAAGTGGGCTTAAACTACAGCAAGGATACATGTGAGGCATTTTAAAACCAAGAAGAACAGTAAAGCACTGGAAATTATTGTAGACTGGGTACATCATGGAGTCTTTATCAGTGAAGTCTTAAAAAACAGAAGTTAGTTAAGCACTTGTCAGAAAGTACACTGATGTAATTGATGCAGCTTCAGGGGAGGGGCATGTTGCCCCAACATCTAGCCTTGTGACACTGTGTGTCAGTACAAAACATCAATTTTTCATGCTATAAGCAAGATTTCAGTGACCTGCTGCAGAAACACAAAAATGAAAGGCTGCTTCACAACGTTCTATTATGCTTTAACAGAGGAGCTGTTTCTACAGTCAAAACAATGCAGGTATTAAACTAATTTCCTTCTGACTTTCAGATGGTTGGTTTCCTAAGAGCCCTGTAGCAGTTTCTCAAAGCCCTTGTCTGCTCTATGCTCCTCACAAGCTCTAAATGTAGCTATCTTCCCTCCTTGGTGACTGTCTATCAACAGTTATCTTGTCTTCTCTCCTTACTCACCAGCAGTTAATTAAACATTAAATATTTAGTAGTTCTTATCCTTCCTGATGAATCCGTCTCAGTGGTCTTTTGCAAGTACTGTGGTCATTCTCTATATCCTCTCCATATGTTGGCATTCTTCATGCCAAACTATATTCAGAGGAATATTTGCTTCCTTAATGTCATCCTACAGTCGTGGAATTACACTTCTCCACATTCCTTCTGTTTCCTTACACCGTGGGTTTGCATTTAGAGTACTATAGTCCAGATGGATTAATTTTATCTTTTTTTTCTGCCCATAGAGCTCATCACTGTTACTTCTTGCTTTATACATACTGCTATATACAAAGCCTCCCCAATTAAAACAATTTACAAACCAACTTAAGATACTAATTTACTTGAAAATCCACCTTCTGCTGAAACCTAATGTCTTAGTGTCAGAAAGATAAGCAGCACATTATCAAACAGGATTCCAAATTAAGGTTGCCAATGGCTACCTTTGATCCCAAGATTAAACATAAAATATTGCCCAATCATTTACAGTAATTACAGAACTAAGTGGATTCTCTTGATACCTTTTATAAACTACTCTTGATTATCACATGCTTATGATAACTGAACATATAATTTCCCATCTTAAAATATTCATGTACCAACGTAGTCAGTGCTGAACACAGGTATTAAGCTCAGTAGATGAACATGAGAATAAAAGCAAAGACAGTATTATATGTTTATTACTTTTTTAAATTAAAAAATCCAATCAATTAGCTTTTTTTGTTTGTTTCTGTAATTGTTAGTCATAGGAAGTTACATATATGTATTTGCTTTCTTGTCAAAGAAAAGGTGTCTTATCTGTCTTTGAGGTTAGGGCTCAAAGACAAAAAGCTATCTTATGTACCACTGCATAGTAGTTGTGCACTTCTGCAGCTGACAAAGGCACCTGAAGATACGACAGTAACCCTGCCAGGATTCAGAGTTAGACTCAGAGACACAAAAACTGCATTATGTTGTTACTAAAAGGTTGAGGTGTGACCCTCCATGACATGCCTGGCTGCTGTCACAGACACAGGTTCTTCCAGTCGTAGCTGTAGTCGACTGAGCAGCGTGAAGGCTTAGTGTCCCTGTAGTCAAAATCCCTAGGAAAGATCCTTCATTTCCATAAATCACCAGAATTTCACTGTAAGATTACTTCACTTAAAATGCTTTACAGTTTGACTGATACCTTTTTACACAACTTTCTAAGGCCTCTATTTCCAGGCAAAGAAAGGCCTTGACACAAAGCATTTTTTCCTATTCAGCATCAAAAGGAAAAGCTCCCTGAGGGAGCTGACATTTCATATAAACACCACTGAAATTCTCCATTTGGAACATATTTTAATACCATGGCTCTTTAAAATTTTTTCCCCTTAAAATTAATATTTTCCAGGAAATTATTGTATGACGGGGAACAAGAGTTGATACCTACAAAAATCAGTATATGAAGCATCAATACAAGTATCTTCTTAGAAAGACTTTGATCCAGAAGTAATTGATTTTTTCTGAAATTATTACATGTAAATCTGAATGCAAAGTTTTCTTCAAAATGGAACATTTTTCAACAGCAAAACGCAAACCAAAATATACAGTGCCTTTGCTCTACCTGTGCCATTTTAAAACTTTTCTAAGGAAAAAAAATAATCAAGCAACATGAGTTTTAGTCATGCCTGGCAATGACCCAAAAAATTATTTTCCAATAGTTAGACTTTTTTTTCTTCCCAGTAATTCAGCTGATATTTCCATCTCCATTTAAGAAGGTAAACACATAACTTTTGAAGAACCAGTGTCTTTACTGTTCAGTGCTTTTAAACACAATGGATTTTAAAATTATTTTTAAATTACTTCACAAGCTTATAAAAGTCCATAATATTTTTTCAATCTCTTTAATCTTTATGAATTAAAGAGACAGGCAGCCCTCAAGCTGTGGTTTTCTGCCACACAGGATTACTCTGTATCTATTATTACTTACAAAGTTGCCCATGTAGATCTAGGTACTGCAAAGGCATGGATATCCGCTTAACTTTATGCACTGTAAATCATCTTACTGACCTCGGGTAGCCTATTAATAATAACTAAAAGCAGGAATCTGCACACAACTTTTTGTCAGGGCAGAGCATTGTGCTGCTTGTACCATGCCATATTCTGATCCATGCATCCAGAACAGATGGTAAAATACCTGCAAATCTGAGTATTTGCACGACAAGTGTTTATCCCTTGATACAAGGCTGATTTCAAAGTCTGACTTTGCTTTATAACTTCAGCTGTGGATTTATGACTGGTTTACCTCAGCAAATGCAGAAAAATATGAAGAGTTACTTGTATTTTTTCTTTGCACAAAGTTCAGCTTAGCATTATATATATGTGTGTCTGGAAAGGTTTGATGCCTTTGAAGATCTCCTTGCCAGAGGCGATATTAAAATGCACAGGCAGAGTTACCTACACATATCTAATTTGCCCAAAATTCACATCTCTGTAAGCTAAACAGCAGCAGCACCACTGGAATACCTCAGCATGCAACCCATTACAAACACACAATGCGAGGAGGAAATCAGTAAATAAAAACTCACTGGCTCCAAGCCCTGCTCTATAAATAGCACAGGTAACCCAAATAAATACATCGATACACCAGACTGAAAACAAATTACACAAATGTAACCCAACCCCCCCTCCAGGGGTCCATTATGGCACATTAAAAAGTCCCAAGAGGACCTTTTCCATTGCTCACGGAGACACGGCTGCATGGCTTTACCTATTTCTTGAGTTTCACGCTCAGAATCATAAACTCCAGAAGCACGTTTCACCCGAACAACTCTATCAAGAGGGAACATGCACTACACTGCCACAGCAGTGCTGCTCAAGTAATTCTGTTGCTTCGTTCTTTGCAGAAGGAAGGAAGGAGCAGGTGACCTGACTCCCTGAGCTCTGGCTGCTCCCACTGACATCCAGTGGGGAATGAAAATCCCTTCGCAAACATTCATTAAGCGGCGAACACTGCAACGCCGAGGGCTCTGTGAGGGTTTACAAAGGCAGTGCTTAGGTATTTCAGATTTTCTGAGAAAGGGGGGGGAATTAAAAAATAAATTATTAACTAGTGGAGCTTAGGATTGCTCCAGATCATTGTTCAGGACTGTTTGGTGATGTGCAGGGTACACTTCATTTTTAATTAATCAAGTGAACATAGAGAAACTTATTATTTCTGTTGAAAATTCCACACACGCACATGCACATCCACAAACTATCCTCCCTAACTGCTACGCCAAATTCAGCACCAGCATCCCTCCTCATCCCTAGGTCTGCAAGCCGCGGCTCCACTCAATTGAAACGGGAAAGGGGGTGGTGGCTTGGTAAAATAATATTAGTTAAAAATCTGGAAATCTTTCAGTCCCGGGGTGGGTCAGCGCCTTAGGGGCGACTCCCGGCTCGGTGGGCAGCGTTTCGAGGCGGATCATCTCAGTTTGATAAAAATCTACAGCCACAAGAAAGAATAAATCTCAGCGAGGCTCTTCTTTTTTTGGCTGGCATGGGGTTGAATTGATTTTTTTTTTAGATCCCCCCCTTTTTTCTCTCCTATGGCCAACCCGGGGGGAAAAAAGGGGGGGTGGTCTGTATTCAGCATCCCCCCCTCCCATCGGCGTAGCGCGGCCACCTTCCCCCTGCCCCCCGCTACTCCGCCCCGCTCCTTACCTGCACCCGCGGGGCGGCGGCGGCTGCATCCCGCCGCGGAGGCGGCGCTTGGCCGCGCCGCGCCGGGCCGGGCCGTACCGTACCGCGGTGGGAGGGGGCCCCGGCGGAGAGGCGCGGGGACTGCTTTTGCCCTCCCCGCGCCTCTCCGCCGGGGGCCACCCCCGGTCGGTGGGTACCGATCGCCTCCCCCCTCCCTTTACCCCGCAGGCAGGAGGAGGAGGAGGCGGGGAAAAAGGGCCGGGTTATCAATTCCCCCGTTAACTCTTCTCCTTGCGGTCTCGTCTCATCCCTCTGGGCGTCTTCCACCGGGAGATGGGGAGAGATGGTGCTGATGGAGACGGTAGTGACGGTGGGATGCTCCGTCAAGGAGCGAAGGGGCGGCTGGGGGGGTGGGCAGCAGGGTCCCCAAGCTCCAATAAACCGCGGGTGATGGGAGCCGCGCTGTCTCCGCCGGTGATAAAAGCGGCCAAGGAGGATTAGCCTTTGCTCATTTAAAGGTTAAGCTCAAGATAACCTTTGTGACTGGGTCCTGCATGCAGGGCTTCCCCTCCTGAGAGTGATTATCTTTTTTTTCCCCCCTTACTCCAGCACCGGTTCCTGTTACAGCAGTCTGAAAATGGCAGGTTGTTTCTATACTTTCACATCTCTATAGGTGTTTATTAGACAAAAGTACACAGAATCCCAGCCATGCATCAGCATCCCAATACTATCAGCACTACAAACACCAGCTAAAGAGATAGTCCTGTCCAGAGACCTCATAGATTATGTATAAGAGATTTCAAATAGAGAAGAACGTGAGGAAACAATACGAGCCAGTATGACAGGCAGAGAGCACCGCACAAAGTACCGAAGGTGCGGGACTATTTGCTGTTGTGTGCAGCCTTTTGCTCAAATCAGCTTGGAAAGTACCTGGAGACAGGATTATGGGGAAATTGTGGGAATGGGATTTTCAAAACTGGCAAAATGACTCAGGAACATGCATTCCTTTTATTCTGACAATCCTGCATGAACTAAAAAAAAAAAAACCCCCACAACAAAAAAACCCAAAACAAACAACCCAACCCCCCCCCCCAAAAAAAAAAGAAAAACACCCAAACCAAAAACCAAACCCACCCCACAAAAAAAAAAAAAACAAACCCAAAACAGTGTCACAGGAAGATTAGGAAGACTGCAAGATCAAACTAAGAAAAACTACACTCAAGACATATATACCTAATATTCTATCAAATATAAAAAAGTCACAGTAACAGCTCTTGATCTTCATTATCAAGATATTCAACAGTCAGTGCTGTTGGCTAAATCCCAAAAAACCTTCTTAACTCCTTCAAAGAGCTTTGACTGATCTATAGAACATGATGGCCCCTTAGGAACACTGTTGGCTTGTCCCTGCCATTCCATACTTCCACGTGCGTGTGCTAATTCAATTCTGTAATGTAGTGTCAGCTAAACTGACTGGTGCTGACAAATCAGGGTCTGACATTCCCAGATTCTCTCAGAGACCAGTTTTTGCAAGACACCATCATATCTGCCTCATCCTGCCTTTGGGTACCAAGCTGATTTCAGCAAAAGGCTGCAATGTTCCACAGCTCAGTACCCGCAGCAACTTCGTACCTGAGCTTCCTAAAAATTCCTCAGATGTGAAAACCATACAGTCCATTTATTGGCATAATTATTGATTTATTTTAAGACCACTCCATTTTAAAGCAACTACCTCAAATGTAACCCTCTTAGAGAAAGATTCCAATGCAGACTCTCTTAGAACTCCCCCCGTTGTGAATTCACACAGCCTTTCCCCACACAACCCAACCTCTTCTGGACTCTCTTTAAACCCACTATTATCTGCTGGTTCTATAGATTCCCTGGCAGACTTCCTGCTTCTCAATTAGATGTTAGTCATGTAGCTTAATGCACTTTTGGAAAAAAACCCAACCAAACCAACAAAACACGGGTAACTAAGGTCTCAGCATGGTATACAAATTTATGTAGAATAAAAATAGAATACATTTTCCTCTGAAGTACTATGCATCTACAATTACATATAAATAGAAGTCATTAACAGCCCCTCCTCCCAAAACAATTAAAAGACCTCATCAAGATCAATTTTTTTTCCCCTCTCTATTAAAAAGGATTTAGGTCAATAAATTAAGTGACCAAAGGTTGGGAAAGCCAGAAGGCTGCCCATGAAATCTTAATTCAGCCCTCTTGTGCATGTGCTTGCTACCCTGTACTTAATTACGAGCTTGCCTGCAGAACACCAGGCTCCATTTCAAACATCTGAAATTATGTAGTGGCAAGCATGTGAGACTGGCTAATTACGTCTCCTCCTGCGTTCCCATCCATTTATTCCCCTACTTTCTAGGGGCCTCTTTTCTCCTCATCTCTTTTATCTCTCATGTGGAAATTTCTCTTTTCCCGATCTGTCTGAAACTCCTACCCTCAGATAGCCACTTTAATAGTGAATCAGGTAAAGGTTTTTTATAATAGGGGCACAGAGGTTGCTAATTATTCCCTCAAAGCTTATTTGTGATTTTTCTCCAAATGTGAGAAAAATGAAAGGGAAGGAAAACAAAGACAAGGAAGGGAGTGAAGAAAAAAAAGGAGGAAACAAAAGATTCCAGGTAGAAGCAGAAGGAAAATAAGGATTTGAGGTCAGACTTCATGATATAGAGCTTCCTTCTTACAAATCAGCTTTCAAAGTCTACAGAGACACAGCTGTAGGTGAAAGCAAAAGGAAGGCATTAAGTTGCCTGATGTCTTGGAGGGCAAGGATCATACTATATTTATAAATAATGCTGCACCATGCCAGTAGACATTCTGATGCTTTTTTTTTTTTTGAATTGTGGGTGATGGGTTTGTTTTTTTTTTTAATTTGTGACAAAACTCTGCTTTCTATCTGCTTCTCTTGGAAGAAGGCCTCGCCAGTCAAAGCCTTTGTTCCCTTTCTATGCTAGGTATTACAAGAACAAACACTTTTCAGAGGATTATTTTCTATGGAGATGCTTGAGATGTAAGCGTGACCTAATAAACTTACATCTTCAGTTGATGAATTTGTTCTTCACATAGAATTATAATGTTACCTTCAAACTCTAATGGGTTTTTTTAAAGTTTTCCAGCAGAACTAACAAAAAGAGAACCAGTGGTGTTTGAAAGATCATCAGTAAGTTAGTATTATTATTGTGCACTACAAGGAGTATTTCCACTTCATGGGGAACTTTAGACCCAAAACAGGCTAAAGCACAGAATCACAGAATGTTAGGGGTTGGAAGGGACCTCGAAAGATCATCTAGTAATGAAAGATCACCCTGCTAGAGCAGGATCACCTAGACTAAACCACAGAGGATCACATCCAGGTGGGTTTTGAATGTCTCCAGCAGAGACTCCACAACCTCTCTGGGTAGTGTGTTACAGTGCTCCATCACTTATTAAAGCAATAACTATTCAATACTCTCTTTTTTTTTTTTTCTTTTGAGGAACATGAAAATTCAAAAGAAAACTTGAGCTAGAGAAACATGCTATTTCCTAAATGAAGTGCCAATCAATCTCAGTATCACAAAACTCACATTTCCAAAAGAAGTGCCTAAAATGGTAGTCATTCTCCTGAGTGCTTCAGACATGAGAGACTTTCTGGCCCTTTCCCATACAGTTTCTTCACAGCCACTGGCACTAGAACTTGATTTCCTGAATAAAATTAAGATTCTCTGCTTCTTATTTGCTACTGGGAGTTATAATAATAAAAAATAGCCTCAAAGTTGTAATAATACTGTGTGCTGAGCCATGCTGCAGGGTATTATGGATTTACCTTGAATGGGATAAGAAAGCAGAACTAATTTATTAATGGCAAGGCATGTTACAGTCCAGTAAAATGAAATGCTTGTGACTTTGGGGACATAACCGTGCAGATATTCTTCCACATAGGCTTAGTGTGCAGACAAGCTCATATCATGGGAGATTTTTAATGTGTGGCCTTCAGAAGCTACTGCACAGAGCTGCTGTGGGGATTAACTAGTTAAGATTTGCAAAGTGCTTTGAAGATTATAAGGCATCAAGTTGCATAAGTGCTAAACACTATTATTTAATACTTAGGCATTATAACCAAGCTTTACAGGACAATTCACATTCACCTTACTAGTCTGAGTCTTAGTGATTTCAATGCCCTTGTTGCAAGAGCTAAGGCAAGCAGAACTGACTGCAAGGCTGAAATTCCTTTCTTGTTTCACTATCAGAGACTAAAGTGAGATAGAACTGTAATAGCATTGCAAAAAGTGTAATTTTAAAATATTATGAAATGCTATAGTAGATCCAAGAAATCCACATACAAAATACAGGGCTCCTTAAGGTGCCTGTTCTATGATCTTACCAAATCTGTGTCCCCTCCTACCCAAGCAGACCCACTGACTGTCCTCAAGGAAGTACAACTCCAACCATCAAACCCATAAATTGATGAAACACATCAATTTTACCCACTGAAATTGTTGCCAAGTGACAGTAAGGATGGATAAAATCTGTACACTGACAAGTCATACTTCAGACACATTTTAGCTTTGACTTAATTAAAAGTTATTTAAGTAAAAATTTTGGAAGAAAGATGAACACAGACTGTTGTCTTTATCAACCAGATTTAGGACAGCTTTTTTGACAGTGTCTTTGTTGAGTTTGATTTTTTTGTATCATGTTTCCTCTCCTTTGTTTTGTAACATCAATTTTCAGTAGCAGTAGTTGTTTGTTGGGAGGGGTTTTTTTATGGTAGCAAAGGGACAAAGCATTTGTTGATAAAATAACTATGCCAAACAGCAAGAACATGACATAATTTTGTACCTAACTATGCTGCCAACACAAGCATTTCAGGTCTGCCAGCATCCATGCACTATAGATGTCAGGGTGGCATACTCTTAGAACCACAGAATGGTTTGGGTTGGAAGGGCCCTTAAAGATCATCAAGTTCTGACCCCCTGCCATCGGCAGGGTCACCCTCCACTAGCCCAGGCTGCCCAAAGCCCCATCCAACCTGGCCTTGAACACTGCCAGGGAGGGGGGAGCCACAGCTTCTCTGGGCACCCTGTGCCAGTTACTGTCGGACCTTGATTTGCATTCCAGCATCCTGAAGCCCTAAGACCCTATTTGGCATGCAGGGAAAGAGAGTTGGATGTATTTACCTTAGAAGGACTAATTATTATTCAATGCCACTCTCTTTGCAGGACAAAGCACTCAGTACTTAGATTTCCTGCCTCTGCAGAAGTGCTGCAGACATTTCACAAGGACAGACTCTTCAAGTGTACGCATTTCCTCTCTGTGGCTAAGAATAAAGATTACTCTCCTATAGTGTTTTGACATTTTGATCTGAATTGAAGCATATAATAAAAATGCACTTCACTGAATGCCTCCAGGATGAACTGGAGCTTTAGAGCCAAGTAAAGGCAGAAGAGAGCAAACAGAGAGTGAAAAGTGCACTTATACAATAAACATGGATCCTTGGCCTTTCGTGGGTCAAAGAAGATGCCAGTCTCTAATGCTCCTACCTCTCTGCAGGAAGAATAAACTTTGCTTCCTCTATGAAGTTATTAACAATCATTGCATCACAGGAGATCAAATTATTTGTCCCAAAGCATACATCAAGTCCATGAAAAAGGCAGAGCTCAGCTTAGCTTTCTAGACACTGATCCCCAACCCAGATTCCTTTAACCTTTCATCATCTTAAAATGGAATACAACAGCTCAGTGCACACTGCTCACATAAAAGATTTGTCTACACATGGTGGCAAATTTGACTTTACAAACCGTTAACAGGGCCTTATCAGTCTTCAGACCAGTTATCCCAGGAGATGTGGAAAACTGGAGGTGGTTTACTTCATTCAGGCTCAGCTCCTTAAGCTCAAAAGAGTTCACACAGAGATTCGCAGCTTTTTTTGTTCTTGCCAGGCTTTAGAGGTTTTCCAATCCTTCAGCTGAGCCTCCTCTCACCTCCACAGTTGCTCTCTCACCTCAGTGTCACAGCTAAAGCAAGAAAAGCAACTCAGCTGTAACGGTAATTTCTTTTGTCTTTTCAGGAACCTTTTTCTTGGATTACCTTACTGCCTTCTGTTTTGTTTAGAGAGTCTTGAATCGTACAGTGGCAGCTACTCATTACTCAGTTTAGATTCAAATTATAGGTTACTTGTGCTGTTGCTCATATCAACAGTAAAATACTTGACCTGAATTAGTAATCTTAATGCTTATTTTGGCAGAAGTGAAAATTGTGTTTCTGAAAGGGCAGATATTTACCAGGTGAAAATCTAGTCAGAATTTGAAAAAAAAAAAAACACAGCTAGGTCATCTGATGCTTGAGGTTCTGAGCCTTAAAGAGACAAGGACTGCCAGCAGTTTTACCTACTGTTCAGACCCTGACACACACCGTTTGGAAGTAGGTGTACATGGCTTGGTTTTCATGTGATTTTAGTATATTTACTATAAACCTAAACACTGTAAAAATGGAACCATCAACAAATGTTTTTGAATGCTGCTTAAAACCAGTATGTGGTGTACAGGACAAAAAAGCAGCACAAAAAGCAAGCACCCCATCAGTCCCTCCATGCAATGGATCACCTGCCACTAAAAGGCAGGACATATGTGTCTTGCTGGCAGTGGCCACATGCAGCTCTACGGTGGACAGTATTGAGAGGTGGCATGTCCACAGCTTTCCTATGTTCACAGCAGACCAAGATCCATTACAAGACGACCATGTGCATCTTTTTCAACTTTTTCTTTCTTCAGAGGGCAGATTAGTTCGGAATATGCTGGGCCTTAAATACTGTCTTTCTCTGCTGAACTATCTACCAGATATACTGTGAATGTATCAGTTTTCTGGTGCCCTGAGCTCCCAACAGAAACCATTTTCCTGGGGCTAGGAAAATGTCCTCTATTTTTCTGACACCCTGTAACTTTCAAGACCAAAGCAACTAAAATGCTCACCTCAATCCAATCAATTGAGTTCTGTTTTCTCATCTATCAACCCATTTCATAGGCATGGGGGATGGAGGGAAGGTTAGTCTAATTTAATTCCTTCTGATCACCAAGGAGCAGAAAAATATGCACAACACAATCCAGTTAGATGCTCCTGTCCTAACCCAACTGGAGCTAGGAAGAGTCTCATGTTAGTGGTATATGCGTATAGTGGAGATTTCTATACCAAGCAGAGATAAAAAGTCTTTCTTGGCGAGAGAAGCTGTTAACACCAAGCATTCTGAATCTGAGTTCTTAATATTTCTGAACTTATTCCCACAGTATTTCTCCTGAGTACATATTCCAGTGAAATGCTGAAAACGTTTCTGCTGTCCTTTGCATCTAGAAAGAGATTGAATGGAAGGGAGGTTTCTTTGGAAGAAGTTCTTAGAGATTGCTCATAGATCCATTACATTCCAGGACCTTTTTTCTGTTCCTTCACCTTTGCCCATTTTGAAGTTAGAGTGAAATATCTTATGCTTCATTGCAAATAACAAACTGGTTCTCTCCCCTTTCTTTGCAAGTATAATTTACTTTTATGAAAAAGCATTCGGAAAAATATGGACAAAAAAATAATAAAGAGAACCTTACTAAAAATAAAACCAAGCAAAGAGCATGTGCTGAAGGGTTGCAGAGTCCTTGCACATCCTGGGACAAGATACTTAGTAAAAAACGTGCCTCTTTCTCATGCCTGTAACAATGACCTTAAAATTAAGTAGGAGCTCCTTAAGATCTGGAAAAACTCCTGTTACTGCTTTGGTGCCCCAACAGGGGAATGGGCAAATCTCTGTATGCGTATAGCATCTTCTCAGCAAAAACTTCTCCCTTGCTCACTTCATTACAGACTCTACATTTCTTTGCCCTCCTACGAACAAGAAGAAACTCAAACCCAGCAACGCAAATGAAAATGGATAAGAATTAAATCAATTATTAGGTCCTTAGGGAATCATACTCTCTTTCCATATTGGAAACTTTTCAGCACGCTCTCCAGGAAAAAAGAAACATAATAGGGAAAATCCTGACAAGCTGCTGTTGCAGGCAGCAGAAGTACCGAGTTGCTATCCTGCTGGCTACAGCTTTTGCAGATGGAGGCTTTGGTGAATTACAGAAATAACTGTAATTTCCAGCTGGGCTTCTACCAGAGGTTTCCACTTATTTGTTGAGAACACTTTTTTTTCTTTTTAGAGCAAAATTGTCTTTCTGAATTTCAGTTCTTGAAAACACACCTCCTTTAGTTTAATAAAGCTGTAGATTCACTTTTCTTGCATCTCTGAAGTGAGATCCTAACACTGGGAAGATCACACAGAATTCCTAACAGAACACTGACAGACTTTGAAATGGTAACCATTTTAGACTTACCCATACAGCTCACTTTCTGAGGACTTTCAGACTTCTCCTTTGGAAAGAAACTATTGTTCCACTAACATGACCAGAAGTGAGAGAAGTTAACATGGTTCTCTGTTGATCTCACTTGGAACTTTCAGGCCTTGTGAGAGTGACCACCAGCAGGAAAAGCACCTGGCACAAGAAGAAATACATGGTTAGAAAGCAATCCCCCCCAAAAAAATCTTTAAATCAAAAATACACATAAAAGGTATTTCTCAAGCACTATCAAACTCCAGTTAGCAACTCTATGTTTTGAGAGGGACTGCAATAAAGACCTCAAGTAAATTGGCTGATCTTTCCCAGGGAGGGACAGAAGATAGAGGAGTGAGGTACACTATGCTACACTACAAGTAAACCAGTGAATCAGGCCCTGGTCATGATGCTGAGCGTTACTGCATGGGACAGGGAGCACAGAACTGCCGTACAGGAAACACCCCCAGCCAGTCCTGTCCTCTAAGCCATGCTCAGGAATTGTCTGGGGAAATCCTAACTGGCATCTGACAAAACATCACAAGAAACATGCTGACAGTAAACAGTTCTGTTTACCTGAAAAGACCCCCATCCACAGGCAGTGGCTTCTCTGACACAGCTTCAATTCAGCCATGCCCACTCCTCCCAAACAAAAGCAGCGCGTGACCTGCCATAAACCAGATTTTTCCTTCCAGACCATGTGGATGACACTAAGGCAATTACTAATGGCCTTAATGAGGGATTATAAGGTCTGAAAGCTGCTCCACCCATGGAAAGCAATGAGTTAATTGAAAACCAGGAGGAGGAAATTAAGGTGGATTAAAGTCATTGATTTAAATGAACTGTGTGGCAAGAAGAATGTTCTAGCTCTACTTTCCTATTTCCTAATAGTGTCAAGATCATGTTCCATTCACAATCCTTGCAACTGTCTCATGACTCTCTCTTTACTGTAATAAAGCCTTTACCTTCTCTGGATGTGCTTACATAATAAGTTGCTTTGTTTTGTTACTACCAGTTTAATCACTACTAGTCACACCTGTTACATAGCCATGCACTAGTTCTGCACTCGTGGTGCACGTTTTTAGAGCTTGGTAAGTGCATCTCCACACTCACTCTTGGACAATGTATATAACCCTGCTAAATCAGACAAATGGATGCTGCTGAGCCATCTGCTTGAAGATATGTTAGTTATATAACCTGAGCTATGAGTATTTCCTTACAGATGGAGATATCTCAGTTTAGATGGCTGAGGACCTGAAATGTTCCTGGACAAGACTGGAAAACACAGGAACTGTTCAAGACCTATGCCCGTCTGTAGCAGTTTGTAGAGGCCTGGTGGGATTCCCTAGGTCACCACAAATGGCATTGAAGTCTATGCTATAACAATAAGATGTTAATTTGATTCAGTATCTAAGATCCCTTTATGAGACACAAGAACAGACCTATGAAGTTGGAGTTCACAGAGCAAATCAGATAGCAAAATATGGGGATGCTTGGATTTATGAGTTCTGACCTTCCACAAAAAATATCAACAACAACAAAAAGTCCTTATTTTTGGTTGATTTAGGGTAAGAATCACAAGACCAGACTGAGTCCTCAAATTTGTACATACTACTGACGTGAGGTGCCCGTTGAGATTCTTGTGCTGCTTTAATAAATGTTTACAGACAGCCTGACTAGAAACTCGACTTCTTTTCCTTAGCGTACTACATGCAGGTTAACTTTATGGACTTGTGGAAGCATGTGATCTGTTGGGTTTTAATACAGCTTTAGCCATCTACACTGCACCATTAGTAGTTCACCTGTGTTGCTGCCGTTTGCTTTGTATCATTTGTTCATTTATAATAATAGAAACAAAGATCCCTCAGAAATGTTCAGTGCTCTTCTCCAAGAACCACAATATTTTGCCTAGTTTCTGTTTGGTAATGGTACCAGTGAAATGTTTTTCTTTGTGTACATGACTTACTTGTTCATTTCACTGTATTTTTCTGTTCTAAACAGACTCAACCTGTACTCATCATCTAAGCATCTGAATCACTGTTCAAGCATATGAGGAGTACAGCATCAGTCAGCAGTCCCATGATTCTGCCCGGTTTATTTTGCTCTGCTCTTGCACTCTTACTTCCTACCTGAGACTGGAGATGAGTTTAGTGGATGCTGCAGCCCAAAAGGCCCGGGACACAGCAGCTGAATTCAGTGCTATGGCAGGAAGCTATGGGGTGCCACACCTTTTAAGCAAACCCTGAAGTCTGTAAAACTTTCCATGAGCATGAGTGACCTTATTCAGGAGCCTTGCAAGAAAGTGGTCCTCTTGCAGAAGAAGAACATGTGAACAAACTCTTGCAGAATGCATGCTGGTGTGCATTCAGGACATGTGGTTGTTGAGATGACAGGATAATCCTAAGGTAGATGCAAATTGTACATTCTGCTACTTATGAACCTAGATAAAAAATGACTGACTGGCTGGTCTCAATGAAGGTAGCATATATTTCTGAAGTGACTGTACCCAGGGAAATGGAAACAGGTTCCCATGTTACACCTCCAAGCTCCAGCTTCTATTTCTGTTCTACTTCTTAGGATTTTCAGAGCTCTGCAGACAAAAATGGTATTTCGGGAGTGGTTGCCTGTCTACCATGAGCAGGAGAGATGGCAAGTTGTGAAAGAATTTGCTTTGCTCAGAGAAAGGATTATTGGTCTGAAGCACAAAAAACTTGGTGCCGAGTATGTTCTTCATGAAACATTCTCCACTCTTGGTGACCATTATCCTGACAGGAGATCTCTGATCTCCAGAGAACAGACTCTGCATTCTCAGTCCACGGCTGCCACTGCTGTAAGATACTGAAAGATGAGGGGAGGCAGGGACAAGATTTTCATCCATGAAGATGCCCTTCTAATCGACACCATAGCCCTTGTAGCATCTTCACAATAGAAGCCACTGCTAGCAAATTTTGATCCTAGTTCCTGAGAAGTTTTATCAACCCGTTTGGTGAGCAATATGCCACCGTTGTGCTGCTTCACTGATTTTACCCTTTACCCTTGGCTTCCACAAAGGAAATGTAAATGCAACTGCTCTTATCTAGATGAACTTCATGTCAGGGGATAGTAATGCTCCATGGAGAGGAAGACAACATCAAAAAATGTACAAGAGGAGAAGAACTGCCATTTCTGTGGGAGTCAGAGTACCTTCCCTCAGAACTAAGGTGCAACATCGGATACCTCCAACTATCTGCAGCTTCTTCTTACACAAGCAGCCCCTTTTTAGCAGGAGATGCCTCAAATCAGAATGCAGCCTAGGATAAACCATGAGCTGTTAAATTATATTACAGAATCAGGCCCATTCCTTTCTACTTATGCACATTACTTGTGATGATTATGCTTACTTCCACAACAAAGAGCAGCTCTACCATCTGGAGGCAGGTAAGCAATTAGTTTAAATATCTTTGAATATATGAAATTTTGTAGAGTCTGGTAGAGAACATTTGGAATATAAACATTTACATTACACTCATGTCAGTTATTGCTTTCTCTCTCTTGTGTAAGAAGGCTTTATTAGCAAATATTTTCATTTCCCTTTATCTCAGTTTTTTCAGAACTTTAACACCTCTATATTGGAAGGCTCTCTCCCTAGAATTTCAGTTTTAAATACAATGAAGACAATATAACTCTGAGCTTTTCTCCAGCCCACACAAATTCTCAAGCCGAACGTTCAGTTTATTAGCCACCTCATTCCAGGAACTTCAGAAACTCATTTTAGCAAATGCAATCCCATAAGCACACATCAGAAGGTATTTGATTTGTCATCTTGATGAAAGTTTTAAACAATGAATAGAGCACTCTCTTTACTCCTATTGCCAATAATTTTAATTTCTTAAGAATTTAAGAGAATACCAGCAGACTCTTTTCTTAGCAGTTTATCTCCAGTATTTTATTATTATATAAAGGTCAGACCATGCAGATTCTGGTTTATTTCTCAAGAGAAAAAAAAAGCTACCTGTCTGACCAGGTGTACCTAACAGTCCAGACTCCCACATGGATAGCAAAGAAAGATAGAGGCGTATTTTCCCCACTCTTTTTAGGTGGAACAACTTGCCTTCCAGGGGTGCCTCATGCTACCTGCTAAAAGGCAGCAACAGATTAAATTGGAGCACATGCTTCATGTTCAGATGACTACAGTCAAGTAAGAGCAATGTAGCCCCAACAAAGCTATGTGGTATGACTAAAAGAGACAAACAAGGGCAAGACTACTGTTTTATATATCTTCCAAACCCATGAACATAACAAAGAGCAAATCCAGGGTCAGATTTCACTACCAGCACTCACGTCCAGTAGTGCTCTCTAGTTAAACAAGTTGTTAATGGCTACCAATCCAAACCTGCCTAAAGAAATTTAATCATAGAATGATAGAATAATTAGGGCTGGAAGGGACCTTAAAGATCATCACGTTCCAAACCCTTGCCTTGGGTGGGGAATGCTTAAGCAAAATCAGACTGTTTGAACATATACTACTGGCATGTTTTGTCTTTGGGTGAGTAAACCAAGACCAAGGTGTTTATCCAAGGACCAAATTTAGATTTTTGTCAATGAGAGTTGGCTACATACTACATCTGATGATGCAGACACAAGTCCCGAGCCTCCCTTGCTGCAAATGGTGATATATATCTGCCTGATTACAAGCCTGAAGAAGTGCTGCAGCTAAATGAGATACTTAAATATTAAATCTAATGTTCATATGAATTTTTAACATGCCATGAAAACCTGGGGCTCATAAATAATTTACAGTAATTTACGTAGGCACTCTTTGGCATCTCTGACTGATTTGCCCTTCAGATAACAAAAAACCCTGTCAGGACTTTGAGATAAGCTAAAATAAATGCCTTTGTATAATATGCCCCTTTAGAGACCCCAAAGAGCTGGCTCTGCTCTGTAAGAAAAGCTTATGTAGGCTTCCAGACAAGAAAGAAGGGGAAGCAGTACATACATAGTTCTTAGGAAGAACCTTCTCAAAAGAGAAACACCACCATAAAGGCAGTTATTATGTTTGACCATAAGAATGACAATCTCTTGTCCTACAATCTCAGGCTGCTTTTTTCAACCCTTGCTTCCTATTGCAAATGAGCAAGGTCACATTTACAGGAGTGGCCATTGCTCTTTGGATCCAAGTCATTCATTTTTGCCTCACCTACCTGTCTATACATTTACAAGTCCCTAATGGTTCTGACAACAGTACCTGACCTCTTTGGTAACCATCTTGAGCAGAATTTCAACACAAAAAGCTTAATTTCCTTCCCAAGGAGATCCACACTCACAGGTAGACCACATTCAACACTTGAGGTAGCTCTCTTAAATCCTAGTCTAGCTAATTTTGCATTGAATCTCAGGGGACACTATAGACATAGGGACAAAGCTTTCTTTTCATCTCGCTCTGTCAAAGGAGGGCATTACAATCAGCTTTATTGAATCCCTGAATATAAGACTGAATTTTTTTTAATAAGGGAATTAGGCTTTTCCAAGAAATTGGCTGTGAATAAAGAGCCAAATAGTCCAGATTTGGAAATACTCCTAGGGAAAAGTAGATTTTTTGTATTTTTGTTTTCTAAAACCACACAACCCATTGTTCCCTATTCCAGAAACCACACAACCCATTATGCCCTATTCCCTATTCCTTGTCCTCAGAACAGCTGAGGACAAGATTCACACACTATCTTCTATGACTGCCATCCTTCTGTGCTTAAATCTCACCATATGGTTGAGCTTTGGCAGATGACAAACTGTTAGTGCCATCAGACAGATGAATGTCTGAAAGAGGAGAGCTTTCAATGATGAGCGCTATGACACCTACATCTGCCTCAAGGAAGCAACCCCTTCTGTATTCTTAGCCAAAGTCCCTTTGTTAAGGGACATTGCCTTCTGTCTTGATTCCACACGGATCTCTGCCAGAGTATTAGCCTAAATTTCCTGCCTTGCATTATTATGTAAGCTTTCCCTTAAAGTTTACTTTAGCTACTTAGTGAAAGATGCATCTTTTAATAACTGATACCCAGCAAGTAGCTTTACACTTCAGTTTCGTTTTATTATTTCTGTAAAAGTATCTGAAAGAGTTAATAAGACTGAAATATTTTCAATGAAATACAAGGCATTAATTATCTGTCTTATTTTATCCTAGAAATTATGCACCTAATTACAATGGCAAATTATCGACCAGTGTATCTGAGTCATTCTCCGTGATGTTATCAAAGTTAGTAACAGCCTTACTGGGACTGTCCAGGGAATAAGAAATGCTAATTATATTGTCTGGCTCTGACTGGTCTGATAGTACTCTACAAAAATAAAAAGCTATTGTATGTAGCCTATTTAAATCCAACATAATTGGGCTGCATGAACAGGAGTTTAGAAAAACCCTAATGTGAGTGTTGCTATTTAAAGATTCTTGGAGGCTAATTCAAACAATGAACCATCTTTTCAAAATGTGTGTTTGACTATTTTTTCAAGCTTTTCTGATTGATTTGGCATGCAGAGGAGCAATAGAATTGTAACCACTGTGATGAAGCTGTCTTCAACAGAAGCTGACATTCCTGACAAACAGAGTTTGTTGGGTTTTTTTCTCTTAATGTCCAATACATTGGATGTAAACATGTAATTCACTGGAAAAAAAAATAAATCCTTAGACTTTTAAATGAGACCAGCCTGCAACTGACAGGCTAATGGGATTTATTTTTCCTTGAAAGAACATGCATCATCTGCCATTCAAGGCAATATTTTCTTTACCCAGTCTCAACCAAAGCAGACAGGATTCCTAAGCTGACTAATTTTCCTTGATAGCCTACCTGCTGCACACACAGTATTTTTACGGGACAGAAGCAGATTTTAATTGCAATTTGTGAATTTATATATAAGCCATGAGCAGGATAGCCTTTTTTTAGACACCTAAACTTCTTGATAAGAAGCGTAGAGGTTACTAGATACACACAGCAGCTGTTTCTGAAACCGAGGAAAGGGTCTCAACAGGTTATACCCTCAAAATCCTCAGGAATTGAAACAGAGAGCAAAGGGGTGAAGAAAGTTATACATACAGGAGATAATGAGGATGCTGTAGCTAACTGGTGGAAAACTGATCTTCACAGGGAGCTACATCTCAGTATCTATACTATACCTCAGGTATGAGCTATATATTTCTGCTTACTGGCAACTGAGGACCTGCTGCTAGTGGTGGACACTATGGAGGTGCTTTTAGACAATCAATAAAGGACCAAATTTACAGATTTTATTAAATTCTAACATGAAAATATGTCAATACTAGAAAGAAAGACATCGGTTTGGCTGTGGTCTGTGTCATAAAGTTCTTGATATTATTTCAAATGTTTATTACAATATTTCATCGTATTCTCTGTGCACTATTTTAAGAAATCCTGTGGTTCTCTCTCATTAGGTATTGTCTTGGAATTGCTGACAGGCTCTTATCAAAGCTTTCTATAAAATACCCTAGGGATTTATTGACAGTTCTGAAAAAACTGTGGCAGTGGTCAAGCTAAGCAGTAAGGCCAACACAGAACAGCTACATATTACAGAGCTTCAGTACTCATCTAGTACCCTACCTGCACCTTCTATAGTCTCAAAAAATGTAAGCAAACCCAATGACAACTGTGTCTTAATAACATCTAGGGCCATTAAATATCAGTGGCTAAATCCATGAGAAGAAAAGATCTCCCACACAATGTCTACACAGAAGCGAACTTTGCTTTCTCAGACTTAACATGTTGTGCTTAAAAAGAACAAACACATTTATTCTAAAATACTTTAGCTGGAAAAAACTTTATCTTCTATCCTGATCCACAACCAATATAGCCATTAAACCCTTTTCTTCAGGGTTGTCACAGTAGAACACTTGTTTGGCAGGTCCACAAGGGCCAGGCCTGAACTCCAGCAAATAGTCCAAGTTGGAGCTAAGTTGAGCTTGTTCAAAGACATTTGCATGTCTCTTTGCTGCACCTCCCAGTGTGCCTGGCTTTGAGAAGATGTTTGACCAGCAAGAAGCCAGCTAGCATCCAGCTGGGCCTCACAGCTCGGGCTCTGCTTCAACCCAAAGCATCTGTTCTGCTCCAGATGAGGTGTCCCTCAAAGCAGAACAGCTGTACTCCTGTCACAGTCATCTCAACTACAGCACTTACACAGATATACTGTGAGGCAATGTGAATAACAGAGGCAACTGTAATGCATCGTTTCATCCCAAGTCCTTACTCACATGTTTCTGACATATACATCCTTTAAAACAAATTGGCCTCAGGCTACCTTATGGGATTCACGTGCCATTTCGGGTTGTGTCTTGACTCACCATACACAAACAGCAGACTCTCATGGCCTCTCTATGAAATGTTTATGTCACAAGATGTCTGTTTCCTCCTACAGATCCAAGAAAAACCTCCCCAAGTGAGGGAACTCACAAACCGAAATGAAATTATCAGGCTTCAGAATGCCTTCATTGAGAAGTGTGCAGGAAGCAGCAGATTCCTTCCTGCTGCTTCTCCGAGATGTCACTCCTGACAAACGTACTGCAGTCCTGCAGTATGGACACAAGGACACATTTAGTGATCAGAGAAAAATACTGTACTGGAAAGCCAAAACACATCAGTGTGTATTTCACCAATTTTCTTATTTGAAAGCATTAAGGAAAGCGTAGAATTAAACTTTCAAAGTCTAAATTTACCCTCTGTTCCTCTTCAAATCCCCCCTGACGTCATAACTACCAACACTAGAGAAACAAATACCAGCTTTAAAGGACTACAACTTTTCAGAGCCATGAATGTAGCCCTCTAATGTTGAATGATGGTTACTGTTCAGGTGAAGCAGCTCACATGCATGAACATTTCACATGTGTACCTTTTGTAGATGCAGAATTTATTGAGTAAGGCCTCCTAGTGAATAAGCTTTGCTTGTTTAAATCCTTCTAAGCAGCTGTGTGAACGGATGTTAGCTTGACTGGAGGACAATTTCTCCATGAGTTACCTTCAGTGTTCTGCAGCAGAGAAATGCTATTTCAAGATGATAGTAAAAACATTGTGAAATGAGTCATTAAACCTAGAATTGCAGGGGATGTGCACTGAGAGACATTCATATTTCTAGAGGGTGCATCGTGATTACTGCTGCTTTCCTGGGGAAAAAGGTGATTCTTGCCGAATAATTGTAACTACAAGAATCTTAAAAGTTACTGTTTTTTCCGTTACTGAACTTCTCCCATACAAGTTTTGAAAATGCTCAGTATTCTACTCAGCTATATAAAATTCCCTTCAGATGGCAATCTTTGAGAGATTTCAAGGGAAGAGTGGGTTTTTGAAGCCATCCTTACAGACATGAAAAATAGTTTGCCTCATAGCCCTCTCTTCGCTGTGCTGCTTAATTTCAGGGCTCAGTGCTGCTATTATCAACTAAGTTACGTGCTGTGTCTACTTCAATAAAAACAAATAAATCATCTGGAATGGAGATATTTAAGCACCTCAAAATTATCCTGGGTCTTTGTTCTCATTATACCAACACGGTTTCCTTGGGCCCCCAAATGACAAGAAGAAATAAAACCAAATATATGATAGTCCCATGACTTGATCCTGCATGTACAACACCTGTATCCCTACCTATCCCACTGTAAACCAGAGAGAACTGCACTGAGAACAGAGCGGGGATGTTACAACCCTTCACTAATCCTATTCCACCCATGAGGTTAATTAAGAATTTACGTTACGATAAAGAAGACTATACATCTGATCCACAGGCATGTATTTGAGGCCACACCTCGAGTATTGTGTTCAGTTTTGTGTCCCTCACGACAAGAAAGACATCGAGGTTCTGGAGCATGTCCAGAGAAAGGCAACCAGGCTGGTGAAGGGGCTGGAGAGAAAGCCTTGTGAAGAGTGGCTGAGGGAACTGGGGTTGTTTAGCCTGGGGAAGGGGAGGCTGAGGGGAGACCTTATCACCACCTACAACTACCTGAAAGGAGGTTGTAGAGATGAGTGTTGGTCTCTTCACCCAAGTGACAGGTGATAGGACGAGGGGGAATAGACTCAAGCTGCACCACGGCAGGGTCAGATTAGACATTAGGAAAAAACTCTTCACCAGAAGGGTTGCCAGGCACTGGAACAGGCTGCCCAGGGAGGGGGTTGAGTCACCATCCCTGGATATATTTAAAAGACAGGTAGATGAAGTACTTAGAGATATGGTTTAGCATAGGACAGGAATGGTTGGACTTGATGATCTCAAAGGTCTTTTCCAACCTAGTCATTCTGTGATTTTGTCTTTATCATCATTTACACAAATACATGTTTTTGAGCTGTAGACAAATAAATGTTGCTGTTGCTGATCTGGTGCCACTTTAAAAGACACAGAGTTCCATGACAAAAAAAAAAATGTTAAGAATGTTATCCACCGCACAGCAGTTTCTATATACTGCAGCTGATAGCACATTGATTGTCTTCAAAATTGCTGGCAAAATTATTCAGTTATTTTCACTGATGTACATGGAATCTTCAATAATCCTTGACGCCCTCAAGGCCTCCCTATTGTTATTTTTCATAAGTCAAAATATTGATGATATCCACAAACACAGAAATCATCAAGTAGAACCCAGACTAAAGTGTAACTTTTGCAAACAGGCTAAAGAATGAGTTCATTTACAATAGAATTTCAAGGAGACTTCACAGAAATTTAACAAACAGAATCATTCCAAACACTGCACTCTTTGGCAATAAATGCCAGTTAAAATTGATGAATCTCTCATTCCTATTGGCTGGCATAAAACTAGGGGCTCCATGACCAGGCTGGAATTCAGAGATCAGGACATTCCCAACACTTCCCAGGCTTACAGAATTTCTCTAAATTACTCTCAGATTGCACAAATCTTGCACTGGGGTCAATATTTCTAAACGTGTTTTGAATTACAACACTGGGAACTGTACCAAATATAAATAAGCACTGTAAATCTTTTTCTCTTGGAAGTTTAGTGCTATCTGGCAAAAGCAAACTCTGTCTTCAGTGCACATACCCAGCACTGTTCACAGGACACAGGAATCACTTTCTGTAGAAGCCAAAGACAAGCTGATTTATCGCTTAAATTTTTTACCTGTACTTTGCAAAGACTAAATTCTTTTACCCAGATAAACTGTGATTGGGACAAGATTGAATAGCAGCAGGAGAAATGGCTTGAAATACATTAATATGAGAAAAAAATTACTTATCATCAGCCATAGTCGACATAGCATGTAATGCTGACAGGTCACTGCACATTATCTGTCACTGTCTTGCTTAATATGCAATTTTTATGTCATGTGGATGTAAAGAAGCAATGACAATCTAACATTATTACATTCCAGCTGATGAAGACCTGGTTCTGTGTTTAGAATGCTGTAGCTAATGGTATTTACTTTCTTTTGACAGTAAATAGAACAAAGTTACCATCAAGGAAAAATTTTAATCCAGTCAAAGAAATAAAATCTAGCTGATCATAATGAAATAAATCCTTCTGCAAGTATTCCTTACTGTTCCACTGGGAATTTCAGCTGATCTAAAACTCCTGAAACTATCCTGAAACTACTCTCATGCTGCATGCTATATTGGGGCAACTCAGATATTAGTAATAATGCTGTCTCAGATGTTTGAATCATTTTGGTCTCACTAGTATTCTTTTATATATGATTTTATTATTTAAAATAATCAAACACAGTAAATTATACTAGTTCTGAATGTTCTACAGCAGTTTGTAAGAAGTGAGTAAGAAAAAAAGAGAGGGAACAAGATCAAAAACTACTGTGGATCTAACACCCAAAAGGGAAGGGAAGGCCAAATGAAACAAACAGATGCCTCACAGTGACTTCAACGTGAAGAGGGAATTACACCCTATTTTCACGTAACATTATGAAAATAGTCTAAAACATACTAAAAAACACAGAGAGATTTGCATTTGGCATCACAGTCACAAAACATGTTCACCTGTAAGAACCATTAACATTTGGAAAAATAATGAAGGCACAGGAGTGGAAACAAAAGAGCTGAGAAAGGGAGTGGGGGAGGTTTGGCTAATACCCCTTCAACATCAGAACATCATGGGTATTTTGTTACAGCATTACAAGTCCTGGGCTTCAGTTCAAGTGTGAGAGTTGATGATAGCTGAGCTAGCCAAGAGACTGTACTGGCAACCTCACATTAGATTTGTTTTCCAAAAAAGCACACCCTGTGACACCACTTACCATGTGATTTCCTCTTCCCAGCTTAGAAGCCCCCCTGCCGAAAAAGGGCCAAGCTCAGTTTCACAACAAAAATCCTTTGCAGGTTGCCTTTAAGTCCACCATCAGCTCATTCTAATGTTCATGCAGGCTTAGCCACTTCTGTCAGCTCTCTTCAGTCAGTCCTCTCTCTCCTGGAAGAACAAGGACAATGGGTGCTTGTATATTCATGGTTCATTTGTTTCATGGTGGGGAGATTCTGCGGTTGAAGTTAAGGGAACAGGTTTTAGTTTTGATTTGTAATGTAATGGGTGTTAGATTCCTTGTGTCTTCTAAAAACCACCTGGGCTTCCAGCTTGTGTATAAGTGGTCACACACAATGTACATTCAAGATTAAAATAAAGCATCGAGATTAAAACAAGACCAGGCTTGGTTTATCCAGCAGACCGAACCACATCTTTACAATAACTTCACTGCTATCTATCCTACTCCGTCTATTCTACCACAGCTGTTGATTTAGCTGCTGTATCAATCTTTGTCTTCAATTGGAAATGTATAGGCTAAAAGCCTCAGCTGGAGTGAGGCATTTTAATAACAAGAAATTCAAATTTATTCTTTTTCATGTAGGAATAACTACCAAGGTTATACTAGTCCAAAAATCACAAGTGGAAAAATCACATTTATTTTAAAATGTAAATTGAATGTTTTCTTATTTATATTAATGTGTTTGGAACACAGGATGCACCTCAGAACAGTAGCTGAAACAACTGCACAGTACTTAATGTTCAAAATTGCCACATGGCATAACCTGCAAAGGTGTGTCAATTATTTATGGATATTCTTAACATTTTTTAGAGGGAAAATTGAGTTTCAGGATTCAGACTTTAAGATTTTGAAATTAAAATGGATATTTTAGACTAGACATTAAAACAATGATATATATGCTTTTAATACTTTTAATAATTTAATAATACAATACCTTTTAATACCTTTTAATAAAAGATATTACCTCACTATGAACTTGGCTTTCTTTAACATCTAGCTAGCTAACAGCTAGCTTTCATCCTTATGAATATGTGGATTATTATAGCTTATCAACTGAAGCACAAACACCTTGAAAAATCTGTTATGACATAGTGTTCAGAGGCCACCAGAGGTAATGCGATCACACCCCTCTGGACATCACAGGCTAAATAATTCTATCTATAATCACTAACAAACCCTAGAGTTCACTTATTTGAACTTTCACAGTTATTGCACCATGAACTAATCTGAAATAGCAAAAAACTTGCGGCAGAGAAACAAAATTATGTGTGTGCTGTTCATCAAATGTAAACAGTAGCAGGAGTATGCAGAGTCAGCAAGCAACATGAAGATGGAAGACAGGCTAGATAAGGTGCTTTGGTAGGAATGCCCTCCAGCAAGAAGCACTTGTGACTCAGGTTCATTACATAAAATTCAAATCCCTCTTTGCTTTGTGGGAAGTGACAAATGCCACATACAGAAGTCATATCTCCTTTCTAGTCCTGCTCACTAGTTTACTACTTCAAAACTTCCACGAATTTTTCACAGCACCAGAATTGCAGCATTCATTGTATTGCTCATCTACTACATCTTTACAAGTGTTGTTGTTTTTCACACTCACACACTCTCGAGAAGGCCAGCTCTATTTCACATAGATATAAGGCCTTGTGTTTTGTTTGTTTGTTTTGGGTTGGGTTTTTTTTGTATTGAACATTTATTTTTCTTGAGTTGCCCACTTGTGGAAATAATTCAGACTGTTCAAGATCGATTATTGTGCAATCTGGTTGTTTCATCAGCACTGATTTCCAGATCACTGATGATAACAGTGCGTCATTTATTACCTACCCTTAAGGAAACACTGGTCAAGATTGCTGTGGCAGCTGCTGAACCAGCACCCACAGAAGCACAGGAGTTGCCCACACAGACCTGAACAGCACAGGTGGAGCCTGATCCTGGTACTCCCCTGGCGCTGATCAGGACTGACATTCACTCACATAGACTCACAGAGCAGATCTCTTCAGGCACTCAGGCTGTGCATCTGCTGACCTCCAGGCCCCAGTCTGATGAGTCGCTGGCATCTGGATGCACAGACCCTTGGAGGGTCCCAGTCCCAGCCCAGCAGCTGACACTCAGACCCCTCGCTGGCTGCTCCAACGTGCAGCTGACTTGCACTCGCACACAGAGGCTCAGAAAAGAGAGTGCACGCACACAGGAGACAGAAATTAGGTTAATAAGATGTAAGGATGGACTGAGGTAATCGAGTCCAGAGGTCAGTCAGGTAAGTCCACCAAGCAGCCACCCACTTGACTAGACCCTTTTATCTCATTTCCCCGCTGTTTTCCTATGTTTGTTCCTCTCTTGGCTTCAGTCCTTCCTCTAAACAACCCCTAGAAAGTCTGACACATATCTACCATCATCGTAAAACACACATTTTACTTAGTCCCTAAATTCTCTCCTCCTACTCCCCACAGCAAGCCCCATACCCTTTCAGGCAAACGCTCTGCTCAGTCTGCATGGCTTTCTAGGAAGAGAGCTTCTGATTGATTCTTCTGCGTGGGCTTCAGGCCAGGGTCAGTAGGAAATTGTTCTCCTTTGATGGTCTTTAGGAATTAGCTGATGTGGGACACTCTGTTTCACCCATCATTTTTTTCTCCCATCTTTACCAGATTTTCCTGTTTAATGTGATTAGTCTTTAGTCAGACATCCTAAAAACTCCTATTTATAAATGCTAGGTGCCACAATTATCACCATATTTGGAGTTTTATGTTATGAAGATGCTTTTCCAGTTTACTACCTTTCAGTCCAATGACCTGCAAGTTCACCATCTTTCTGTCAAATTGGTCCTACTCCTTTTTGGCTTCTGCCAGAAACCCTACAAAACTTCCCATGAGAAGAACATGGCAATGGCTGGAACTGGGGGTGGGTGGGGAGGGGAAGTGCTGTTTTTCAGACCAATGTAATTTTATTTCTGTCTACTGAATTATGGACTTATGAACTTGTCAGAGCTGATAATGTTTTGATTCTCAAGTCACAATGGATCCATTTTTGCCCCACGTATCAAGCTGAAAAGACAGTATGAAATTATATACTGCCAATTATTTCCAAAAAACCCTTTTCTTTTGAACAAATCAACCAAGGTAGACTAAGAAGACTGGGCAAAATAGCTTTGAATAGACATATTCCAAGAGGTATTTTTTAAAATGTACTGCTTTGTCATGGTGTAGAAAGGCAGGAATAGCATGAAAGGTGGACTAAAGTTTATATTTTGTTGCCCTGGGCTTTTAGCAAACTGAGAAAATGAGGTATGGCTGAATTATAAGATATGCTATTTTGCTAAGAGAAAAATGGAAAATATGGAGTGCAGATAAACACAAGGAGACATTAGTCTCTGTTCTCCCACAAAGCCCGTAAGTAATGAAGTAAAGTAATGTTTATGGACTTATACTTTCATTTCAAAGGTTACTTTTCCCCATTCCACCACTCTCCACATTCCTTGTCTCTTACTCTATCTTTTAAACCTTTCTCCAGTTTCTATTTAGTACTCTTGCTTTTTTATTTCTGCCACCATCCTCTGCCCCATTATCATGACACTCTTCCCTTCTTCCAACTCCGTCTCCTACACTGCATAGCTCAATATAGCAGAGCAAGGAGGGACCCTCCCCTCTCATGCATCTCATGATGGTAGCAAGCCTTGATGAGAAAGCAGGGAGCCTTGCAATCAAACCATGGCAAGACAACTAGAAAAATAGTAAACAACACTGATACTCATCATCCAAGTATCTGATGACACCCTTCTTTTGCCTTTTCTCTTTAAAAGTAATTTTCTGAAGCATTTGTAATTATCTGTCTTTGCTTAGATTCACGGTTTAGCAGAGCAAGAAGTTTTTCAAGGTTATTCCAAATGCTGAATGACTCCCTGCTGCTTAGTGCAAACTGTTCCTTGCCTGTGTGCAAGGAACTCTGAGGTTTTCTTCAGGCTGGGGAAATTTTTTCTTCAGAAATCCTGCATCTGGGGAAAGTATCAATAGGAACACTGGGTTGATACTCTGGAAAGAGAGCTGCATTACTAGGCCACTTGTGTGCCAAGTAACTTCTCAACTCACAGTAACTGGTCTGTGCCTCAGTTTCCTCATCTGTAAAATCTGCACTCCTCTCTTTGGTGAACTTTCAGATTAGAGCACCATAGTTATAAAAAAGCAGTGACTTCTATCTTCTCTAAATCTCCCTTCCTCTACTACCAGTTTACATACAAGTCCAGAATGAAGCAAGAATAAAGAAAAGGAACGCATGCATACACAAGCAAACCGTTTTGTTCATTTTCAGGGCTTCCATAAAACCCTGTCAGTTTTCCTCTTGTCCTCGGAAACAGATAAGAAGGTACAGAATTGCTCTAGGAATAGATTAAGAAGTACATGCATTCTGCAAAGTATTTTCTGTCAGTTTTTTGAGCAGACTATGTCAAAATCATCCAACATCAGAGCTGACCGTGTGCCACTGCTGCAGTCCATGTGCCTGTTTACCCATTTTCCCAACTTCTTCAATGAGTGACAGATTTTCAGTTCAGACCAACCCCTATGATTACATATCCAATCTCCACCCAGAAAAGCTCAAAATCATTTCATGAATGGTTCCTGTCTCAAACCCTTGCCTTCCATGTGTTCTCCACAACTCCTGACAACTTTGAATTTGAATATACAAGGACTCAGACTTGCGGGTAGCCTGAAGCACTTTCTGTATCACGCTAGTCGGCACTGATGTCAGAGATACGGCTTCTCGTGTTCCTTACTTGCACATTGCTCTGGAGTACTGTATCCAGTTCTGGGCTCCCTGGTATAAAAAAGGCAGGGATCTCCTGGAGAGAGTCCAGATAAGAGCTACAAAGATGATTAAAGGCCTGGAGCATCTCCCCTGTGAGGAAAGGCTGAAAGAACTGGGGCTGTTCAGCCTTGAGAAGACTGAGAGGGGATCTGATTAATGTTTATAAATAGCTGAAGTGTGGAGGACAGTGGGAAGTAACCAGCCTCTTTTCAACGGTCTGTGGGGACAGGACAAGGGGTGATGGCCTCAAGTTGGAGCACAGGAAGTTCCACACCAATGTGCGGAAGAACTTCTTCACAGTGAGGGTGACAGAGCCCTGGGACAGGCTGCCCAGGGGGGTTGTGGAGTCTCCTTCTCTGGATAGATTCAAGACCCGTCTGGACGCTGACCTGTGTGACCTATCCTAGGGACCCTGCTTTGGCAGGGGGGTTGGACCCAATGATCTTTGGAGGCCCCTTCCAACCCCTACAATTCTGTGAATCTAAGGTTTCAGTACAGTTTGTTTATAGACTTTAACAGCATCAGTAAATGGTTAAGGTCCCAAAAGCCTTTAGCTACCACGTCCCATATTGTGAAATTAATGCCACACAGCTGAAGACTTGTATTCAATTTGTCTTTGCAACATTTCATTGGTTTTGCTCATATTTTAAGGTCATGAAAAATAGTTTTGGCAATCTGTCATTTGACATATGTACCAGCACAGTTAGCAGATGGTCTAACCTAGATGAGCCCGATGGAACATTATTTTTATGCTGAGTATTTAACAGCACCCTAAGATTTTACTGTTCAGGATTTTATTCTGCTGGCAATAGGCAACGCAGCAGCACACCTTGCTTATTCTCAGAAAGGTAAACCCTTTTAAAAGGCAAGCTTGCACCTATACAGCATTAGATTTTACTCTGATCTAGAACGATGGCATTACTTGCTCAGAGGGCATTACCTTCCAAAATTAACTTATCGTCTCCTGGCAACCAAACTGCTCTCGCTAGAGTGCCAAAGAGCCTTCTGCACTGACCTGACAGAGCAGGTGATGCTAAATCTCTTTATTTCCATTTTGAATTAAGGCCAGTGGAAATACCGTGACTACTTGCCTTTTTTTTAACTTTCAAAAGAAACTGCTAAAACCATTACGCAGTTCCTCCTGTGGAGTAGCACAGAGGAAGGTATCTTTCTCCTCTGGCTCTGTGTCAAATAATGAGATGTAGTATCTCTAACTGCATATATTCTTAACTGTATTAAGCTTATCAACACCTGTTCTGTGACAGGAGAAGCCTTACTGTTCTCTCTCCCACTTGCCTTCAAACTGGAGTTCAAGATATGTCCAGGCTTTCTTTATTCAGTACCCACAGATACTGATCTCGCCCAACTGATCAGAATCTGCGACCTGTTGGAAGAAAGCACATCAGACCTCTAGCACACCTAGAAGGCCAGATAAAGCTGATGATGATGGGGGGCAGATGATCCCAGGGCAGAAAGGGAGCAGCAGCTTCCCTGCCGATTCTCTCAAGGATGCTTTTGAGACATTGCTGGATTTCTGGTTGATAGTTTCGGATAACTTTCTGCATTGTGTTCTCCTAACCAGTACCAGCTGCTGTATTAAATAGGCAAAGGATATTGAAGCCTTTCTGCCGCTGTGCAAAGTCATAGAGAACAAAGCAAACTGATGAGTATGTCAGCAGTGTTTGCTTACATAATTTTGTTTCGTTGCCAGGAATAAGATTTGTGCCTTTTTAATAATCTCACAGGCCTGCACCTTGACTATGTGCCTTGTGCTGGTAAAAAGAGGGGAATTACAAAAGTTTTTCTACAAGAAATATTTAAAACATGCCCACACCTGCACATACACACACGCACAAAATGCACTAAAACCTAAGAAGTTAATGTGTCCTGGACTAAGGACAGAATTACCAGAACTAAGGAAGCAGTTACACAGTTTTCTGAGAACAGCTCTGTAGCACTCAAACCCTGAGGCTATGCCATATATCACAGCAGCCAGAGATAAGGTGCTACAGATCCAAATAAAATTCCCAGTATCAATATTAAACTTTTCTCTGTTTATCTCTCATGTATAAAAATAGCAGTAGCTCCTAGGGCTGACTTAATAGCTCTGTCAAAGGACTGTTCGCACTTTCCAACAATGCTATTAATACAGAAGACATTAAATTCTATTGCTAAGTAACTGGATGTACATCAATGGAAACATAACGCCTCTGTGCTAAAGAAGATAAACATCAGAATACATATCAGAGTGTGATAGAACTAAGTATATGATTTAACAACTGTTTTCCATGAAGGAAAACCTACTAAAAGGCCCAGAGAGGTATTTGCATAACTTGCCATTGTGAGTTCATTATCAAAACCCGATCTCCGTTACTGAGCTTCTTTTGCTTTGGCACTAAACAAATGAACTGACAAAACAGATGCAAATCCCAAGGATCTCTGAAAGCCTGATTCTTTCTACAGGCTTATAGGCTGACTATAAACTCCAGCCTAAGTGAAAATATGAGTTTGTAACATGAGTAGGAAAGTGAAGTCTGGCTAACCTTGGTGAATTCCCCAGCAATTCAGTTTGAGCACTAAGATCAGCCTCAGAGATCAGTTTGCACAGAGAAAATTTGAAACCTTAATATTGTATTTAATTTAACAGTGTCATCAATAAAAACAATCGAGAACATTTATAAGGTACAGTCATTGTTACTTGATTAGCATGTGTGCTGGTTTCAGCTACAATAGAGTTAATTTTCTTCATAGTATGGATCTATGTTTTGAATTTCTGCTGAAAACTGTGTTGATAATGTAGAGATGTTTTTGTTATATAGAGGTGGCTTCATTGTTGCTGAGCAGTGCTGACGCAGAGCCAAGGCCTTTGCTGCTTCTCATACTGCCTCGCCAGTGGGATGGCTGGGGGAGCACAAGGAGCTGGGAGGGGACACAGCCAGGACAGCTGACCCCAACTGACCAAAGGGATATTCCATACCACAGGTCATCATGCTCAGCTTATAAGAGGCTTGGAGAAGAGGAAGGACAGCGAGGCGGCAGCATTCAGCATGATTTGTCTTCCCAAGTAACCATTGCACGTGATGGAGCCCTGCGATCCTGGGGATGGCTGAACACCTGCCTGTCCATGGGATCAAAAACATTCACAGGCTTGTATTCTAACTGCTGGGTTGTAAGCAGGAACAGGAGGCAGCAGTCAGTTGTCAGGGTAGCATGGAACACCAAAATGGCCATTCCCTATCCCCTCTGAGGGAAAGGCAGCAGTTCACCAGCCAGACCATGCTGACCTAGGACAGCCAGTAAAAGAAGTTTACTGAGAGAGACAGAGAGAGAGAGGCACTGCTGAGTGCAATTTAAAATATGACATACCTCTTGGTGCATCGTTCACATGGCCATATGCTCCAAGATATAACTTCTGCTGCGTTGCTACCGAGGCTGCCTTCTTCAACCACGGCCCCTAGCCAGCACACCATGAAACATCACCACCGTATGGGGGGTGCAACTAACCCCCTGACGAGGAAGGTATGGCTGTACCACAGAGAGAAACATCCATGCCTATGGGAAGTGGGGAATCAATTCCCTGGTGAGCTCACCAGCATCCTGCCTGTGTTCAGGTAATGCCACATAAGAGGAGTCTGGGCTCAGACACAGTCAGAGGACCTGCATTTACAATACAGTATAAAAGCAGAACATGATTTATTTCCCTAATACGAAGATTTTCCCACTAAGGCAGCCCCAAATTAGATGACCTCACATATAACTGTTTGTCTTTGCCTGTCAGGTTCCCCAAACTCGCCTCTATTTGCAAAATTGCTACTCCTGGAAACAGATTAATCACTTGAGCACCAAATCTTTGGAAAGCCACATGCAGCCATTTAAAAGACAAGCTGCTCTAATTTTTTATTGGTAGTTAAAAGTGAATCTGGAGAGATGAACACTACAACCATCCATTACCTGCAGTTGTCAAGGTAACTGCTGCTTTAGGATTAATGCCCAAAAGATAGTTTGTCTTTCATTACAAACACTATAAACATTACATGTGTTAGTCAGCTGGCTACCCGCCAGTCCTTTCTTTCTTGGTGCTCTTCCCAGGATAGTTACTCTATTAGCTTTTCAAAAGCAATATAGTACTAGCCCCAAATCTGGGGGGTGTGTGTGTGTGTGTTATTTTTTTTTAATTGCATGTTTATGCATTATTTATTTATTTGTTTGTTTGTCCTTCAGCAGGCATATAACCATTGCAAATTCACCTCTCAATTTCCTCACCTAGAACAGTTCCTTCCTCTGAGAAACATAACACCTCTCTAATTTAGCTCTGTGAAAATACATTGCTTCTTTCTATCTTAAGGAATTTCAATGAACTTCTTTGTTCCCAAAACATCTGGGGTGTTTTGTTGCTGGGTTTTTTGTTGTTGGGTGGTTTTTTTACACTGTATACCCCTAAAAGACATCATCAGATTTTTTATGAAGCAGGATAGATTTGCCCCAAGAAAGAATTTCTGGCACTAAGAAATCAGACTTGCTCTTTGGATTTTCCAAGCACCATACAGGGCACAGCTCAGAAGCCTGAACAGAGATTTAAAGGAAATTGCCTTGGAAACAATGAACTCATTTCTGTATAAATATTAAAAGGACACCTCTGCTTCACAGACTTTGGTGTGTGTAATAGAAAATCATCCATCATGCATATTGGCAGTTGGTGTGAACTCTGCTGACAAAAAGAGCAGTCTCTAGGGAGTTAAGTGCGTTTGGCATCTGAAAATACACCACTTTTCTTCTCTTTATTTTACTCCTCTCCTGCAAGAATCTTCTAGTAGTCTTGAACAGCACTGTCATTTTGTACCTGAAAACCTGTCAGTGCTCATCAGTTATGCAATCCAGCATCCTCGTGACCTTGCTTCTTGTTAGGCTGCCTCAAAAGAACTCATGAGACTTGACCTATATTGTCCAATATCCATCCCAAACTAAGGGAACCCCACCATTTTTTCTAAAAGTACAGGCAGGTGAAATACAGTCACAAAAAAAGGTGCTAAAAGAGTACTTCTGACACGAAAATTCTGATCATGGGAACTATCAAACTTGGCACAGACAGCATTTTTTCCTCTTCCAGGAAAGTATCATGCAGTAATTGCTGTTTTCAACACCCAGCTGAGAAAAGTACAAGTTCAGAACATTCTGCATTTAGTTTCCTTGTCATTCCAGACTTAGACCATCCTGTGTCAGCTGAAACACTGCATTCACCTGGCAGTTACTGGCTCTCTGTTTCAATGTCAAAAATCCTACAACTAATACGAGTTCTCTAGCGCAAGACCTTCCATTGAATGCTTGGAAATATCTCATGGAACCCCCTTAAATAATCCCAGCAAAAGCTGAGCTGTCACTCCTGTCCTTAATATATGAAACAGTGCTCTGAAAGCTGCTTCTGTTTTCCTTCTCTTTGTGAATAAAACCAAAAGTTGAACCTGTGTGAATACTATTTTTTTTTAATCTAATTGCTCAGATACAATAGGTTGGACAGAGCTCATTTCACTTTTCTGCTACCATCACACTGACACAAATTTATGTAAAGAAGACAACAATTACAACATCCCTACTATGCATAAAATTAATTAATTCCTTTTATCATTAATCATATTAATTTGATGTTTAAAACATCAACTGGAAAGGGTGATGCTTATCTCTTGGGATATAACCTCCTTGTTTGTAAGCAATGCTGTGTAAATCTCAGTGACATACTGACAACTTTCTGAAAATCATTCCCGATTCTAATGAATTAAATCTGAGGACATGACACCAATACATCGAATGGGTAGAGCTATTTCTGAAGGTGAAGCAATTAGTGATACCCTCTTACTTTTCTTTAAATTTGATGTTAAAGTACAAATTTTGAAGAAGCTGATAAGATCAGAAAGGTCATTACATTAATTTCTGACTGCAGTAGAAAGGATGGGGAATGTTTCAGGTGTTCTAAAGGTCAATCTGCTTAAGTTAACCTCCATAGCCTAGTTTACCATTCCATTGTAACTCTTCTACCTTGAGTAGACCAAACAGCATAAACTTATTCATGCAATGGAATCTTTTGTTTATTCTGAGAGTTAACACTTCAAGTTATTTACTCTCAGAGTTAATATTGTTCCAACAGGAACGCAACCCCTGAATATAAAAGCAGTGCAACATCCCAGCTAGCCTGCTGTGCTGAGGTATGTGCAGGCTTACAATGCTGGGCTCTGATCTGAGCAAGAGACAACTCATTTACTACCTTACAAACCATGAGAAGAGGATCTTCCATTTTCAAGACAGCCTTCATTGTTAAACAGATATTTATTCAGATGCTGCAGTTATGACTCCTGCCTGAAAATCCAGTCATTCCTTTTATGTTGGCTTATCGTAAAGACAAAATTCTTCCTCATTTCCTGCATTAGAAATAACATCCCTCTGCTCATAGCTGTTTTATCTGGAGCACTGGGGGGAAAAAAAGAAGCCAATTTCTTATCACCAAATTTACATGGCTTCTAAATATGCTTCTAGGTGGTGCATTTAACTAAACAAGAAAAGGAAGTATGGTATCATTCTTCACAGGACATTCCTCATTGAGCTAGTACAAATAAATCAAGCACTGAGATAAGCTATATTGCACAAGAAAGTGCCCTTTTAAACCTGGGAAACAGGTGCTGAGCCATAAATTTGGTCATCATTATATCAGCTTGCTGCCACCGAACATGTCTGTCCAAGTCTGGGAGCTTCTTCTTTTGAATAAGTACAGTAACTTCACAAGCTATGACTGGTACAGTAACTTGACAAGCTACAACTGTCACAGACAAGCAGTTATACTGACAAGGGGCACAGTCACGTATTATCGAAAGTTAAATAGAGAGTAGAGGGGAGGAAATGAGAGCAGCACAATCGCGTGATGTCACATCAGTAGCTGATCTCTCATAAATCTAGGCCTACCTGTAGTACCACATAATTACATTGTATTCTGAGACTGATGACATTTTCTCCTTACAAAAGAGAATAGTCAAAGGTTGAGGGAAAAAAAAAAGGGAAAGCTTTAAAAAAGAAACAGAATACTAGTGACCAAAGAAGAGAGCTCAAAGTGAGTCCTCACAAGAAGACACGATGCCTGGACAATTGTGCTTCAAGGGGGATCTCAAAGCAAAGTCATGAATAAAACTTGGAAAGGAAGTTGGAGAAAATATCTTCTAAGGATTAAAGACAGCGTACCAAGAGATAAAAAACCCAAGATCACTCAAAAAGGAGATGGAATAAGCCCACCAACTATGAGGAAATCCAGCCCTTTGTGATTACCCTGATTAGAGTGGGGATTATGTCTACACCACAGAGCATACCCTCCTCTGAGCCTCAGATTCTGTTCAGCCTGGTAACAGATCCCCAGTTCTAAGACCCCACACAAAGCATTGTAACCTCACTGTTTCTGTGCTACAGGGACATCCCACAGTCTTTTGCCCCACAGCTCAAGTGACTTACCCGCTGAGTTCAGTCAGCAATACGAGAACTGTCAGCAATGACAAGAAGGTTGTTGGAGGATTCACGGATTTTTAGGTAAGGTGAGCATATTTTAGCCTGAGTTAACAAACTGCATTGTGTAGCCCAGCTGCAGTCTTTTAAACACTACCAGGAGTATTTTAATGTAGACATGACCTTAAAAAATGGGCACGGTCACAGAATCAACAGCTCGTGACAGTGAGGATGCAGAATGACAATATGCATATACAGCAATATTTGATTAACTGCTATTTACAGACAATCTTTTTAGCATTATTGCTTATTTATTATCATTAGCTTTTCATGAATATAGATTCGCTTCCTTTTCCTGATCTTTATGCATGCTGTGCTGCCCGTCTCAAATTGAATTTTCCATCACAGTGCCTATGATCTCGGAAATTTCCTGTAACTAAAGAACAAAGAAACAGAGCACACAGGGTGAGATATTAACAGTGCTGCATTGAGCTGCTCATTTCAATAGAAGGACAACGTTTGGCCTTTATCTGAAAGACAGTTCTTAAAACACTAGATATCCCTGTAAAGAGCAGAGGGTGGATGACGACTTTGACTCTACCTGCTGTCTAGCCTCCCCAGGTTGATTGACCCCATCATTGGCTGCAAGCTGAATGCTGGATCATGCTAACCTTACAGAATCTGTGAAAGTCAGTCTTGGTAAGCAATGTGAAAACTGCACAAATGTAGTATTTCATTCCACTCTGCTCTGGACATATAATACTAAAGTATGTGATGTAAAAACACATGGTAAAAACACCCAAGCAATTCCATTGTTCGGTTTCCTGCTATGTGCATCACCTTGGCCATTCTGAGCTTACCATTCTTCCTAGAAAAACTGTGATTAAATTTTGATATATTCAGATTGATTTTTCTATAAAGCCACATTAAATCCCCAAACTGGAAGAGGGGGTAGTAAGAAAAAATAATTATACTTGGTCACCGTTAAGGAAACCGAAGTTTACTGACTGTTATTTATAATAAGAACCAGGCAGACTACTACCATTCTCAACCCCATCAGAAATGTTGCCACTGTGACAGCGAGAGAATGCTGAAATGCCCGAGAAAGCAATATTGTGATTCCATACATCAAGAATCATTTCATTCTGAAATGTGAATCCCCTACAGGATTATATGTTTGGAATTTGCAGGTCACTGGTGATGGAAAGGATGAATAGAAGTGACATCAGACACCCACACACTTCTACCAAGTTACTGCCCAACATATTATCAGAAGAATCCAGACTGTAAAGTAGTAATTTGCTGTTATTAAAACCACAGCCCAGAAAAGCAAAGTAAATTTTATAAGCTTAAAAATAGCTTGCTAGTGCTGGTTTTAACTTCATAGTAATAATGGCCTTTCATGTGATACATGAACATTAACTGACATTAATGACATTTTTAAATGTCCTTGCTGAGACTCCTAACAGTGTTGTAGGCTATTGTTCCCTAATAGATTAGATTACCATAGAAGCCAAAGGGCCCAATTAAGATCAAGAGCCCTTTTGTGCTAGGCACAGAATGAACACATCCTGCTATGAAGAACGTGTAAGCTAAAAAATGAAAGATGCTTGATGAGCGTTGACAAAAGAAAGGTATAGTCCAATGTTTACAAATTAGGACCAGTACACTGAAAGATTGCTAAATATTCACATCTGCTCCTCCAGCTGCCATCATTCATTAAAATAGAAACATTTGGAAACCAAATTTGTTTTTTGTCCTAGGTAATATTGGTTCATTTGTTTTTCTCCAGTTTAATCAGAAAAGAGAAACAGTTTCATCTCGTTTTTGCTCTGACACAATGTTACTCTGTCTAAAGCATGCCAGCAGAAACAGTTTCACATTTAAATCAAAACATGGAGAGCACACCATGAAGATATTTACATACCTACATAAAAGGGCAGTGACACCAAAGTGACTGCTTTGTGACACTGGGGAAAAGTAAAATGTGCTTTAAGTGTTTTGCTGAATCAGGATTTCACACTGATAAATCAACAAATGAATCCACAAATCCCAGCTAATCCCATAGGCCCTTTCTAACCATCGCTGCAAACTTAAGGTGACCCCACACTGCCCAAATACTGGAAAAATTGTTTGTGGACTGAGGCAATAAATCAGATCACTGAACTAATCTAGGTTTGAAGCAGGTTTTCTTTGCTATTTGTAGAATTATTTTTCACTTTGGTCAGCCCAGGTTTTTTATGTAAAGTGTTATGATGAATTACATTCCTCAACTGATCTCCGAATCTGTATTATACACAGTATATAATTGCAGTGCCTAAATACTTCCTCAGCAGCAACTTTTGGTGCCTGCCAGATTAAGAATTTACTTCCATAATAGATTTCCAGTTTCTATATTATTTAAACATCACTTTCCATTTTCTAGGCACTTAAAAATGGTTGACGAGCAAGCATGTTTTCTGAGAAGGGTAGCACCATTTCTAAACCAACTTTATGATAGTTCTGAACCAGAGTAAACCAGACACTTGTGTTTTTCCTTGATTAGCAAACTCAGCAGCTGGCCCTGCAGGGCTCTGGAGGTTGACCTGGTCACTGGACTGTCCCACCTATTATGGCTGGTTCAAGCTCCAGCCTCATGCAGGCCACCCGTTTTCAATGCCATGGTACAGCGGTTCAGATGCCAAGTCTCCAGCACTCACAGAATCACAAGGTTGGAAGAGACCTTTAAGATCATCGAGTCCAACCATTCCTGTCCTATGGTAAATCATATCTCTAAGTACCTCATCTACCTGTCTTTTAAACACTCACTGGTCGGGGGGCATTATCATCTACCAGCTGAGGAATAACCACTACAGGGCCATTCATATCTGAAGGTACAAGGCCACCACATAGTCCCGAGTGATGGGCTGGCAATAGTTCTGCTGCTGCAGCAGGCTCATTTTCACATGTTCCTCCTGTCCCAGAAATGGGCCAGTTTGACGCCACTCAGTTGAATCCATGGCACAAACAGCTCTGTGTCGGTAAATATGCTGTCAGGATGATCACAGCAGAGCTGTGTGATGTACTACACTACCAGAGTACACCCTGTCTGGGGTCTCAAACATCAGAGCCTGCAGGCCAAATCACGTGCCTAAATATATGAAGATCATCAAAAAGACACATTTCCAATCTGGCTTTCCCTGGAAGGGGACTTCAGTTACTGCAATCACAAAGATTGATGCTCCCGTTATTTTCCATGGCCTCATTAACCACAGCAAGTAGAGTACAGGGTCTCTTTGTCCAAGTGCTTCCAAAGCTGTCTTCCCAGGGCTACAGTGGGCTTGCCTGCACCCCAACACTGGAGCACAGACTCAGAAGCTACAATCTAGCCCTAAAGCCCTGAGAGCTACCTAGGACTGCTTGTCTGTCACCTCCAAACTGTGGAACAGCAGTAAATTAAAAGTACCCTTCACCATTCCCTGACATAAAGGCCAACTGGCCCCAAATGCCCCTCTATTGTTCACATGCTCCCAAACTGTAGAAAATGGGAAAAGGGGCTGGGGGGGGAGAGGCAGTTTGGAAAGAGAAAGTGAGGAGAGAAGTCAATATGCTGGGAGTTATGGCTGCTTTTCAGAGGGTTCTTGACAGTTTGAATAAAGGGTCTGGCAGGACCTCATTGAGTTCAACAAAGACAAATGGAAAGTTCCTCACCTGGAGAGGAGTATCTCATGCAGTAATACAGCCTGGGGGCCAGCTGGCAAGGAATCAGCTTTGCAGAAAAAGACCTGGGGATCCTGGAGGACAAGATGCTGAATAGAAATGAGCAATGTGCCCTTGCAGTGAATGCTAATAACATAACTGTGCTGTAGCAGTGCAGCCAGCAAGCTAAGGGAAGTAATTATTCTCTGCTATCCGTCACTTGTGAGACTGCACCTGAAGTAATGCACAAAATTTGGGATTCCTGGTACAGCAAAGGCATTGACAGCCTAGAGTGAACCCAGCAACGGGTCCAGCAAAAACAGTTCAGAAGATAGAGTACATCACACACAAGCAGAGACAAAGAGACAAGTGTTTGTTCAGCCTCAAGAAGAGACAGCTACGAGGAGATCTCACTGCAGTCCTGAACTATGTAACAGAGGTTTTAGAGAAGACAGACAGGCTTTTCTCAGAGATGCATAGCAAAAGAGCAAAAGGCAGGAGGCACAAGTTGCAATAAGGGAAGTTCTGGCTAAATATACAGGAAAAATAATTCATGATGAGGGCAATGAAACACTTTCAATTCCTTTATTTTCCAGTCCCACTTTGGGGGAGAGAGGGGGAATGACGTGTAAGTGAGGGGCTGTGGGGGTGCTTGGCTGCTAGTCAGAGTGAACTCTGTAATATCCATTTATCCCACAAATAGCAGGTTCCAGGCTACTGGGTTTCTGGCAAGATCTCTGCACCCTGGTGAACCCAAGCTTGTTGCATACTCAGAATGTCAGCAAAATACAAGATGAAAACAACAAGGGGGTCTTGGGTACATATGAGGGAACGGAGAGTACCAAGCTGAGTCAGGCTTCCTTGAGCCAAGAAAGTTCTCAGTAAAATGCTGCTAATTATCACAGCAAAGTACATGAAACTGAGAAGTCAAGATGGGCTTTGATGTAATTTTACTACCCTGCACAAAAATATTTGGCATTGTGGCAAGACAAGGACTAACCAAATGGCTGGGCACAAGTGTGAGACCTCAGTATATCTACAAAACCATGGAGGAATTGCTGAACTAAAATAGATCAATTAAAGAAACTTGCAGAATTACATTAATGACATACAGGAAAGTAGTGCAGTAATGGTGCAGTTAAGACAGCTGTGGAATGAGGGCGAAAGGACAGCTTCAGGGAAATGGCACTGCAGGGAAACAGCTGCAGGATGAGGACACAGTGACCACAGGACATAATGAAGAGTTGCCTTTGGATTGAACTGACTCAACAGGAATAATGTGTATCTTTCTGAGAATGTATAGAAGTACATACTGACAAGTACAGAAGGTCAGCAGTCATGGCATCTTGAAGGGATAAAAAGACACCTCGAAGACTACCAAGGTGGGATCAGCAGAAGAGAATCAGTGATAAAGATCCCAGCATCGAAGAATGATTACAGTGATGAATAGCCCAGACCCTCTCAACATTCCTGGTGGGACATTCCTGGGATTCCTGTGCCAAGAGTGGATCTTAGTGGGTTGGAACAACTCAAGGATTTGCTATATAACTGTAGCACTACGCTGATGATGACTTAATGATTAATACTGCTAATGTTTCTTACAGCTGTCCACTGAACTTTTCATAGCTATTTCATGTTATAGTTATTTCACAGTTATCTCATTTGTTCTCCCTTAAGTATCACATAGTTAAATATTTCTAAGATATGGCTGCATCTGCTACTGCCATGCATCAGTTTTCATATGTACACATTGCAGTCTCCATAAGCTGTTAAAAAGCATCGCACATATATAGCACATAGTCACAGTTTCTTTTCTTGCTGGATATCACAGCTGCATGCTCCTGTTCTTCCCCAGAAACAAAGCAGCATCCAGCAGGCAACAGAATATGGACACTAGTGCATGTAATGATGTTTTCAGTTATGCTGTGTGGACCACTGAGATAGGTGCTACAAGACTTGGCATTCTAGGTGGAGGCATTTGTAAATACAGATCATTGGTATTGCAGGTACACGAACCTTGGAGAGAACATTAAGGACTAAATACATTGGAAGGAATACCGGGTGGGAGCTCTCATGGAAAAACTAGAGATGTTCGTGTGACTAATACATCTGGACAGCTGGGGAACCTTGCCTTAAAAGCACTGACAAGGCTACACACCTACAGAACCGGGTAGCTGCACACCTCATGTACCAGAAATTAATTCCATTCCAGTAAGTTTCTATCACAGCAAATAGTCATGAGAAGCATTTTGCTAAAAAGGAGTTGTGTTGTCATGCTGCTACTATTTCATGAAGGCCAGTCTACTACTTTTTTTTTTTCATGGATTTGCTTGTCCAGCATTCCTATTTTAGTGTCATTTAATTCCCATTTATTATCCTGCCAGTTATCTCAGACAGCTGCTCTTCCCCACACTCTGTGCAACACATGCCAACGCTGATAAAAAGGCAACACGTGTGTGGAAGGAGCAGCGATGGAAGACTTCCGACATCTGAGGCTGCTAATGAGCCTGACAAACAGCACAGTTTATGTAGGCAGCTCAGTGAAACAGACTTTTCTGAAAACATTTGGGTTGGATCCAACCCTGTCTAAGAGCAGCAAGAAGTTACCATCACCCGACGGCTCTTCTGAAATCCAGGTATGGCAAGGCACTGAGCTCAGGTGAGGTATTTCCAAAGTGCAGGGATGAGGCAGGACTCGTGCCAGATGCTGCCACGCTAGTCTGACTTGCCCCTTTCTCAGCAACTTAGAGATAAACTAAGAAAAGCATCAGGAATGTGTTCTACCAACTAAGTTGACTGACATGAGACATCCAAGACATTCCCCAAGAGCTCACAGCGCAAGGCCCTCCTTGCCTTACTATTTCATACAGCCTTACTATTTAATAACTATGGAATAGCTGCTCGTTTCTGTAACTTCCTAAAGAATGTTACATTGGTCTCAGGAAGATGGCAAGATGATACATGAAGTTAATCAGCAATTTCTGTTTGGAAAAATTATCCCATATTATCAAAAGTTAATTGTGTAGTTACAAAGAAATTCTGCCTCAGAAACTAGAAGAATTATTCAGTTTCATTTTGGGATAAATTTTAAAAATTTCTAGGTTTGTCTCACTTCACCATGGCAAAATTTTGCAAAGTTGCCACATCTGCCATAATACAGAGAATCTAAACTCTACCCAGAGCCACAAATAAACATAAAACCAACTTTGCTGAATTATTGTGTGTGTGTGTGTGTGTGTGTGTGTGTGTATGTGTTTTGTTGTTTGTCATTTTGGGTTCTTTTTAAGAAACAGCAGTCTCTGTGAGACAGCAATTCCAGAAATTGGGAATTGAGGGTGAGATTAAGTAAGCAGCAGATTCTTCTCATCATTTTCATTTGAGTAACTCAAATAGCTGATAAATCTTAATTTAGAGATTACTTTCAAAGACACAACTATGATAGAAAATTGATGGGTGACACCACAGTATCCAGTCAATAACCTGGATTCAAGTAGTACAAATTAAGTTCCCTTTCTACCACGGGTTTTCTTGCATGACTGTCTGCAAGCTGTGTTTCTCAGTATCTAATGTATAGCAAACAACACGAGCACTGGGATCAGGAAAATATATTTTGTTACTGTAAGAAATTGAGGAAAAAGCCATGCAGGAGCTGATGGCTCTATGACAGAACCACAGATTCACAAGGTTGGAAAAGACCTTTGAATATCATCAAGTCCAACCATTCCCATCATGAGCTAATCCATATCCTTAAGTACCTCATCTACCCTATTTTTGAACATATCCAGGGAAGGTGACTCAACCCCCTCCCTGGGCAGCCTGTTCCAGGCCCTGACAACTCTTTCAGTAAAAATTTTTTTTCTAATGTTCAATCTAAACCTGCCCTGGCACAGCTTCATGACATACACCTATAACTAATATCTTTAAAAAGCTCCTTTTGCAGATGAAATGTATGCTTTCACTAAAACTCATGTTATAAAAGAAATACACTAATTATCTACATACAGATAGTAATAAACTATGCACTCATACAAGCTTGAATGACTGACGTCAGATAAAAAATAAGTTTGTGACATTTAAACAAACTATAGAATGATAAGACATAAGTTCCCAATGAAAAGATAGGATTAGTCTCTTCCTGCTTACTTACAGAGCTGCTTCCCTGCCCAAATTAATTCTTGTGAACTAACACGAACAGACCTGTACAGCTTGTTGAACAATTAAACATGATGAAGTCAGCCCTGTTTCCTCCTCCTGTTGATCCAGTCCCTTGTTTATGGACTCCCCGAGCTCTGAAAAGGTGTGGATTGATTGCAGCAGTGTGTGTCTAAGGGAAAAAACACCCGCTCGGGTCTCAAAACCTGGGTGTATTTGGGGTCTGCTGCAAAGCGCCTTCTCTTTTCTTCAATTCCTGTTCCTGATACCAGAAAGAGATTGCAAAAATAGATGCAAATTTACATGAATCCTATTCAAGACAATGATATAAAAGTATGAAAGGGGGCTTCTGCCACTGAATGGCAACCAAATATAAATGATCCACTGAAAAGATGGTCTCTGGGTAAGTAGTTCTGAGCCTTTTTTAAGCCCGAGGAAACTGATCTATCGTGCAGCTTGTTAGAACACCAACGAATACTGATACGGGCATTTCTGTTCATTTAAACAGCATAAATGAATAAACATGTGAAGGGAATGAGCTGAGCTGAAGAAAATAATGCATTATTCATGCAGCTAACAACACTTACTCACGCCTAGCATATACTGAAGCCTAGAGTGCAAATCTAGGACACTGAGAAGATTTTCAGTCATGCTGAGTTATATTTAAAGGCAATCTATGCCAGAAATTCAGAGTTCATCTCATGTTTTCACATCAGCGCAGAAGTACTTCACGCTGCAAACCTTCCTTTTGCAGGCCACCCTTTGAGAAGCATAAATCATGAAGGTAGTGGGTTTTGCGAATGAATCGTAAAGGGATGCTAGGTGGGTTTAATTGGAGATGCAGTGGACACGAGCTGAAGTGAAATGCATAGTGCTGGTGACTAGCTTAATTCCATCTAATGTGCTCCCCAAGAAAAATATTCAAATCAAACCCAACTGAAAAATGGGCAAGCGTTCCAAGCGAGAAAAAGGTTGTATTTGCAATTCTATTTTCTTTAATGAGACACTGGCATAACACCATTTCTGATATGCTCTGCTAACTCAAAACTGTGGCAAGAAGACAATGATTTCCAGAACACGATAGCTGGGTTTCTGTAATCCACGTTGGTTCTAATCTCTCAGCAATTCTTATTTTCAAAATATGTAAATCACGCTGAACTCCTACATGGTGCCACTGAAACAGCTAATTCGCATTTGCAAAGTGGAGAAATCTTCTTTTCTGTTTCACATAATAAGGGCTCTGTAACAACACCTTTCCTAAAGACAGCTAAAGACTTCATCTCCAAACTTCACTTCATCTTAACTACCCATGGAACACATGGCTGGAAAAAATGAAAGAGAAGAGCCACTGTCTTGAAAGAAGATCTTCATTCAGGGAGAATCTTCATCTATAAATGGAGGAAAGCAACTTCACCTCTCCAATCTACTTCTTTCAGGCCCTGTTAAATTTTCTTACCTAGATTTTAAGACCATTTGGAGGTGAAGGTGAGCTATTACAGCACCTCCGACAGTACAGCTCTTGTTCCTTGCTGACAGTACAGCTCTTGAGTCTGCTGGCACCACCACAAAATACTTCTTATCAAATGCAAGCAGTTCAGCCATTTCCTCTCCTCTTTCAAGCTTATGAAACAACAGGGCCGTGTAAGCAAGAGATTCAAAAGAGCAATTCTTTTTCTTACTCTGTTACAGTTTGCAACCAACCTCACAGGCTTTTTGCCTTCCACTGTGCATTGCAGGACACGTGTGCGCTTAGCAGGCTGGAGCAGAGACACCCAGGAGACACCCAGCTACCTCAGACACAGCACAAGGTGCTTTTGCCTAACTGTACCCGGACTGTATGCCGTAAGATATATTATCACTACTCCTGTAAGAAGAGGGAGAATATGTATCTATGGTGCATTTTTTTCCACTGAACAAGCCAATTAAGCTTTATTTAATTGCCTCTAGGAAATGATTTTGACTACGGAAAATCCGCAGGCAGATCCAAAAGGACTATTATCAGACTGGAAATTTATATTTTATATTCAGATTTTCCATTGCATAGAGAGGAAAGCAGTTGTAGCTGAGAAGTTATTTAATACTACACTGTCCTCCTGAAGACTTAACAAGAACTCTGAAAGAGCATGAATGAGGCTGTGGGTCCTGAGGCTGAAAAGGATTCACACCTTTCTGCAGAGGACTTTGCACACAGAGCTGGTTACAGTTTGTCTCCCAAAAAAAACATGTTAGGTGAAAGGTCTGAGTCAGAAAATGCATTACAGCTCCAAACAGTGAGGTAGGCAATAGCCAGATTTAAACACCTTAAAGTGGTTTAGAGCCACTCACAGGTTGAGTGATTTGAACAGACAGCTCCAAATTTCTCTATGCCTACACAACTGAGATCCATTTCTGAGCCTATTTCAGATCTGAAAAGATGTGGTGAAAATATCACTCCACATTTTACTTTCTAAACAAGTCCTGCAACAAATTTAGTCTAGCCAAAAAACGTCTGTTTGCAACAGCTAGTACAATACCAGCTGATGCAAGGTTTTAAGGCTTTACAGCTTCCTCACCTCCAAAGAAAAGCACACACCATGGTAATATGATTACAAAACTTCCAGCAGCTCGCACAGCATTCAGACAAGCACATTATTGGCAGCAGCTGCTCAAACAAGCACTCACCTCACTGCGCTCACCATACCCCGGCAATTGAAGGAGTGAGAAATTATGTCAATGAAATCAGCTTTTTCTGAGCCCTTGCACAGCATGCTTCCGTATCAACCCAACTACTCGCTGAGCAATTAAAGTTGCCAGCTTGACAAACTATTTAAAGGTTACTTAAATCTATCAAGGTTATTTGATCACCGGGAAGAAAATATTTTACTAGGCTGGATATTACTAAGTTAGCACTTAAATCACTAACCTGCCACATTACTTACTAGGCATTTCACTGTGAAGATTACAGCTATAGAACACTAAGATAAGGCTTTTATGATAATTAGTCTGACACAATTTAATTATGCATATAAGTCTACTGTAGATACAGTCCAATAAACCAGAAGAGAACAAAGTCTAACAAAGCAGAGGCTTAGCAGCTTCTCTCAGGGAGTTCTCCCTAAGGCTGTTTCTCTTTCTTTTGCTGGATTGGGCATCTTTTTCATCTTCCTGCCGTGGAAAAGATTTGTACTTGTCAGTCTGCTGTCCTAGCATGTAAAGGATTACAACCTAAAGCATGATTATATACATAACTTACAGAATAAAAATGACACAGAATCACAGAACGTTAGGGGTCAGAAGGGACCTCTGAAGATCATCTAGTCCAACCCCCCCTGCAAGCGCAGGATCATCTAGATTAGGTCACACAAGTATATGTCTGGGTGGATTAAGAATGTCTCCAGAGAAGGAGACTCCACAGCCTCTCTGGGCAGCCTGTCCCAGTGCTCCATCACCCTCACAGTGAAAAAGTTTTTCCTAATGTTCACATGGAACTTCCTATGCTCCACTTTGCATCCGTTGCCCTTTGTCCTATTGCTGCCCATCACTGAGAAGAGCCTGTCTCCATCCTCCTGACTCTCACACTTTACATATTTATAGACATTGATGAGGTCACCTCTCAGTCTCCTCCAAGCTAAAGAGACCCAGGTCCCTCGACCTGTCCTCACAAGATGTTTCACTTCCTTAATCACCTTGGTGATGCTGCATTGGACTCCTTCAAGCAGTTCCCTGTCCTCCTTGAACAGAGGGGCCCAGAACTGGCCACATTATCCCAGATGCGGTTGCAATGTGTTCAAATGGATTGGAACTTCCAGTAATATTATCAAAACTCTTCTGATAGAGGACCACCAACAAGAAAAAAAGGTGGCAGTAAAAATGCATCACATCACCTGAAAGCCCACGGGTTAAGCTGGGAAGAAAACAGTTTGATTACCACAGCTTTTTCAAACAAAGGGCTATACGAAAATACTCGTTATGAATACAGATGTTATTACATGTCACTAAATTCTAGACACAGCACATTCATTTGCCGTTTATTATATCAGCTAAATCTAATTTACAGCAATTGACTTTTAGTCTGGGCTTCATGCATTCCCGCACAAGAGGGAGAATGAAAAACCCACCATTTGTGCTTTTGCTGGTATAGGTTTGCACCACAGACATACAGTAGAAAAACAAGCATCTGAAAACTCTCATCTTCTACTTTCACACCTTCCTTTTTTGTAATCACAATATAATATAGTTATATAATTTCTTAATCCTTATTTCTCACTCTATGCATGTAAGTATACTCACATATTCCACTATTATTTGAAATCCTGATCTCAGTCTTATTGCAGCTTCCTTGCTAAACTGATTTTAGATCAGAACAAAAGCTGCTTATGAGTTATTTCTCACGTCAGGGATGGAATTTTAAAATACCCTTATCCTCCCAGATCTTCATATAGTGCCAATACAGTTCTAAGTCAACCCAACTGCTCATTAATATCATCTGAAGCTCTGGCCCTTACATTAGTTGTGAAAATTCAGTAGATCTAAACTTACACCTCTTCAATGCTCACAGCCCCCACATATCCTAGTTGCCATGATTTTACTGGGAAAACACAACATGGTTTCATAAAGAACATTCATATGTGCTATTCCTCAAGCCAGTCATCCCTGTGGAGATGCAGGAATAATGGCCACCACACAATTATGGCAGAAACATAAAAGCAGATTTAGTGACAGTTTCAGTGGCCAGCAGACCACAAAGCTAGATCTGATGGAAACCTCAAGCCAGTGCTGAAGGTATTTTTGATGTCATGATGAACCTTCAACCTACAAGGGGATGAAAAATTCAAATGTAAAGAAAAAATAAGTAAGATTTAAAATCTCTCCCTCTTTTTCTAAGTCTTCAAGATAAGCAATTGGATTAGTTCAATCAAGATAATGATAATTTCATCAGTTCTGAGTCTTGACCATTTTTCCTTGTAATTACCACAAGAACACTTTTTGAAACAGTAATATTGTAAAAAAAATTGAAAATTAAACAAGCCTAGAAAACAGTTCAGTAGAACCATCCTCTTTCAGAAAAAAGCCTTTCGTTCTTATGCATGAATATTACCTGATGATACGGCATTTGCCATGGAATTCTATTTGACAGGAATTTTCTGTAACACAGCTTTGCCATTGTGGATAAAAACTGAGAATGATAGCAACAGAAACAGAAAAATTGTCAAAGATGCCTTGTAAGAGAGTATGGGGATCATTTTCTTTTTAATCACCAGGTGGTGACACCCTCTATGTGTATTTTTTTTAATGCAGGCACATGTGAATCACCTAAACATTTAGCTTTAAGATCCTCTGTTTACCTAGAAAAAGAACTATCTGCCAGTATTACATGCTGGTTAGTTATGCTGAGTACATCCAACATTATCAACATTCTTCTGCTTCAGCAAATTACTTTATTAAATTTCCCTGGCAAGAGTTTACTCTCCATGAAAAATGGATGTACTTGATGCACTTCCAAATCGTTAACTGATGCAGTCTTTATGTTTATGTTTCTCTGAAAGATTTCAAAGGACAAAGATACAGTGTGGATTTTGAGATCGAAAACTAGCAGAATTCCTCACTAAGCTGTCTTTGCTGAATAAAACACATTACCACAGATTACTTCAGAGCCTGAAATGAACACATTACTGGTTTGTCAGGTGAAGACACAGGACTGGTCTTTGTGGCATGGAGAAGTGGAAAAGTGTGATTCCTCTGTTGGCAATATATGACAGCTAACAAATCCTACGCTTGCTGACTTTTTCTTACAAAATACTGTGCAAGTACTCCCAAGTTCCATTTCCATCAGCTGTATTTCACTCAGAGACTCTTTGGAGGCTGTCATTGCTCCTTCAGTGTAATAGCAGTAACAGCATCAGCAGAGGTGTGCTGATGGACTAACACAAAAGCGCCCACAAGACATGCCTGTACTCCACTGGACTGAGGTGTTGTTATCTTCTCATGTTATAGGCAAAGATAAGTCATAACTTGAAAAGGTAGTCGGAAGTTTTGAGTTTTACATTTCATGTAATCAGAATCTGAAAGCACATGAACACAAATCTCCTAACCCATTCTGACATCAGCTATAAAAAGGAAACAGTGCAGTAACAGCTTTAACAATCTTTGTCAATGTAATTATCTAAGCTGCAGCTGAAAGGTCAAACCTTGAAGATCGTGTGCAGGCTAATCAGGTACATCAGTCAGAACAGAAGGTTTTAGCAGAACAATTTTCAGTTCTCCATGTATTCTCTTCCACGTCACGCAGACATCCAGCATAACTACAGCCTAGTAGATCTGAATTCCGACTTCCCTAGGAACTTCAGCTTTAGCACAGTTTGTTCTGTACAGATGACTGTAGGTAGGAAGGTAGTGAAGGAAGAAACGTTTGTTATATCTGTTATTTAGATAACCAGTAATCCACAAAGACAGATTTACATATGCATACAGATGATTGACTTAATATATTGACTACAAAGATGTACAAACTGCATCACACATACAGCCACTACTTTCAGGAATTCAAAGTGACAGCTTGCTTTTCTAAATTCTTTGATTAAAAAAAAAATCTACTGATTAGTCTGAGATCTAATCAGTTGCAAAGTTCTCCTAAAAATAGAGCTGATAGCACTTCAAATTTCTACTTCAAGGGAAACAGGCGTTTCAAAATCAGATCTCATTCCAATTCACAACAAATCTCAGAACTCTTGATCTTTCCTAAGAAATACAATTAAAACACTGAGTTAAAACTGACTTTTTTCATGTTTGTTTATTTTACTCTATTACAGGTACATACTACATATGTTACTGGATGTTGTCAATGTATAATACGATTTATATTATATAAAACCGCCATATTACAGAATGACATCCCAAATAGACAATTATTCTACTTTTATATTATTTTTGCATTATTTTCATTTAAAAGCAAAAGTTTCTTGTTTGGTTTCTAAATTAGTTTCTAAATTCTAAAGCAAATTGTTTAGTGTCTAAATCAGGGTGACCTAAAATTTAAGGAACTGTGGCTTGATATGAGTTTAGGGACTCCTAGAAATCAAGTTTATCATAAGCTCATCAGTAGTTGGCAGAACTTGCTGCCCAGCATCACTGCATCAAAATTATACAGGCCTGAGACAAATTCATCCTTCTGGCCAGACAGTTAACAGGCCAGCAGTTTGGTAACCTTGCTGTAAATCAGACTGGCTTTTATTCATGCTGCAATGAGGCAGTGTGGTACTTTGATGTAAAATTTATTGTTTTATTTTGGGTGTCTAATATCATTATGAAGAAAACAAGCTTTTGATCTTTCTGAATATTCCCTAGACACATTTTTCTTTGAATATCCTAGTCTTCATTAAATTATCTGTTAGCTTGTCAGATGTTCTTTATTAATCAGTCCTTGCACCCACAGACAGAGACTGAAGACATTTCTCACAGCTGAAATATGTGCATAACGGATAATCAGAAGCGTACATGGACTATTTGCATCACCAAATGACACAAGCTCTCAGCTCTTCCCAGATCTTGGTCCCTTGATTACTCGTACTGCATGCATCTGACTCCAGCTTCAGATCTCATTTGGAGCAAACTGACTAGCTCCTCAAAGACAAAGCTTGGGTGCAGTCTAGAGGTATTTTTTTCCAAGGACTTTAACCTAAATGTAGTACAGGGAAGATAACACCAGGGCTGGATTTTCCTCCCTACACAGTCCCACATCACTATTTCAGTAGACTCACCCTCGGTAGATGGTGCTCTCAAATGTCTCTACTAATCTTGCATATGATGCTCCATGCATGCAGTACATAACCCTGCTAGCATCTTATACAAGTGTCACTCTGGCATCCCTGACACAACCCTTACACAACTGCAGGCATCTGCAGCAGAAAAAGCACAAGCTAAAAATGTATGTCCCCAGAGGGGATGTAGCCAGTGAGATCCAGGGTGAATATTCTCCTGGAAGTATACAGTCCTGCCTAATGGAAACAGCCATTAACATAACAACACATTTCACTGATTTTGGCTTGGAGAACACGAGGTTGCTTCCAGAGATATTCACCTTTCCTCATGTGTCATCATGTTATCCACTGAAACCCTGAATTTTCCTCCTCTAATATGAATGAGTTTGATTTTGCAGGCACAGTTGGAAAGAAGAGATGCTTTGTTCTGTCACATCAAAGCGTCTGAACAGTAGCTACTGGAAGACTGTAGTCTCTACTGGAAAATAGGGCATTTTCTGCAAAAGGCAGTGGTAATTCTAACAGAGTGGGTATTTTACAGAAGAGTTATGTTACAGTAGGTTGTGTTGAATGTCATTAAAATGGGGCGGAGGGTGCGTCTGGCTATTGCATAAACGAAGGGAGGCAAAATAAAGAACAAAACTCTAGAAGTATAAAGGAAAGGGAACATCAAAACGCAGTTATAAAAGCATTCAGGCTGTGATCCCAGGCTGTGTTCCTACCTTGTTTCTGCTGCCCCCAGCTGTTCATTCCTATCCACATCTTTGTTCTAAGTCGTACTCTGTGTGGGTTTCAAACCAAAAGTTGAGAGGGAATTGTACAGAAAGGCAACAGCCCTTGAAATGGCTTTCCCAACACACAATGATCCTGCAAACTGTGATATCAGGATTAGCATAAGAAAATGGGTTTTTTAACATAGGTGTTGACTGGAATTCTAGAAATCCTAAAAAATTAGTTTATCTTCTTGTAAGTAAGTAGCTCTGTTTTGGTTTGCAGGGATTTTTTTTCCTCTCTTAAGAATTATGATTTTATCTTTTTCCAGACAAAGACAACCTGTAAAGACCTGAATTTTGCTTCATAGTAAGTTAATAGCTAATACTGTTTGATGCATCAACTTTTTATTTTCTTGCTTTTGCAAATCTGCACTTAGTTGCTTCACAGTAGAGTGAGCTTTATGAATTAGAGCCCATATCTAAAGGCACTTTATCTATAAGAAATGATCCTCAACATTTCATTAGTGCAAAGCAGTTCTGCATCATTTTTAATGGATAGTTTTGCTGATTAGAATTTTCAATATGTTCTGTAAAATAATTTAACACAGAGCATTATCAGTAAAGCTATACATAAAACCCAAATATAAAAATGTATTTTACAGTTAATTTCAAAGACAGTAAGAGAACTATCTCTGTTTTTTCTAGGTATTTCCATATTATATATATGCTCCTGAACTAATTCATGTACCAGTAAGCATCAGTGTTCCTGAAACAAGAGCTTTTGTATTTCAGTGGAAGATCAACACAATCTACAACAAGCAAATATTTTTGCTTTATCACTTACTATTTCCCATTGGAAATATTTGATTAGTTTAGTTGATTGGCTTAAACTCACCGTGTCCTGATCCAACATGTACTTCCAAATAGCCTTCAAGATGGAGAGCTACCTAGTGCCAAATGAGCTTGGGGACAACACAAGTAGTCGGTAAACAAATTAAGGTAATTACTGATGAAATATCATATCTAATGGGAAATACATTTGCAGAAAGGCAGAACGCCCTCGGAAGGCTGTAGTAGCAGTTCTAATCCAGCAGAGAAAACTTGATTTTGTTCTGCCCATTCCCATGAATTTTAACCAATGTTAAAAAGTTGCTGTTGATGTTTCTAGCTTTCATGATTCTGAAATAAAATGTTTGGGATGTGGTACATCCCCTGAATATGCATAAAAAGAAGAGCCACCCACAGTAATTTTTAAAACCTAAAAATGGCCTGCAGCACTGAATTGCTCGCAGTCATTGAAGCTCCAAAATCCTGGCTGGATTCCAAAGCAACTCAAGTGCCAAAAGACCAAGTGGAATTACTTTTAGATTATTATTAAACTCACAAAGCATTTACAGAATTTCCATTTTTTGATCAAGAGCAACTCTGCCTTCCCTGCTAATAAAAGTACAGATCCAATGCAGCACATGGCATTACTGTCTGAAAAATCTCATTTAATAAAATATTCACTTATTTAAAAAAAAAAATACCCAACAAACAAAAAACCCCCCACAAAATCCCATAGCAGGTTAGATATGTTTTGATTCACTACAAAAAAGCTGAAGAATGGCAAAGTGTGAAGCAAAACATTGTTCTCTGTGACCATCAAAGCAGCCTGAAAATTTGGAAACTTCCAAATTAAAGTCACTTACAGATATTGTAGCTGTAACCAGATCAGGAGTTAAACCATTCCTGTTACAGCAATTTTACTGTTCTACAGAACAAGAGAGAGCACAAACCAAACATTTAAAGGAGCTTTAAGAAAAACAGTAGAAAGCAATAAAAATTGGCAATTACTGCTGTGCAGTATTCTGGTGGTTTATGCTGAACACCAGATGTAGCTACAAGTGCAGGTTATTTTAGGCAGCAATGTATTTGTCTGTGATAGCATGGAGAAGAGTCAGTATTTTCATGCTATCTTAATGACTTGCATGTTTTCATAGCTTAAAAAAGGGTACAAATAAATCAGAAAGTCGGATAAATGAAAAAAATAAAAAAGCAAAGAAAAAATAAAGTCATTTTAGACAAAGAACTGTGGATAAACTACGCTTGCAATTTACAATGTACTTAGACTACATCGTAATGCTACCAATAAAACTGAAATGTATGCTAGCTGAAAGATAATCAATGAGATACCTCATAAATCAACTGAAGTTTTACCAGAAAGGCACTTCTGTTTTACAGGATCCAGTAATCATACTTGGATTGACCCCTAAATTAATTTTAATTTTCTCAGTAATTCTTCCTTGGATTCCCAGAGGCAATTTTCCAAGCCTACAATAAGCACACTCTCCAATGAAAAAGCTAATCTGGATAGGGACAGAGATTTCTAGAACCCCGTTCAGAATACTGGTGTAATGCCCTGAGACTTTAATGCAAACTGAGGCCAACATTTCAGATATCCATCTGTCAAAATGTGGAAAGCAGGAAGGAAGGACTCCAAACAAGTTATAAATTGTTATGTGGACTAGTGCTGCTACTATTTCCGAGAAAATTTATGAGGTTGGATACAGGATTAAATTAGACACGAGGGCAGGGCAGAGAAGAGGAAGAATATTGTACTACCCCATGCAACTGTTCTTGCTCTACTCTAGTTCTCCATGTCTTCTGCTAAGTTTATTTTCACTCACTAAAGCAGAGAAGCATGATTATGAAACACCAGCAGACAACTTCAAATTCTATTTGCTGCATGCGTGCACTGAAAAACATTACTCCTCACAAAGCTGCAAACAGTAGTCCCTGTCAGTGTGATTGAAAAAACATAGCAAAAGAGCAAACAGATGCATTTCAGAGTGAGGGAACTGCTTATTCCCTGATGTCAACAGATTGAGCTTTATAGGTACAGCATTGTATTTGATATATCCAAAGAAATTAGATATAAGGAAAAAATACTTCCCGCTGAGGGCAGTGAGGCCCTGGCACAGGGTGCCCAGAGAAGCTGTAGCTGCCCCCTCCCTGGCAGTGTTCAAGGCTGAGTTGGATGGGGCTTTGGCAGCCTGGGCTAGTGGAGGGTGTTCCTGCCCATGGCAGCGGGTTGGAACTAGATGGGGTTTGAGGTCCCTTCCAACCCAAACCATTCTATCATTCCATGAAATGTGAAGTTTGTTAAAATGTCAGGAATCACACGTATCTGAAATTTCAGTTTCAAGTTAATTTCACCTCTTCTTAAGCAATAATTTAACAAATGGAAACCCATAGTGCCCTACTTTCAGCATAAAGAAGTGTGAGCTTCAACACTTTTGTCTGGCATCTTAATCAATCAATATAAATTCACATACTTTCTTACTAATTCTGCTTAGAATACAAATTACTTAATTTTCAAAATAGCCAGACATTTTCCATCTTGTTCAGTTCTGTCAGCAGAACAACTCTAGTACACCGCCAAGCAATCAAAAAAAACCCACCTAAGAGTTCATGAAATGAACTTCAAAAGCTTATACACTTAGGGAAGAAAACAAAGCACAGAGAAAATATTATATAGAAATGACACTCCATGTTTTCATTTATCAGGAATGGAACTTGCTTATGCTAAAAAAAAAAAGACATTTAGGAAAGCAGCAAATCTATTTTAGGTCCACTGGGACTGAAAGAAGGAAAAATCCATAACATTTTGTATTTCAGAAATTTCTTTATTATTTTATGAGCCAACAGAAAATACATTATTCTGTAGTGAGAAATTCAGAGAAAATATACATAAACTCTATATGTTTTCATGGTCTTTTAATTTGGGGCTGAAGAAAACCCCTAGTTTTATGAAAAATTAATTATCAACAGCTCAACAACTCTCATCTGGAAGTGTCACAGGAGTATAAATAAATATTTGTGTCCTGAAATAAAAAATGACAATTCAGTTATCTGGAAAAAGCATAATCTGAAGTCTTGTTTCAGCTGTACTTTATGCTAACCCCAGTCAATGTTACTTGGGTCAAAACTGCAGGAGCACTTTGTTATTCATTGCCCCAGTAAGCATTTAATGCTGACACTACATGTATATATTTGTCATAAAGCTGATTTTATAGTGGTCTCTAACACAGAGTTTCAACCAGTGAAAGTTTGGATGACATCTCAGATGACAAAGGGAAATGGTCAACCCATTCTCAGTTGTCTTTGGGGACAGGACAAGGGGCAATGGCTGCAAGTTGGAGCACAGGAAGTTCCGCACCAACATGCAGAAGAACTTTTTCACAGTGAGGGTGACAGAGCCCTGGGACAGGCTGCCCAGGGGGTGTGGAATCTCCTTCTCTGGAGATATTCAAGACCCATCTGGATACCTATCTGTGCAACCTGTCCTAGGGAACCTGCTTTGGCAGGGGGGTTGGACTCGATCTCTGGAGGTCCCTTCCAACCCCTACAATTCTGTGAATCTCATTATTCCTGACAAAAAACACTAGTGTATGAGCACTGCCATGTGCTTAGAAAGGCCGTCTCCTGTCTGCAGACACAGAAATGATCCAAATATCTACCCCATGAGGCCAAAAAGACGGGGACACCACCACTGAGTGTCCCATGTGGCCAGCAGCTTCTGACAGTGAGAAAATTCCTGTAAAGAGCTGTAAGGCTCCTTTGTCAAAATTTGGCCTACAACTAAACTGTAATGCTGATATTGGTCAAAACCCCCCAGCTTTCATGTGTAGAGAATATATAGAAACATATAAGTAACAGAAGTGCCCATTTGTCTCTTATTACCAATTATCACATAATTAACCCTTCAGCTTGCTGCTGAAGTATCATTATCTCCCTTCTGCTCAAGTCTAATATTTCTTTGACCCCTCACTTAAAACAGACCTGTGAAATTATCCTAAATTTAACATCAGAAGAGTAGCATCATGTATGTAGGATAAAATCCCTGTCATAAAATGGATTTACAAATCCAATGGTTGCAAAACCTTAGCAGATAGAGCAATCAAGGTAACTGCTATTGTAGCTGAATCAACAGTTGGGATGGTATTTGCCTGCAAGGAGGTGACCGTGCTATCTGGAGCAGACACTAGTCCAACCATTTGCAAAGCTTCAGTCTCTGACAGAAACCAAACAAGCAAAGACCAGGCACTGAAAGCAGTAAGAGAAAACTAAAACAAAAAACCAAGATCACAGAGTGGCAAAGCTGTCAGAAATAAAGACAGTATCCCATAACTTTTAAAAGTCACTTTTGTGAGTCTAGATGTACTAATTTACCTTTTATGCTGGCATATACTATTAATAAGAAACAAACACCACACCCCTGTCTTGCCTCAGTTGCCATCAGTGCCTTTTTCCCATGGATGTGTAATGGAACAGAATAATCTGCTACCAAGAAGGAAAAGCTCAAGTGAAAGAATGATTGAAGAGTTAATCCACTGATCCTATTTATAGCAAATAATTTCCTTGGTGTCTGATAATTCAGACTATGAACAGACTTAGAAAAAGAGAAACAAAGAAGCTGCAAAGCCTCTTCCCTCCCTCCCTCTCCCAATATATCGGAGCAATAACATCAAACTGCTCTTTTGTCCGAGGGAGATGATGTCCCTGCTCTTGTAAGCCTGTTCGAGATTCAGAAGCCTGGCAGGGCCAGAAGGACACTGCAGCCATCCCCGGGCCTCAGCTGATTTGCAGCTTCCCTCAGCACCACACCGTGGGAGAAATGCAATACTGCATCTTTCCACGGGCAAACAAACGCACGTGATTCTTTCTTTCGCTCCTTTACGTCTCTCCTCATGTTTTGCCTGCGAGTGGCTTCTTCCACTGCTTTTTAACACGAATACATTCATTCAAAATATATTGATTCAAAACCCCTTCCTTACAAACCTCTGCCTTCCAACCACAGCATGTGTTACCTGCACCACGTGATTTGCAAGATCCACCATCCGCAGAAAAATACCCAAACATACGGGGGGCACCTTGATTGTCCTTTTCCCCTCCATCATCACATGACATGCGCTCCCATGGATGATGTGGTGAGGACCAGGACGCTGCCAAGCCCTCCTGTACCCCTTCCTACACCCTCTCTACGAGTCAAGAGCAGCACATGCTGTAAAAACTGTGTAAGAAGTCCTTCTCATGTCAGGATCATGCAGCGTGGGTATAAAAAATTTGATCTCATCACTGCCTACAATTACCTGCAAGGAGGTTGTAGAGAGGTGGGCAATGGTCTCTTCAGTCAGGTGACAGGTGATAGGACAAGGGGAAATGGCACAAAGCTGCACCCAAGCAGGATCAGATTAGATGTTTGGAAAAAATTTTTCACTGAAAGAGTTGTCGGGGCTGGAACAGGCTGTCCAGGGAGGGGGTTGAGTCACCATCTCTGGATGTGTTTAAAAAAAGGTTGGACTCTATGCTTAAAGGTCTTTTCCAACCTTGTAATTCTGTGATCTTTTATATTGAGATGTAACGGGTTACCACACCCAGAAGCTATCTATTTATTTTGGAGAGTCATCTCCCACCCCAGTTCAATCTTGAACTCTCCTACTCAAATGCTGAGAAAATGTTGAACTCTCACGGTCTATGACACACTGAAATGACACCAAAAAGATCCTTTCAGTGTGCTACTTTCATTAAATGAAAAATTCAATAATTTGCCTGCTACCCTTCACCTCTGCTTTAGTTAGCTTCCAGAAATGAAGATAAAGGAGAGTAACTTCAATCTTACAATGAGCTCCTTAAGCAAAAAAGGATTCGCTCACAGAGATATCTGTGCTGGATTCTATTGCCATTTTACTCTTTACTAGATCAAAGCCTCACAGAAAATTGAGTCACTCTGCCAGTAATTAGATTTTGAATCTTTACTTGTGTGGAAATACTCCTTCCTAGTTTCCAGAAAAATCTACTATTCATCTTCATACCTGTCTCCTCCCATAACAGGTCATCTAACAACAGTGTGTCCTGGATGCTCAGGGGAGAGGGTGTGACTGTGAAATTTGAAACCAAGAAATGTGAGAAATTTGAAACATTTCATGCAGTAAAGAAGAAGATGGCTTAAGGTTGCTAATCAAAACCTTGCTGCTAATAATTACTATATCTAATACTTCATAATTGCACAGTCTGCATCTTAGCTCAGAAAACCTTTTTATAAAAAGCAATACCTTAAAATGGTTTCAATAACAAGCAGTAAAGACCCACAAAGCTCCCATACCTGCTGAAGTTAAATAGATGTGTGTCTTTGTATTAAATTGTAGACATCCTAATAAAACATTCTAAAGAACAATTAAGGACTAAAACATTTCTAAGTGACAATGTGCTGCAACGAGACCAGTGCCCAACCAAATGTTACTCTACAAATAATGTGAGATGCTGGCAGAATGCTTGATACCAGTGTACCTTGATGTTGCAATACTTTCACTGGAGAGGTTCAAAACATATTGACCTTCAGAACATGCTTTCAAACTCATCTGTTTGTTCTTGAGTTTAGTGGTATTGAGGCATCTGGATAAATGGGAAGGGAGAAGAAGATCTCAGTAATAGCTGAAATAACCCTCTCGGGTCTGATTGGTATTTTTGCTACCCTCTAAACAGTTATTAACTGTTGGAGAGGGATCAGAGGAGTCCACGAAGATGATTAGAGAGCTGGAGCACCTCCCCTACGAAGAGAGGCTGAAGGAGCCGGGCTTGTTCAGCCTAGAGAAGAGAAGGCTGCAGGGTGACTTCATTGCAGCCTTCCAGTGCCTGAAGGGAGCATACAAATAGGAGGGGAGTCAACTTTTTAAAAGGGTAGACAATGGCAGGACAAGGGGGAATGGATTGAAGCTAAAGGAAGTAAGGTTGACATTGGATATTAGGGGCATGTTTTTTACAGGGAGAGTGGTGAGGTGCTGCAACAGGCTGCCCAGAGAGGTGGTGGATGCCCCGTCCCTGGAGGTGTTCAAGGCCACGTTGGATGGGGTCCTGGGCAACCTTGTGTAGATCCAGGCCTGGAGGTTGGTGTCTCTGCCTGTGGCAGGGGGGTTGGAACTCTGTGATCCTTGGGATCCCTTCCAACCCAGACCATTCTATGATTCTACGATTAACTGACAGTCGTCTTATGCAGAGAGGTGGTATTTTGTATTTATACACAACTAAAATGGACAGATTCTGGTAAAAGCCTTTTTTCAAATGAAACATCACTAACCCGGTGATGAGCGGTGCCCAGTGACAGGACAAGAGGCAGTGGGCACAAACTTGAATATAGGAAGTTCCACCTATAACTTGAGGAGGAACTCCTTTACTGTGAAGGTGACAGCACATTGGGACAGGCTGCCCAGAGAGGCTGTGGGGTCTCGCTCTCTGGAGATACTCAAATCCTGCCTGGATACTGTCCTGTGCATCCTGCTTGAGGTGATCCTGTCTGTCAGGGGGGTTGGACTAGATGATCTCCAGAGGTCCCTTCCAACGCGTACTGCTCTGTAAGTCTGTAACCCAGATATACAACACACTCAGAAACACAGTCACTGTAACAACAAAAGGAACAAAACAATTACAAAGCTAAAGAGAAGCGATCAATCCAAGTGCTTGCTAGAGCAGTACTAGCGCGGCAGCTGTCAGCCAGGCCCTGAGGTGCCAAGCAGCCCCAGACGCATTCCCCGCACGGCTCCAGGCAATACAATACCCCCTGCGCGTCAGCCATCGCCCTCCCTCACACTAATCAAAAGCCCAAGCCGGACCTTCCCCCTTGCCCCACCGCGGGCCTAGCCGCCGAGACCCTGCGGGGCCGGTGCGGGAGGAGCGGCGGGCAGCCGCGGCCCAGCGCCAGGGGGTGGCAGCACCTCCCCGGCCACCGGCACGACCAGCGCTACTCCCGTTCCTTCCGTCACGCTCATAAGGAACGCGTATTAAGGTTCATTACAAGCCTCCCTCCTTCCCGCTGATCCTTGTGTTTTGAGGTGCCGGTTGGAAGGCGTGACAGGCGGGAGGGCGCAGGCGGATCCACTGAACGCTGTCGGGATTTTTCTCCTCGCCTTGACAAAGCCAACAGGCACAACCGTGACGCATCGATGCGTCCGGCACCGCTACCGAAGTCACGTTTTCAATTAGAAGGCAACATCTCCCGAGGGAAAGGCCGCCGCGGCTCTGCAGAATGTCAGTGCATGGCACGGAACCTCTCACGTCTGTGTTCGCTCTGCAAACACAGCGCACAAGTCAGGCCTTCCCCTCGAGAAACGGAGGTGGAGCTGCTGACAGGGCTGGCTCCAGGGAAGCTGGAGCAACATACAGGATTCTTAGGCGGTCCAGTAGATTCACTAGTCATTATTTTTAAATGTCAGTGTATTAGTTAAATACACGGTGTATCTCACTGCAGCACAGATAGGCAAAAAGCACAAAATCCAGCATTCTGTTGCAAATGCCAGGATGCACCTCTATACGTATATATATACACACACACTTTACATTTAGAATGATTTTGAAACAGAGAGGGGCTGTATGTCACTTGTACACATCTATGAATCTGTAATCCTTTAATCACTTTCAAGCTAAACCACCTTAGGAGGAACTTTTGCACTGCAAATCTGCCTTGGCCCTTCTAGAAAATATCTGGATTAATCTAAAACTAATTTACTTTCAATGTGTGATGAAAGCTATTTTCTTATACAGAAACTATAACATCACTGCATCAGGCTGAAAGTTGAGCGATTATATAGAAAAGTGGACTTGTAAGTTCGTATCTGCATGTACACTGAAGACTCAGCAAGACTCCTACTGACAAGTTCAGCAAAACAAAAAAGCGCCCAGAGGCCAAGCTCCCTCACTCGCATGTGGCACGTTTATGGACTCACTGAATCACAGAATGTGTAAGGTTGGAAGGGACCTTTAGAGGTCATCTAGTCCAATTCCCCTGCAGTAAGCAGGGACATCTTCACTAGATCAGGTTGCTCAGAGAGACCCATCAAGCCTGACTTCTAAAATCTCCAGGAATGGGGTCTCCACCGCATCTCTGGGCAACCTGTTCCAGTGATCTACCACCCTCATATTGAAGAACCTTTTCCTAATATCCAACCTAAATCTCCCCTTTTCTAGTTTAAAACCGTTATCCCCTGTCTTACTGCTACATGCTCTTGTGAACAGTTCATCCCCAGCTTTCTTATAGGCACACTTCAGGTACTGAAAGGCCGTGAATACCGAAGGTCCCCCGGGGCCTTATACTCTCCAAGCTGAACAAGCCCGTCTCATCCCAAGTCTCTGAGCCATAGGAGAGATGCTCCAGCCCTTTGATAATTTTTGCAGCCCTCCTCTGGACATGCTCCAACAGGTCCATGTCCTTCTCATGTTGAGGGGTCCAAAGCTGGACACAGTACTCCAGATTAGGTCTCACCAGAGCAGAGGGGTAGAATCACCTGTCTCGATCTGTTGGCCACAGTTCTTTTGATGCAGGCCAAGACGTGGATGGCCTCCTGGCCTTCAGATGCACATTGGTAGTTCATGTCCAGCTCATTCATCCCCCTGTGTCTTAGCTATTGAACCTCAAACCCTGTGTTGACTCCTTCCCCTAATTCTTAGCCAAGCTTCCCCAGTCAAAATAGGCTACAGCAGCTCCAGACAGCAGATCTTAATCAAAGTCCTCAAAACAGAAACGGGGCTCACCCACAAGTACAAAAGCCACCATCCTTTCCAGGCTTACCCTGACCACAGGGCTAACAAACAGGCATAACAATTAGATGCAGGGTTTTGGCTTTAAATACAGCAAGCTTCCTAAATTCCAGTTGCAAAACACAGTGGGACTACTGGGAAGGACATGAAGACTTGACTAGATACAGCAGAGTTAGCCGACCAGGCAGGAATACGAGAGCACATGTAGGTGAATGCAGGAGACACAACATGAATGAGTAGAATAGAAAAGCTGAGCCCAGTATGCTTCTGGGTCTCAGCATTTGAAGGAAGAGACTGAGAAGAGAGAGCTAGCTGCTTTGGCTATCCTTTGGACACAACATCTCCTGGGAGATGTTCAGAGCCAAGATATACTCCTCCACCTAACTGCTGTGTGCATCCCAAAGTAGGTAGGTTTGGTTCCACAGGATGCCACACTGGGATTGCACACTTTCACCCCACAGATCCCAACATCAGAGGCTGCAAAGAGGGGACAGACCTGTGGCATAAGGAAAGCTACTGTTTACAACTGCAGGCTTTCCTGTGTAAGACCTGTATGCCCCACTTTTTTCTCAGCTACCAGTTCTGTAGGGATGTTAAATTAGCTTCTGCTTCATCTGCAGGCCTCCCTTTGCCACCTTTATCTTTAGTCCAAACTCTTGAGACAATAATGACCTCCTGTCCACTTCTTGATGCTCACTGATGACTGGCTTAGCCTCCAACACCATGAACAGTCTGAACAGAAGTTCAGCTGCTACAAAAAGATTTGTTCTCTTCAGTTTCCCGTAGGATTTTCATGGTGTCTTCAGCTGAGGATGACTCACCACAAACATAGTAATCAAATGTTTACTGCTTGTAGAGGTGGTCAACCCTTCTTCCTGCAGTAAAGTTGTCTCCCTCAGCCCTGGCAGCAATGCTAGTTGGCTGGCAGACATTCCTGAGGAGGAGACATTCCACCAGAGCATCAGCTGTGAATCAAAAACCTTCAGTGGTCCTACTTTTCCCTGTGCCTTGGGTAAGCTCAAGCAAAAGCTCTGAGCCAGCAAGGGCTGACTGCACAGGGAATGCTCAGAGGTAGCAGTTACAAGACCCTCTCCAGTTGAGGCATTGGGCTTTCTCTCCCACAGAAGGAGGATGTCTTCAAGCGACTGACATGGACCTTGGCCTGATCCTTAGCACAATGCTACGAAGTCACAACGAGCTGGAGCACAGAGGCCACCAGGGAACAGACACTGGTTACAGAAGAGCTGTCAGCCACTACAGTGAGACTTTTGTTAGCTCAGAGATAAATTAAATAAAGAAAACGGTCACAGAGAAGGTAACGGAAGAAGTGTTTTTTTAGAGAGCAAGAGCAAAACTGTAATGAAGTGCCAAAGGATTTCCAGCAGACAGAACTGTGGGTTCTTTCTCCTCCACAGTGATTCATTCACCCTCAAACCTGGCACTGCTGGACGCTGGCAACCAGGTTCTGCTGGTGGATAACTCATCCACAGCTTCCAGAGCACCTATGCCTGTGGCAGAGGGCATGGAAGGAGGGAAACCCAGGTCATACAGAACATACATTTAAACATCTTTAAAAGAGAGAGGAGACTGGAATCATGATAAATACTGACAACAATCACTGATACAGCTTTTAATTCTGAGAAGAAATAAAGAGCTTAATGTTTCATCAGCCTCACTAGACTAATTCAATAAGATTTAGGTTTGAAGATGGACGTTTCTGTTGCATGCAGTGGGAAGTGTGTACACATTGTTATAAGCATCATTAAAATAACTTGGAATTTCTAAATATTTCATTGCTAATTGCTATGAAAAATGTAATTACTTCAATGTTTATTCTGGCACTGATGTAATTCTTTGTTTTCATTCAACCACACACATAACAAGGAGCCATCCTCTGTGTTTACACCAATTTCACCAAATCTTCTGCGGACTATTTCTCCAAATCACAAACTTGTTTAGCATGCACTGTTAATCATTTTCTCACTCCCCACCATATTCATTCCATAGTAAGGAAACAGGCAAATGTTCCAGATATCACACATTAACAGTTCTGACTTGTGAACAGAGCATCAGTAATGGAAAAAAACCCTGAGACTCATTTTCCTGCTACACCCTGAAAATAAATTGTTCCATCTTCTCCATATTTGTCACTATATTTATAATGTACTGGTGACTCTACAAATTATCTGTTAACTAAGTTAAACCATAAATATGTGTTAAACTGAAAATCAATTCAACTATTTACATGAGAAAAGTAATCCACTCTATTTGATCCTTCACTTGATTTCCAGACCAAATCTGCACAGGGCCCCACATGTCTACAAACATCTAATTGAACAGACAGTAAACTAATTAAACACTAACAACTGAAAGAGAAGCAGGAAAAGAACCAGAAATTCCTAACTGATAGTAACAAATTCCTCTTAAATGTAGGCACGATTAAAAGGATTTGGCTGGAAGTTGATCACTTCTTTTACCCTCAAGCTTTTGACACAGAAAGAAATGAAAATGCACGTGCAGTGGAACGGACACTGCTGGTCCAAATACCCTGCCCTTGAGCAACCATTTTTTACTATTCTTTCACAACCACAACTGGTTGAGAGATGTGACAATCTGTGCAAAGTACATCACTGGAATTCAAACTCATTTTAATCAAAAGGACTAAAAGTGACTCCAGCCTGGGTGAACCGCAGCCTTGTTAGTGAACAAAGCAGACTATTGGTAAAAGGTAGTTTTGAGTACTAAGTTCTAATTCTTGCTGCTCTGGCTTCTAAGGGTAAAAACATTACTAAAAAATTGTTAATCCACAAATCCCTGTGCATGCTGGCACTGGCAGATGCATTATCTTCTCAAGAAGGAATTATCAACGATGTAGGGAAAAAGGACACAGCTGTGTAATTGAATGATATTTAAGGATACACGGAAAATCATCACTTTGGCCCTTCCTATCTCACTCACCACAAATCTGATGATGGCTATCCCTGGCAAAATCTGGGACTAGATTTTGAACCCTCCATGAGACTGGGTCACTACCCATTTCGTGTACTCATCCTGTGGTTTTGAGCCAAATTTTCTAGGAGGAATGGGAGGATGTGGAGGAAGTGCAAGAGCAAAAGTAAGCCCCCTTTTTATCATGGGACAATTTCAAGGACTGAGTATCAAGCAAAGTGTTCATGGGTTTCTATCCCAAGTCTGATGGCAGCTTATTACAGTGATTCATTCAATCAATAGCTACTGGCAAACCTTAATTCAAAGAAAACATTTTTAACTGGTTAAGTAAGCATTTTGATTGTAAAATATGTACTTTTTAAGAGGGAGAACATCTTTTCATAAGATCTAACATAACTTTAAATTTCTACTGCTTTCTATCTGTGGTGTGTAGGACTTTGCTTGAAGTTCTTCACTGGGATTGAACAAAGAATCTCAAGCAAATCTCTGTCACAAACAGATATATATATATATATATAAAATAAGTATTCTTATTCCCACTCTTAGTGTTTCTGTCTTCTCTTTTTCAAGTCTCTAAAAGATTGCATGGATGAGAATCCTTTTCTTCAGGGCACAGACACTAAACAAAGGAGAGCTCAGCTTTTTGATTTTGACTTCCACCCAAACAAATGTCTGTAAATGACAATGGTATGATAATGTAGGATCAAAAATCAGAAAGCTTGTCAGCCTAGCCTGTACCACGTGACAGCAGCACAGAAGTCTGCATCATAAACTTGCAAGCTTATTTTGATTTTCTGCTAGCAATGATTTAAATGGAAACTTTAAATATAATTTATTTTAACAATTTTTCTTGTTAAATACTACCCCATGCATTCTTGAAAGCGTATCTGCCAAACTATGATAAATAGAGATTAGCTATGGCAGTATGAGAGGATGTGAAACCTTCCAAAAAGATTTGGCAGTCCAAAAAAGTTTCTGTCAGTTTTGAAGGATCTTCACAATGCTTGGCAGAAGACATGCTTGTAAAATCCATCTGACCTCTTCCTTATGACAAGCATTACAAAAGATGAAATGTGTTTTAGGATCAATCCTGTTTGCAATATATTGTGCAGTAGTATCAGATTAAGCACTGCAGGGCCATAAAGCAAGCCTCATGATTCACTTTTGCACTGTAAGAGAGTATTTAACCTCACCATACTGTTGGCTATAAATGACTGCATAATGGTGGATCATTTCTAGGAAGCTTTTCAGTTGCAAATACATAAAGCTCTGAATTCTGCAGACAGCTTTGTCCTGACAATTTGCAGAAAACTGAACCTATCAAGAAGCCCCTTCCACATCTACCAGCAAATCTGAACTCCTCATCATCCAAGTGTCTGTCTCTTAAGCACTCTGCCACAGTGACAAACTTTGTCACATCCAGAAAGTGACCTGAACCTTTGGCAGGCTTATGAACTGTGCTTGGAATCACTGCTGGAAACTGCTATACAGGGATGAGATTTGGACACTGCCCAGAAAAGCCCATCCAACACTGGAAACGTTCTACTGGAGACACATTTATATCCCTCTCTGAGAACATACTCCTTCCCACAGGATTGGCTGCTGGGTTGGCTTAGAAAGAGCACAGTGGAGGGAGGTCCCCCTCCTGCTAGCAACCTGGCTCACCTTCCACTGCACTACAGCTAGCCCTTACTGCTCTCTGACACTTTTGATAATTAAGCTGACAAACTCATCACAAAGTTATGTGGGATGCAAAGTTTCTGTAAAGACCTAAATCCAGCTATGTGGTTTGGGTTTATAGTTAGGTGGACAATATGTAAAAGGTCCAAGTTGCTCTTACATAGCAAAACAAAATACAAAAATAGGATGTGTGGTTTCTTGAGTGAAGTGAAATCCAATAGGCAACTTTTCTGAGACCTGAGCTGCAAATAAATATGGGTGAAGTAAGGTATTTGTACAAAACCAGTGATTTCGCATTTTGTACTTTGGAACATGTTTCCATCTCCACAGATGCATGCTCTTCTGAGGCTGTAACACTCTGCAGAAAAATTACAGTAACAGTCCATGATGAATCCAAACTGCTTTTTCCAAGCAATCTTCAAACCCTTTCCATTCCCAGAAAGCCCACTTTGGCCAGCCATTTCAAGGACAGAGGTTTGGGGTGGTTGGTTGTTTTTTTTTGAAGCCTGACAATTTCTGACCTCTTTGGCAGCCCCAGTGCCCTTCCCTGTGCTTGCAGACACCAGCCTTGTCACTCCCATCTGAGGAATACCTCCACCCTGAGTCACGGGACAGGGGAACAGCCTCAGCAATACAGCACAGTCAGAGGAGTGCTGTTAAGGTCAGCACCATTTCCAGTCACCATCTCATTCTGTGGGAAAGAAGGTAGCTACAGCTGCATTTTGAGAAAGAATGGAAGCTCTTATAGACTGGTTTGTTCCATGCCAGTACCAGGAGGAGACCCTACAAGCCGCCATTCTTTTCTGTCTCAGAGACTCAGCATGCTTGGGGAGAAGCAATACCTCCAGCTGCTTTGATACATGTTTCTGGGGCTATAGGGGACCAAACAGGTTTAGAGGAACAGGCAAACAATAAGACATTTAATTCTTACCACGTAACAGTCAGAATCAGCCTGAGAATGCCCAGGAGATGCAGTTCTGTCAGAGTTATACTGGCTATCTTGGGAAGCAGTTACGTAAATTGCCTATGAGGAAAAGACAATGAAGTCCAGTGAACAGAGGAGGTTCACTGGCACAGGGCAAAGCTTTTGCAGAATGCAAATGTACCCGGTCACGCTGCAACAGGAAACTACATCTTTTCCTTGATCAGGTCATGTTTTCATAATTCAATCTATTTTCTGGGCTACTCTCTTGAAGTTTAATATGAGCCAAGTGAAGCCATGCCCCTGATACCCTACATAAATCTTTTCAATTGCACTTTGGTGCAATCTTCTGCATTTTAAGTATTATTATTAAAGAAGAAAGACCATCAAAAGTCTTCAGGGAAATTATTTTCTCTTCTGCATGTGGCAAGGAGCTGCTTAAACTCTGGTAGGAGATTAAGGCTTCAGTTAATATTTATTCTCAAACTGGTTCTTAAACTAAAACTATATTATTTGCTAGGCTCATACGTAAAATAGATTTCTGAACATGTAATAGTTATGGGAATAGCAAGCTAAAAGATGTACATTTAGATGCAAAATATCTATAAAACATCTTAGAATCTCAAGGCATTATGCTGTTTTAAGAAACTTTTAGAATAAATGAAGTGGAACATGAAGTAGACGTTACCAACAGCTTTCAAATCCCAGTTTTCCTCAGTATTGAAGGGTTAACACTTTAGAGCAAGAATTTCCAAAGTTGTATTCATGGCAGGCCTCTTGGCAAGTCAGGTAAAGGGCTGCATAACAAAATTTGAAGCAGAGTATGACCACAGACCTGGTTAACTCTAGAAAAGGCACTGCTGCATTTCTTGTAGTCATAAAGATTAGTAAGAGATACTGGAGAAGAAGCTGAGGCCTGGAATGTGTATGTCCAATCTCAGGATGACATTTCTCGTCAGACATGGTGCTTCTGCCTCCACCATTCACAGCTCCTGCCTTGTGAGGAACCAGACAACTAGCAAAGGCCCAGCACTGTCCTGGCTCCATCCTGACAATGACCACAGTTAAAGGCATTTCAAGAGTCCCTACTCTGTAGGGCCACTAAAAGTATCATCTTGATATTATTATTTTTTTCAGTTAAAAAACCTTACAAGGTCATCTACTATGCTATAAAAGAGGCTACACAGCATAATTTCTGAATGACTCTGAACAGAACGTTGTGATGGTATCTCCAAATATGCTTTCATAGAATCATAGAATGGTCTGGGTTGGAAGGGACCCCAAGGATCACAGAGCTCCAACTCCCGTGCCACAGGCAGGGACACCAACCTCCAGGCCTGGATCTACACAAGGTTGCCCAGGATCCCATCCAACGTGGCCTTGAACACCTCCAGGGACGGGGCATCCACCACCTCTATGGGCAGCCTGTTGCAGCACCTCACCACTCTTCCTGTAAAAAACTTTCCCCTAATATCCAATTCAAACCTTCCTTCCTTTAGCTTCAATCCATTCCCCCTTGTCCTGCCATAGTGTACCCTTTTAAAAAGCTGATTTCCCTCCTATTTGTATGCTCCCTTCAGGCACTGGAAGGCTGCAATGAGGTCCCCCCACAGTCTCTTCAGACAATAGCATTTCTCTTTTACCAGATTTATAATCTAAGTTCTCTAAAGTGTACATCCTCCTCTTGACAACCGATAACAAGTAACAGCTAAAGCCTATTTGCATCCTTTAAACACATTATAAAGAAACAATGTAGAACTTTTTCACCACAAAGCTGGTCTGTGTGACAGCAACTGTGTATTGCAAAAAAAAAAAAAAACCAAACATTTTTATCCCTTAGGTGATACAGACTTCCCACCAATATTAAGATTTACCCATTGTCTCAAGTAACCAAAAATAACCGAAGGGATAACAAATGGTGCTATTACTGTAACAGCTGTCCATAAAGCTTGAGTTTGGATCTTTATCTTTTTACCCCTCCCGCTTTATTCTCTGATTCTATTAGCTAGTCAACTTTTGCACTTGTTGGTGTGTGGAAAAGATTATATACATAAACCAATTAGAGGATTGGAAGTGCTTTCCTCCTATTAGCTTGAAAACTAGTTTACTCGTGGTGAATGAGCTAATTGAGTACTAGCAAGGTGGCAAGCTTTTTATATACCACCAGAGACAACTAGAACAGCCAGGCAGAGAATCTAATCTATTACATAAGCATTACACAAGGACATTAACTGGCTCTTTCCTGCAACAATGCCAAATCTAATTCAGATACGCTCTGCGTTTCATTGTATCACCTCCTGTGTGAGCAGTTCAAGTCGTAAGTGACACAGGTTATGTGTTCAGTGTTTATGCAATAAAAGCATATTTCTGAGCAGGCTGTCAAGGTACTAAAAGCTGCTATTGTAGTTCGACTACACTTTGCCTGAGGTCAAGGAAAAGACTATGAATGCTGGACTTCCTCCATTAAGTCTTTTATCAGTGTCAGCATTTACTCAAACATTTCAAAAGCAATAAATGCTGTTCTAGAAATTGATGAATCTCCAAAGATTGAGATCAAGTTTAGATTGGAGCTTACCGTCAGAGATCAGCTGATGTATCAAGCCCACACTTAGCTCCTGCCTGAAGTGAATCTTCCTGTGATACGTCACTACTATATTAATGAGTAGCTCGTGTACGAATGTTCCCCCCTTAACCTCTGCTAAATCCTGCTTATCCCTGCAGCATGTCCCTGATGACAAGGTTGAGCAACTGGACAAATTATGCATCTGTTTTTCCATTTAAATGGAAAGGTTTTCAAATAAATAATGAAACTTTAAGGCAAACCGCACTTGCTGGGCACATTTTTCTGATATATGGGATAAAACTGTAACTAATGATGTCAAAGGCAGGGCTCCCTTGACAAAAAATAATATCAGTGGCCATGGCAGACTCAAACGCAGATTAAAAGGAGAAAGGAGAGGATGCAGCTGCCAAACATGGGTGCAATGTCAATGAAACAGACACATTTTCCACCTTCTGCATGTTGGACTTGCAAAGTCCTGGTTCCTTCAGAGTTCTACTGAATCAGTTATGTGTTGACACTTTAAGAGAGACAGAAAATCCAGTCTGAGAGCAGCAATGGCAATTGGGCTCTACATTCACCTTTTGTCTTTGTCACGTGTCTTCAATGTAAGTTGTTTACCAATCAGGCTTCCAAATCAAAAATAAATACATTAATTTTGAACAGTGCACTGTCCAGGGTGATCATTAAGAGAGCATTAATGAAGGAAAAATGCTCTTATGTTAATTCTAACTCTAGTAAATTGAGTCTCTAATCTTTATTTGGTGTAAGAAATCGGATCTGATGAAGATCCAAGATCCACGATGCCTTCTATCTCTTGAACTTAAAACAGGGATAGAAGCACAAGCCTAAAATCACAGAAAGCTTAAAGAAGCAGCACTGTGGCGAGTCAAGGATGCAACAAGCAGTGAGAGTAGGCATGTTGTTGAAGCCAGACTCAGCAGTAAGCATCAGTCTGATTCCTTAAAGAGCACCACCACTTTGGCCAAAGGCAGTGACAACAGAAATGGCCCCATGTTAGCTAACCTTTCCTTTCAGTGACGATCATGCTGGATAAGCAGATCCTAGGGATTACATCTGCTTTAGATCAACAGCAAGAGACAAAGGAATACCCTGGTGTAACTAATGGGGTGTGCATGAGAGGACATAATCTATTCCAGAAGGCTTACAGCTGCTTACACAGAACTATTCAATAAAAAATTAAGTTTCATGCCACACTGCAGTGTGATTTTTGAGAAGGCACAATCTCACTCACACAGCAAAATAAAGGTGAATCAGCAAATAATTTCAGAACAGCCCTGTACTCTCTAATCCTGCACTGTGACTATGGGAAGACAAAAAAAGCATTAACAGAAACAAGACAGCACATGGGGCTGAGAGATACACAATTATTAGAAAAAGCCAAATTATCTAGTACACTAGAGATAATTAGTAACATGGTTCTCCAAAGAAATCCCATCTTCTGAGGATGCCCAGGCACAAGAGAAAAAATACTGCAGAATGTCTAGAAACAGTATCTCCCTAAACCTGTGTGAACAGAGATAGATCCAGAAAGGAGACAGTAACATGTAATGAAGAAGCAGGAGGAGAAAAAAAAGAACAACAAAATAATCCCCAAGTATTACACACAGTGACAGCTAATGGTTTGGCCCAGCAAATGACACGCTGTACCAGAAATGCCTTTAAAAAAAGGGTACATCACAGTTTGCTTATATAAGCGTCCCACAGAAGCTGCTTTTCAGGAACAAGTCTCAAAACATCCACTGCATTTTCCTTCAGCCATGAGGGGTGATCAGCAAGAACTATGTCTTCTGGGAAAATATGAACTAGATGCCGGAAAAAAATTGATTGTAGAACTGAGAGTTCAGAATCTTTCCACAGGCAAATAAAAGCACCAATGCTTCCAAGACAAAGCAGATAATGAAACTGCTGACTGTATCCATTAACTTGGAAATTACAAATCTGGATGTTCTACACATAGAAGATAACATTCCATCCCAAGAGATCCATATATACTGTGCTTTACCTGGATGTTGAGCAATCAAAATGCTAAGCAGAATTACAAGGAAAGAATCAGTGGAGATAACCCTTTAATCAGGAGAAGATTTCCAAAATTAGGTCTAAAGACAACAGGCAAAGAATTTAAAGCAACATCTTTTGTCCTGTCATTACAAAACTGATTCTTTCCTTTCTTCTGCTGCTAGAATGAAAACAGAAACTACCACATGAACCAGACATGCTCAGTTTCTTAAGAGGTAAATTAAATCAGTGATATGTAAACATGATAGTAGTCACAACAGCGAACTCTAAGATTCATGACACTACTGAATCAAAGCTAGCTGGCTTTCAGAAACATCAAGCAATGCCTGCATATTATGCCAGTTTTGAGCTTATAAAACAACCCCAAAAAAACCCTACAGTGCAATTTCAGCCAACTCCTCACACTAGAAACACATTTTCCAGTTGGAGAATGTTTGTTAGCATATGTGTTAACAACAGTCTTCAAGCATTGAGCACAAATGGAAAAAGGAGTTAAACCAGACTTGCACGTTTCAGGCATTTTCTGGTGCACAGTGAATTTCAAACAGGGACTGACCTTAAACTACCACTCTTCCATATTCAAAATCCTAGGTGACTCATACCACAAGATAAACCATTTTCATAACAGATGAGCTTTCAGCTCTTGGTTGTTTATTTGTCTCAAAAGAAACCCATCATGGCTGATAAACTCTCCACTTCCACAACTGCAGTCACTTTGCAAGAGGTGGAATAGAAAAGAGCTGTTCACAGAAGACATGATAAATGCATTACGCCTGTGTTATTTTTGTAAAAAAAAGAAAGAAGCTTTAAAAAAAATTAAAAGCAAAAGCAGATGGAATACTGAGCTAAATCATTAAACTATAGCAAAAAAGGCAAGACAAAGATAACAATCAGAATAGGATAAAGAAGTTTCAGAACCAGTTCTGTAAATATATGGTCCAGTTCCCTGACCAAATTCTAGACTACAAGAAGGGACCTAAAAACTAAAAACCAGTAAGAAGCAATTCAGAGGTTTGATATTTTTCCCCTTACAAGAGTCAGGGTAGTTAACTTTTACGAGCATTCTCTCAGACAGGCCATGGTAAGAAGTAAGAATTTATTTTCTATCTGGTTAGCAAGCTAATTTTCCTAATTAATATTTCTTAATTGCTGCAGTAATCAGACTATTCAACATTTGATGATGAGGCACTGATAATGAAATCTTTTTTTTCTAGACTTCAATAGCAAGAGCAAAAAACTTTCAAAAGTCTTCTTGAGATTTTCTCTTACAAGACCTCTGATTTTCCATATGCCACATCCAGTCACACTCCTCAGAGTAGATAAATACAATACACACTTCTCAGTAGATAAATACAAGCCATGATTATTTATAAAGCTTCATATTGCCTGTTTGCCTTTCCACCTGAATTCTTGTCTGATTTCCCCACATCAAAAAAGAAGGAATACTGCCATTTCCAGGAAGTCCAAACCCAACAATGTCTGGGTAGCAGGAATGACTTTATCCTCCTTGGTTAGTAAGGAAATGAAAATTAGCTATCAGAATGCACACTGCTTTGAGGCATCCTCAGACAGATTTCAAATGTCTCTCTGTCATGATTAGCTTGGTAGGCAACATCTCACCTGCCCACACAAAACCACCAGTATGTCTTCCAGATCCACTCCTGGTAAGGCGATATCCAACCGACGGGAACTTGTCTCATGCCTTCCTGTTGGTCTGTCCAGGATCCTGAAAAGACCAAAGAGAAATAAATAATTTTGAAGTAGGAAGTTTTACACAATCTGCCCAAACCTTTGTAAGGCCACTGGCTTTGTGCCAGGGTTTCATTAGGCTTTCACCAAAAAAAAAACCAAAGCTCATTAACTGGGAATGTTTTTGGTTTTTTTTAAATCAAGTAAGTTATGATGTAGCACTGTTCTAACATGACAAGACTCCATGAAAACAGAAAAACAGACAGCCTTGCATTCTTTGCAAAGACAATGCGTTGTCTACACACCCCAAACCAACTCTCACCAGTCCTTCCCAGCCTCACTATCTGCAGTGCTCCACAGGATTTCTACTCACTTCTCTTCTATGTCTCCTCCCATTCACTGGCTACAACAAAAATCTTCACTTTAATCTCTGTGAGATGATTCAGAGACATTCTGGAAAAATCCAGGATCTAGAGGTTTCAGAATTTAGGTGTCTCTAAAATAAAATGAATGGAACAGTTTTCCTATCAAATCTATTATCTGAGCTCTGCTAGCAGCAATTTATATCCGTGGGAGGGTGATGGAGAAAATCATCCTGGAAAACATTTTGAAACACGTGAAGGGAAAGAAGGTGATTGGGAGAGTCATCAAGGGGAAATCATACTTTACCGATCTGATAACCTTCTATGACAGGTGACTAGCCTGTTGGATTACAGGAGAGCAGCTGATGCTTCCTACATCAACTTTAGTGAGGCTGGCCCTATAACATCCTCATAAACAAGCAGGCTAATTAAAGGCTAATTACACCGTGAGATAGATTGAAAAGTGACTGAATGGCCAGGCTTGAAGGGTGGTGATCAGCATCATAAAGTCCAATTAGAGTCAAGTCACAAGTGAAGCAACCCAGGGATTATTGCTGAGGCTAATAGTGTTTAACAGCTTCATTAATAACCTGGATGTGACAGGGTGCACCTCAGCCAGTTCACAGATGATGCAAAACTGTGAGGAGTGGCTGAAACACCACATGGTTGTGCTACCATCCACTGGGGCCTTGACAAACTGGAGAATGGGTCAAGAAGAGCCTCATGAAGTTTAATAAGAGGAAATGCAAAGTCCTGAGGAGGGCTTTGAAGAGGAATAAACTCAGGCAACATATAGTCTGGGGTTCAACTTGCTAGAAAGCAGCTCTGCAGAGAAAACCCTTTGGCTTCTGAAAAGCTGACCATGAACCAACAATGCACCTTCTCCAAGAAAATAAGGCCAACACTATCCTGGGCTGTATTATGAAAAGGATTACCCACAAGTCAAAGGTCTACTCAGCCCTGGTGGGGCCCCAGGTGAGGGCTGGGATCACTGTGTGATCAGATCTGGACTCCCCTGTACATGAGAGACATGGACTTAATAGACTTAGTTCAGCGCAAAGATGATTAAGGGACTGGAGCATCTCTCATCTGAAGAGAGGCTGAGAGAGCTGGGACTCTTCAGCCTGGATTGGGTTCAGGGAGAATCTCACTGTCCTGGTTCTGGCCAGGCAATGGGTATAATGGGTCAGGTGGGTGTATAGTGCAGTGACAGAGCATCGTCCATGCTCACTGCAGGGTGGGGGGTTGGACTAGATGACCTTTAAAGTCTTTTGCAACACAAACTATTCTATGATCCTATAAATAAATGAAGGAAGGGAACAAGGATGAGGGACAGACTTTCCAGTAGTGTTCACCAACAGATCAAGAAGCAGTGGGCACAAATTAAAACACATGAAAGTTCATCTGAGCACAAGATTACACTTTTTTTACTGTGAGGGTGGCCAAACACTGGCACAGATTGTCCAGAGAAGAGATGGAATCTCCATTTGTAGAGATGTTGGAAATCTCATGGCCATGGGCCCAGGTCACTAGTTCTAGTGACATTGCTTGAACATGGAAATTGGTCTATATGATCTCAAGAGCTCCCTTCCAAAAGAACTGATTCTGTAATTCTCCTGATACCCAGTAAGACTAGTAACACTTCTTTTTGACAGTGCAAGTCAATGCAGTCCCTAGCATGAGGGGATCAGTTGCCAGAATAGAGACTTTTCAATTTGCATATTTGACATAGAGATGTGAATGAATAAGCAAAGTTGATGAGCCAAGGATAACCTAAAAGCAGGCTTTGTTCTTCAGATGTATTCAGATCAACCCCAGGGCTATTGTCCCTGCTTATATGAAAAGGGGATCGGTAAGGACATGCTTTGGAGAGCTCTATTACTGCTCTTGTAAAGGATGGTTATGTAAGTTGTATACTGTACTACTGCATTTTTAATAGGGAACAGACTGTCACCACCATCTTTTTAGGCAGCAGACTACAATCCCCAGGCAAGACAAAATCTACTGTTTCCACCAAGTTTCTGCAGGCACCATGGAGCAAGCTGACTTAGAAACTGCTGCCTAGTGCCTAAAGGAAGATAATTCTTACAGCTTGCTTCACAGATCTGGTAGGAAGATAGCTGAAATCTGGGAGGAGCCAGAAGCTGCTGATTTGCTGATTGGAGTTCTCCTGTCTCTGCTTTATGCTTATGCCTTGTCAGCAAGGCAGCAGGGTTTAAAATCATACCCGACTTCTTTTCCAAGTCTTTGAGAACTATGACTTTGATACTGTGGATTTTGGCAAGACTGAAAAAAACAAATGTTTGATAGTTGAACTCCAAAATGTTATCTCTGCATAATCTAAAGTATGAATTTATAAAAGGCCAGCTGTTTTGTGTTATGCAACTCTTACCCTGTATTCAACAGAATGTAAGGAATTTTGCACCCAGCAAGTAGATAAAAACTAAGACTTACCCATACATACAGGCTTTAGGGCAGAACCCATACCATAGATAAGGCCATACCCTAGATTATCACTTATAATTTAAGTAAACAAATAATTACTGCCAGAATATTGCAATACCTGTCTGATCATTCACCATCTGCTTTTTTATCAACAATGGTGAAAAAAATTTTAATTAGCCAACAACTGTCATTACTTGGGGATGTTTAGGATGAAGTTAATTTCAACCAGCCAAAAGGGATTTCATAATTAATATATTAAGAGATGTGAAGGAATCCTGACACTTTGAAAATTCTGACATGATATCTATGGGACAGGGTAAGAGATTGTATGTACAAGTGATGAGGTGCTCTCTCCCTACACAAAAATGGAGCTGAAAAGCTGAAGATTATGTAAGTGGATTAGGAAAGATGTAGATTCATCTCCCATCTGCTTTGTTTGCAGATTTTACAGTGCCTTGATGTTACAGCAATAAATCAGGACGACTGTGTTTAGCCTACTTACCTTCTCTTGCAAGGACAAATCTTTGTTAACCATCTCTACGCAGGATATAACAGAGGACAACTGCAGCACAGTATCAACATAAGGGTTGGATGATTTAATGCAAACTGTGTAGTCTGGCAGGAACTTCCAGTATCTGGAGATGCATTTTTCACTTTCAGCGTGGCAGAGAACATACTGCCCTGTTCCCAAACACTCGTTTAACTTTTTTATGGAATGCCAATATCAGAACAAGCTGTCAACCACAATTTTAAAACCACACCATTTACAAAGTGATGTAACATGAATTCCACTTTGACTTAAGATTCATAATATACAAGAAGTTTTCCTGTATCTTCTGCTTTTAAGGCAACAAAATATTCTCTATGTACACGGCAGAAAAGACTGTATGGAATTTAACATACACTGAGTGCTCTGTAACATGCTACTTATTAAGAAATAGGCTGTAGTGGCAAAAGCCATGTTATAAAACAGTGACAGCAAGAAGATTACAAGAAACATGGAGAGTGAGACAGGTTTTCTTTGTAATTCCTTCATTTTAAAAGGTGCAAAGATATCAACAAAGCAATACTTATTGCAGTATCTCTAACTCCCCCATGGTTTTTACTCCTGAGTCCATTTATGTTTTATTGCCCACCCAATCAAAAGGTGATGAAAAAAACCCTAAAACATGAGGAGATCAACCGCTCCTAAGCCCACATTACTTAAGGGAAGGAGCACAGGACTAGGTGCTAGGGAAGGGACATAGTGGCACAAGCCAGACAATGGCAGCTCAATGGGCTTTAATGTTGTCTATTTGGAAAAATATGCAATGATTTTGAGTTCTGGTGATTTATTTACCCTTAACTTTGTTTAAAACTAATTTGTTTAGCATCATATTTCAGAAACTCTGTTCAGCATAAAATTTCACAATCATAAAACCTCTGGCCTTCCACACATAGGTAAAAACACCATCATTGAGCAATCTTTCACCTTATATAACTGCCACTACACTAGGTGCTATATATGTAATGTGCAAAGGAATGTTTATGAGGCAAATAGAAACACTTCAGCAGAGCTAGACACCAGGGAGAAGATGAGACATCTAAGTAATGCTTTGAAGAAAACACAAATTCACCTACCCATTACTGCATCACCAACTAAAAGGCATGTCTACCGTGCACAGAAGTGAGAGAAGCTGGGGGCATTACAGCCTACACAGCCACTGTAGCTTATTTGTACTTCTTTCAAGAAAGTTAAATTATAATGCCCAAGGATGTCTCTATACATACTGCAGGGTATTTTTGGCAGGGGCAATTAAACTTCATGAGCATCTTTGCTGCCATAGCTGAAGCACTTCAGATCACAAACTGGTTTATTTCAAGGTAATTTAGGTACTACATACTACATTGCCTTCTGGTGTAAGTTACAAAGCAGATAGTAACAACTGCTATACACGCTCAGCCTATGCCCAGCACTTTGTGCAAATGTGAGCAGTTAGTTACTACAGATACAGAAAGCAAACCATTTCCACAGGTGAAAGCGCTCCTGTCACAGCCCACAGCAGGTACAACAGGGCATGATTAAAATTGTGAACATCACACTGAGCATTGGTGCAGGCTGATCCAGCAGAACAATATCCTCACAGCAGAACCACTGCATTCCATTCCTTCAGAGCATCTGATGGGTGTTAGGGTTGCGTGAACACTAATAACTTATCACAACTAAACACATGCTCCACATTCCTTCCTCCTCTTCTGCTAGTGACTGGTTCAAACTAAGGCCATGCACTGGAACCGAATGTTACGTGATGACATAGCACTACCTCAGATTATTTCTTCCCAAAAGGTGTCTACGTCCTTACCCACTACACAACGAGGTGCTAGAACACTGCCCTGCCAGTTATGGTTCTGTACAGTCCCGGCTTCTTTTGCAATGTGATTTTACATCATGTCCACTCTGTGTCAGCTGAGGAATGATCACACAGACCTTAAAAGCTGCAAAGCTAATTTTATAGCTTTTTTTACCTCTTGTGGTCTTGCACCTAATTTTCCTACAAAGCTCTTCTAGAGAGAGAGCCCTACACAGTTGTTCTAGCGAGGGAAGCACGCCTTTTAGAAACCAAGCCAAGGAACCTTTCTTTAGAAAGACTCCAAAGCAATTCACAGTGTATGCAAACTGTGCTCAGTGCTTCCTATGCCAGGGCAAGACAGCTATATTTAAATAATGTGGCAATGGCTTAACTTTGCAAGTATCAGTACAGACCAACCTTGACTGGAAAGCAAAGACATTCTACATTTGTAATACTTAACTCTCTAGGTATGGCTTTTGTCAGCAGGCCCAGGTTCAAAGATTTTAACTTTAAAAAAAAAAAAAAGTGGAAAATTTCACTACTGAGAAGTCAGCAGATTAAACATTTCAGCGCAGCAGGAAAATGAAAGCTATTATTACTCTACTAATTATTAAGTTCCAAGCGGTCCCAGTATTTCACTGCAAAAGACAGGAATAATGAATTCTCTCAAGCTGAATTATAAAATAAATGGGAGTTTGTTGAGTATACTGTAATTTAGAAAAATTTTTTCTACACTACACAGTGACTCCTGATTTGTCATTCATCTTTCCCTCTTTAGAGTTTTATAAAGCCTCTTCAGAAATAGTTTTGTGACTGTGTTTGTTCTGTCTGTTGAAGAAATTGCAGTCATTGGCAGATGGGTTTGTTGAGGTAACACTGACAAGATGACATCTGACATTAGACAGTAACACACTGTCAAAGAAATGGGGGTTGCAGATATAGTAAGTATGGAAAGGGCGGACAAATAATTAATAATGACTTTAGATAATAAAATTCTAAGTGACCCAGACCATTTAATCATCAATTAAATTAATGGTATTTATTCTCTTAACAGAGGAGTCACTATCAATAAAATTAGCCAATTATTTTTGATAAACCAGGCACATCATCAATGAACTACAGAAATAATGTTCAAATGGTTTTAACATTTGTATTTAAAAGTTTTTCTGGATAAAATATATCAGTGCTATACCACTGAAATAATCTGTAAACAGTTGTTAAAATTTTAATATAAATTCATGCCAATGCTATGCCTGCCACAGCATTCTAAGTATCCTCTGCAATAAGAAAAGATTTCATGGTTTAATTGAATACTGTAGGATGCTCTGAGGGGAGAAAAATTATTTTCAACAAATAGAAAACAGCTGCAAAGATACTTATTTACAGAGGCATGTGATAAACAGACTCATGCAAGTTAATAAAGAATTACCATTCTTTTCTGATGAATTAACAAAGCTAGTATGTATCATAACTTAATTGATCTGACTTTCAAGATTTCTCATTTATAGATTTGTTCTGCTTTGGTTTCCTTTGTGTATCAACCTTCTCAGTGCTGTAAACACAATTCAGTATTCTGGTCTGAAAGTCTCAGCTGTGTTTTTAATTTCCAGCACAAATAAACTAAGCTTTGTCAACAGGTAAACTCTCTTCTGCGTACTGCTTCTTAATGAAAGGCTACAAAGGTTATCAAGAAGGTAATCTAGGCAGTCACAGGACTGAAGATCAACAAATCATTTTATTGGGTTTTTTTTTAAACTGTTTTTATTTGTTATGTAAGTATGATGACTGAGATCCAGTTCTACTCTGAAAGCTACTCTGAGTCAACAAGGCTGTAGACATTTTGGAGAAGTTACAGCAAACTGAAGATAGGAATTCCTATTGCTGCCTTCATGCCTCACAAACAGTTTCTGTTCGGAAAAACCTTTGACTTGCAAAAACAGAATAACTAATGAAAGATGCTTTGTCCTTTGACTTTTTTGGACAGCAAATGTGCTGTCAGAAGACAACTGGCTAAGCAACAACTAGCAGGGTTATACATGTTTGGAGAGATGACATTTAGAATTGTCAGCTGGAAAAATGACCAAAGAATTCAATAAAAATAAGGTAGATAATTCTTAGTCTGAAAACAAAGTGTTTCTTACGTGTTTGAACTTCTGCTAAAGGACAGTTTCTCAAAGAAAGAGATCGCAGCTCTCGTCCTGGGACATTAAAAGCTCAAACCCAGAACTCAAACTGATCACAGAGAGCAGCCTTGCACAGCAGAGAAGACTGTAGGACCCGAAGAAAACCCTTCTGTGACTGTACAGCACCCAGTGACTCATTGTGAGCTCCTGCTCATCTCCCAGGTCTAACAAAGAGTCAGAACCAATGGCTACAGAATCACTAGTTCTTTTAGACACATTCCTCCTTCAGACATATTTTAATCACACCATAGCCTTGGTGCATGCAAATTGCTTGACAGGAAAGTCCGGTAAGGTTTGTGGAACAAGTATTACCTTCTACAAGAGCACTTGATGTAGTTGGGGAAAAAAAAAAAAAGACAAGTTTAGGGTACACAGTTATTTGTTCACGTTGGAAAAGATAAATAAAGGTTTGAACAAATTGATCCCAGGTTATCCGAGTGATAGGTGATAGGACAAGGGGGAACGGACTCAAGCTGCGCCAGGGCAGGTTCAGATTAGACATTAGGAAAAAACTTCACCAAAAGGGTTATCAGGCACTGGAACAGGCTGCATAGGGAGGGGGTTGAGTCACCAACCCTGGATGTATTTAAAAGACGGGTAGATGAAGTACTTAGGGACATGGTTTAGTAAAGGACAGATACGGTTGGACTTGATGATATCAAAGGTCTTTTCCAACCTTGTGATTCTGTGATCTTACTGATTTTTAAAAAATTGGACAATGTGAAAGAAAAAACACAATTCCTCTGTGACAAGGCAGAGCCAATGAGGTAATTAATAGGGCAAAGAACACCACAGAGAAAGTAGTGCTACTGCTATTAGGCATTCTTGTGAAAGACAGAGAAGTTATGCTGAAATTATTCAAGATCTTGAAAAATTAAACACATTTAAAAAGTCATCATGGAGTTTGAATGTCATGAGACAAAAAATGATTACTGCTTCCAAGAAAATATCATGAGAAATAATCTTGGTAAATCCGTTCCAGATGAAAGAGTGATATATTAACACTGAAGAACTGCACAATAACTGTGCCCTGACACCATTCAGTAAATCATTTAACAGAGTTTGGCAGATAGTATCAGGAAATGTTTAGAAAACTCTCACCCCTCTCAAGACACAAATCACTGTATCACGAGTCTCAGATAAGAAACACGTATTTGTGTTAGCTTTGTTATAAAGGTGAAATATTCCAAACTGGATTAAATATCAAGTTGTCCAAAATTTTCGTGCATTTTAAGTATATATCTTGTGATCTTCTTGTTTTCTTACTTATTCTTCCCTGAGTTAAACAGTCAGTCCTGTACCAAACTAAAGGAGGTGGCATGTAAATCCACAGTGCGGCAGGAAGTGACATAAATATTCATGAAGTAATCTCTGATCCTTTACTCAATCAGTGTCAGGGAGTGATATTTCTACTAAAATAGCATTTCAGAAAGCAGCAGTCTTCAGATAGGACTGATATTCTTGTTCTAGCAACTTTTGTAAGCTAAATGAGTTTTTGGAGAGATACCTATTCCAATGGAAATAGGTGAATCCCAAGTAAAGGTGTGGTTTTTGCCTCTCAAATCTTCGCACTGTAATATCAACCAGTCATTGAGCTTTACATCTTGTCCTAACAAGTCATGTTGCTGGCATACAACATATTACACCCAAAAGTGGGGGCAAAAAACCTTCAGTGCTTCATAAATTACTAAACATACCTTGAGATGAAAGGAACACACAGAATGCAAGATAAACACACATCTTAAAGGAAAAGTAGCTTTTCTAAAAAGTTTGCAGTATGTACTGTTACATGCATAACCAGAATCCTAGCTGTGCCTTCAAAGACTGAGGCTGTACCAAGACAACACCAGAAAGTCCTTTTGCACCACTGCTGAAAGTAAATATAAAACTATGGCTTTGCACAGAGGCTTTGGGAAATCTGTGAGCAGTATTTATTATATGGGAAGACAGACTGCACAAAGCAACACCACTCAATGGGCCAAAAATGTAAGATCTTGAAAGCTGCTACACCTGAGCTAGTGCATGGGTTTTGAGAATATGGATCTAAGTTTGCTAATATGAAAACCTTTTTTCAGGGATAGTTTAGCCATGATAACTACTTTAATATGGAAAAATGTTTTCTAAAGATTAGGTATTGACTAAAAAGGGTTCTTGCTACAATACATATACATATTGCTTAAACAGACTGCAAACCCATGTTATTTTCCTTAGGTTAGATGTACAGTAAGGTTCCTGCAAAGCACTAGAGAATACCTCAACATCTTCATTCTTTTTATTCTTTTCCAAATCTTCACTGAAATGCTCCTGCATACCACCCTCCTATTTGGCATCAACCTTTTCTTTGTTATACACTTTCAGCTTGTACATCTCTCTGTAATTGAGTCAACTGGTTGCTAATATGTACTTACTGACTAATTTGGCAGTGATGGATGCAGTTGTATGCTACAAGCTCCTGGAAAGCTGTGGGGTTTTGATGACCCAATCATTCATCACAGGCCTACACTTCTTTTGGCATTAGTTTTCTAACCAGAACTCGTTGGATTGGTTTCCAACTGGCAAAGTGAATTCATACTGCAAAGATCACCCTGAAATTTGTGCTTGGTAGTTTACATGTAGTATGTGCTGCAGTAGACAATATTTGTGTGGTAAAACAGTTTATTCATTTGGCACAAAAAGATATGATAATGCCATTCATCAGAAAAACATACAGATGGCAGTTGGATTGTCTCTGTAAGGGTTCATATTCTGTATTCTCTCTCAAGTACAGTTGTCTTGTTGGGTTTTCATGATGATTCATTCATCTGATGTTGCCTGGTAGGCAATTACAGTGCTGAGAGCCTACAGGGGAGAGAGAATACAGCCTGGCAGGCATTTTGGGACTTCTCTGATGCCCAAATTTGCACTTTCAGCAAAAGCTAAGACATTTCCAAATACATTCTTGCCTATTCTGACTTCCTGTCCCAAGATGTCTGTGACATCTTTCAGTCTGTTGTCATCTGGAAACATTTTGTGCTTCTCTTTGAACATCAGTTCAAAAATCTCTTTTGAAAGAAGGATCATTCAAAAAGGCAGTTCTTGAGTTCACTGTATCTACTCTTGCTTTGTACATGTTCAGTATGTGACCAGGAAAAATCTATAAGACTGACAAATTCTACTTAATTAGTATACACCAGGTTTAGCCAGTCATCTTCAGCATTTCAAGCAATGTTCTACCAGTGTAGGATCTTGTTTTGTTAATTCTAAAAACCCTAAAGTTTTGCATGAGTCAAAGAGAATTTTTCAATGGTACTATGTCTCTCACCAAGTTTAAGGTTATTTCAAGCCTGAAGTGGAAAAGTAAAGTGATATAAACTGCACAAAAACTGAGTGTCAGATGAAAAAGAATGGATGTGCAAGAAAAAAATAACATTATGGAACACAATTTGAATGGTGGGGGGGAAGAACCTTTTAAAGATTATTACACATTTTAAAAGTTTACCAAGCAACAAAAATTACTTCTCTACAATGGGTTCAATTTAGAAGCAGTTTATCACCACCAGCACTACTAAATTGGATTAAAAAAATTTTAAAACCCCAAAAAGCACATTTTTCTTCCAGTTAGTTCCAACTACAGTTTTTTCCTCCATGCAACAAGAACAGTAACAAGGTTATTTTAATACACTGCCATACAACAAATACATAATATACCTCCCAACCACCCTCACACATGCACTACATTGTTTAAAGATCAGAGATGCACAAACACAATACATTTGCTGCAGTTAAGACAGAAATTAAGCCACAGTGTACCCCATACAGCACAGGAGATCTACAAGACAGACAGGAATAAAATTCAGTTCTTGCAAGTTTCTGTTTTAGCCACATCATTCCCTTTAGGAATTACCAGTAGTAAAAACATTTCTTTTGATACCGACTTTTTCTTAGGAAAAAAAAAACCCAAGCTCTAATATAAGAACAAACACTATGCTCGGACTTTTTTGAAGTCCTTTCAGAATTATGCTGGCCTAAGTGTGAACTAAAGTTACTATATAAGTTTTAGAAATACTTGGCTAGACACCAAATACTGCACTTACATAAAGCCATATAATCACCTGACACTTGCAGCTGCCTCACTGATTTTCCAAGAATTTTAATCCTCTTTTCCTAAAACTATCCCTTTAGTGAGAAAATGTTTATTCTATTACTTACACACTTGCTTTGGAGACAGGAGAATGGTATTTTCCACTTTCACACATCAGAAACCAGGAGATTTCTTTGTACAGCACAGTGCTAAGTGTGGTTTGTCATGTGGAAGGGCCATTCCTCACCTGTGCAGTCCCAGGCTGTTTCTACACATCCAAAAGCCTTTCTACAGAGCCATGAAGCTTCCCAGCTCTTCCTTCCTGCCAAACAGACAGATCATCATGTCAGCAAGTAATGCACGTAGCTGGTGCACAGCAATTTCAAGACTGTGCAAAGAGCAGAGCAGAGATAGCTGCTTGATGGCTGGAAGGCAGAAGGAACTTGAACTTCCCATTACTGTACGTTTTATTTTTCTAGAATGTCTAAACATATAACTAATGTTATGAACTTTGCTTTAGTTCACATATTATGTCAGATTTAAATGTAACGGGTTAAATCCCACATGAAGTCAATGGAGTTTTACCTACAGACCAAAGAAACCAAAATCTATCTCATTATTACCCAAAAGATTTCTTGCTAGTGACTATATAACTGGAGCTACTCATTACCAACGGGTGTGCTGTCTGTTTTGTTGCATGTGTAATTTACACTTAAATCCTTTGTAATAATTAAAGGTTGCTAAAGTGAGAACAGACTGTATTAAGACATCTCTGAACCACAAATTGTGGGAAGCCAGAACAATACTCCAGGGAATTGCTGTTTCCCTTTAAAAAGGACTACAGCATGCTTTGCTTACAACTACAGAGTAGCAGAATGGTCCATACTGGACGGGCCCGCTGGAGGTCTTTGGTCCACTCTCTGCCCAAAGGAGGGTGAACTACAGCAGGTTGTTCACACCACACCTAGTCAGGTTTTTAGTGTTTTCAAGGACAGAGATTCCATAAGCTCTCAGCACAACCAGTTCTGGGGTCTGACCACCCTCACAGTGAAAAATCTCTCCCTTATTTTGAAGTATTTCAGTTCACACCCATTGCCTCCTGTCCTGTTACTTCTTTGCAGTGGTACCAGCTTGTAATTTTATGTATATTGGGGGAATATTTGGAAACCTCCACTGTTGCAAAACCACCAGCATAGCTCTACTTCAGCTGTACAAAAGATCACTCAAAACATCAATCACTGTCAATCACTAGCATGTCAAAGCAAATTTAAATTCTCACCATACTCCTACGTAAGCACTTCCTACTATTACTCCTGCAAGCAGTTTTTCCTCTAAAAAACCACATCTATCTTATAACAATTCTGAACTGTTTGAGGTTCATGAAACCAGAAAGGACTTTTCATACAAAAGGGGCGGAGGGTGGGTGAAGAAATGAGCTGTGCCTGGAGAGTCAGAGTGAATCCTTGGAAAACAAGTTTTACTTCTGCAGCAGCATGATCCATAAAGTGGGAGGAAAAAGGAGGAGAGCATGGAATTAATGGCTGTGAAGATCCACTGACGACTCTGCAGCAACTCCTGTTCTGTGCTTTCCAACACTTTCCACCCTTTACATCAGCAAAGCAGCAAAAGGAAGGGGCTACAGGCTGCAGAGTGCTGCAGCTCTGGCACAGATGGACAGACAGCGACTGCTCCCAGCAGCCTACTACCTTTGGCATCTGCTTCCTTTGCCTACACCCAAAGAGAATCTTAAGTGGAAATTTCTCTAGTGAAAAACCAACTAGTAGCTTGTGGCCACACCAGGCACTGAACACACACTGTACAGAGACTCCTATTGCTACCTCATCCCACCCCACTCTGACACATCACAACTGGAAACCACCAAAGGACAAATGTCAGTCCCAGTACAACCCTAGGAATACTTCTCTATATGAACACATATGATTCCAACACTCTGGCCTGATGTGCTCACAACCTCTAACATGAATAAAGCTTTGGTGTGCCAGAAACTCAGCTGTCTGCTCCGGGGATTGTACAGATCAAGTATGGAAAACGCCCTGTGATGTTCATGAAATTCAAACTCTTGATGACCAACCAAAAGGAATTAAAGTTGCAGTTCTTAATTAAAATTCAAACAGGTATGTATAATGGAATGAAAACAATGAAATGAATCTGTTATTCCCTGTTAATAAAAAACAGTTTATTATTTTAATTGTTTTAAATAACTACAGTGTTCCACTGAAAACTGAGTCTCCTCAATACAAAAATGCAACTCCTAAAACCTCAGCACTGAACTTATAGTAAGTAATTATTTGAAAGATGGGCTACAATTGCTATTTTTGCCTTTATCTTCACTTTTTGGAAAGTGCACTTCTACATCCAAACATGTACTGCTTCTGGGATGCATTATATATGACAGGAAGTAATTAGAAAATTGCTTAAAATCTTAGACCATCAGTCTCATGCAAATGGAGCTGACTGCAGTTTCTTGCTTGAAAGATTTTTTGACAAATAACACAGTTGTTAACTGCCAATTTTCTAGTGGGAATACTAAACATAATTTCAAACTACAATTATTTTGTTTTCTCTATCTCATCTGAAGCACTGCTTCCAACTGGTTCATTAAAAACTGAATGCATCTCCAACTCAGCACATTTACCAAGTTAAGCAAGAATTCAGACTTTCACTCCTTGTAAGGGCCAAGGCTGCAGGAAAATAACAGCTGCCTGGAAATCTGTGAATTTTCTTCTGCATCATGAGAAGTACATTCCAGTCAAAGAATCTAGCTCGTACAGCAGAACAGACACATCAAGACCCTCTAAGTCTCCCATGTGGTACTGACCTAAAATGGAAAATGCTGAGTTGAATTTACATGAAATAAAGCATGTAAAGTCAGTTGTTTAAATAAATAAATTCAATTTTAAGGATGCATGTTTGTGTTTGAATCTTGAGTGAGCAAAAATTAAATAATTAACTTTTGTTCTACCTAGAATCAAAGAAAAAAATTAGACATGCCTCTAGAAGAAAGGAAAACACTTCCTAATTTCATTCTAACCACTATGTAACACCTCCCCTAAATAACAATGCAATTTGATAAGTACCATGAATTTGCTTCACAATTTTTGTCTCTTCAGAGACTTTTTTCAATGGGCCTGCTCCTCTCAACAAACAGTGGAACTACAAGATAGTGTCTCCCATGTGGTACCAGTGATTCCAACGCCAGCACCTTCTTCCCTTTACCCAAAAGTGCAGCAAGGAGTTCTGGTGCGAACATCCTTTCTGTTTGACAGCAGAAATGATGACTCGAGCTCTTTACTTGTAAGAAAAGCCTGTAATAGCTCAAATAACCAAAAGGGGGTAAGACATCCAAGATAGGACCTGCTGATCACAGGGAAGACAAATTACCTAAATTTTTGGAATGCAGAAAAGCACACTGGACCACTTTTACAGACAGAAGCACAATCAGGGAAACAAATAGCAATTTTCTGCATTTGTTTGTGGATTATGGGGGTTTTTTTAGGGAGGATAAAGGTTGGGGTTTTGGGTTTTTTTACAATTTATAGTACTTACAACTCTGTTCATTTAAAACTCTACTTAATTTTTGTTTCAGAAAACACTAAGCCTTGCAGAAGCTAGTGCAAACTGCTTTTAAAAAAGGTTGCAAATATTTTGTTCACAGGTATATACATATATTTTAACACATGTATTTTACTTTTAATAGGATATTGACACAAGAATTGTAGGAACAATTTATGTAGTGGAAAGAACAGTGGAATTTAAGGTAGAGCCCCATATTCTGAAAACCAAAATTTAAAAAAACCCAACCTGACCACAATGTCTAAGACACTGACATTATGCAAGTGCTTATTTAAAAACAACAATCCATCATTCAATAGCATTATTATTTCTCATATAAACCACCTTAAAAATGATGATTTAATAGCAAGATTTCTTAAAGAAGTCACTGCAGGGAGAAACTTGTTCTTTGCAGCAAGAATTGATAAAAGCATTATGGCTTTCTATCGAGATCTACCAAAAGGTAGCCATTGTCTCAAAAATGAAGCAGTACCAAGACTGAAGACTTGTTTCAGGTTCACTGGTTCATGACATCAGTCATATTCTGTCTGGGGCAGGAAATGAAAGACCCATGGTCCTCAGTTATCATTGTGCCCCCAAAATGCTGTGGACGCATGGAAATCTGAGCTATAGTACAATGCAAACACAACCTGGATTTTGCTTTAGGTGACAACAGAAAGTAGCCACATCCAGGACTTTCCAGCTTTATGCCATCTGGAAATAGGTAATTTCAGTGAGAAGAGGGTCAGCTCAGCCCCACTACTGTAAATAAACAAAGAGATTTGCAGTATGTCTTTGGAAAACACACATGAACTACCTTCTCTCTTGGTTCTACCTCCTTCCCAACAATTAATTACTCTTCCTAAAATTCCCTTTCAAACACCCCATTTTCTCTTACATTGTAAGCCTTTCCCAATGAAAAAGCCAGCTGGCTATCTGGATAAAAATAAACTACAGGCTGTCACCTTCTTTGCTCCAGTTTCACCACTCTGAAGTGCCAACTCTGATACACTGTAATCTATCAGCACAGAGCTTACTGGGAAACCTTTCATTCCGATGCACTGTTTAACTTAACCGTAACAGTTTACTTAGCTACTCTGCCTGAGAGATGAATCAGCTCTACAATCATTATAACCTGCTTTTAGGCCTGGACTCAATTACTGGCCTGACTATTAATTTTGTTGATGCTGTTGCAGAACTCAAGGATTCTGAGAGCCTGTTAGCCCCCAGGTGTTAGTACATCAGTCATACACTCACCATTTTTATCAAGGTACTCCAGTTACCAGAAAGAACCACCTCATAGAGCAATTAAAAAACATTTACATAAAGAAAAACACATCAAGACATCTATTTCTACAATTAGTAATAAATATTTACATCTAGTCTACATAGGTAACGTTTGGCTTAGATTTATGGCCAGAAATTGGGGTGTTAAAGCAGTACCAGCATGAGGATGAAGCATTATGGAAGTGAAGAAGCTAGACACAGCAAGCCAAACATCAAATCTCCACAGCTGAGAGCCCCAGGACACACACCAAGTAGTCTGCAGGAATAAGGCTCTGCAGTGTGTCACAATGACAACAGCTTGTAAGGTGTTTGGCTCTTCTGTGCAGGACAGGCATGCACTGGGTGTGGGGTGGGACTCTCACATCATCCACCAACACCCCTCCAGCAAAATGCAAGCGTGAAAAAGACCCAGCCTGACCACAAATCCCTGAAAAACAGCAGGATAAACTGGTCACTTAAAGCATCAGCATTTTTTGATTAGAGACAGAAATATAGATAGAATATATGATTTTAAAAATACTCCCATATGCATGGGCTTATCACAGTCTTTCAGCTCTTGTGACACCCTTCCTGGACAAGCGGGAGTTGAGGGATACAAATAATTTTAAAAGATCCTTAAATTGTAATGCTTATACAGCATGACAAGGGAAGAATGCACAGGCAAACAGAATCCTTCTGGGATGGACTACTTACCACAGAGCCACCTGTGAGAAAGTGGGATCAGTCTAGACTCATATGACTGAAGTGTTGTATCACTGTGTGGGCAAATTGTGTTCATGTGGTAGGGAAAAAAAGGTTTCTTTCTGTTTTTTACAGGAATGGAAATGAAATTAAATGAAGTGTTCTGCCTCTACATAGATCGTTTGTGGACAACAGTCAAAGGCTAGGTGCTCACTAATCTTGTATAAATATGGTGAATGAGGAAGGTAGGAGAAAGACTGAAACAGTAAGTGTTCTTTATACAGTCATGCTGAAATGAAGAATTTGAGAGTGCTCACTTCTCTCCTGCATGACCTTGTGCTCTGCTAAAACAAGCAATGGTCTCTAAATTCAATCCTCTCATCTGCTGTCCTTGGCAGAAGTGATATACAGATGTGTATTTCCTGCCCTGTGCTTGTAGGAAAGGTTGGGACATCCCAGCCTCTTGTACTCAGTGTGTTGTGTGATGCTGCTAATAACATCCAAAAAGCAAACAGGACATATGTAATAGTCAATAGGTACAAGTCAAAGTAGAAAGGAGATATTGAACAGTCAGAATAAACTGTCACATCCATCTTGTTGCTAACAGGTAAAGTATTGCCAATTAGGCCATTTGTTTAAATAAATGTTTTCTGCCACATTGATAAAGTTTAAAGCAATCACTTTTTTCCCAACTTAGATTTTCTTCATGTACCATTACATTTAGTAAAGGGTACTATTCATAGTCTTTGAAGAAAATTAACATATATTCTGTTCTCCTTGACAGGAAATAGTTGCCCGATGCTCCAAAATCTCAGAAGGAAGGATGCTCATTAGAGAAGAAAAACGCAGATATATATGCAAACTCTGTGGAACTCTGTGAATGAGAAACACCTAAGACAAGGAGCAGTTGCCTCTAAGACCCTAAAGTTAATCTTAGGAGAATATGTAAATGTGAATTTTATAACTGTAACAGCTCCTTTTAAATATTTAAAGAGTGGTAACATTAATAACTATCTGGAAACTCAGTACGAGCAGCAGTGACGTACACTGCCCAGTTGTAGGCAAACATACTTGACTATCATGGTCAATAGTATTACACTCACCTCTACCTGAAGACCAGTCCAGTAGTAACAAATATTTTTTTCCTCACCACTGTAAGTAGACCACAAGGCCTTTTCTGATTGCTGTGCCTCTTAAAACGTATTTTAATTGACTGAAAATCTGAATTCCACATTTATTTACTACCCAGAAAATAGGGGGTTTTCCCCCCAAGAGGCTAGATGTCAGAAAACAAGCTTTTTCCTTCCTTTTTCCCTTGACTTAAGATTTGGGTTTATAAATACAGGCATGCTCATAATGCAAAGATGATGTAATGACTATAATTCTTCCCCCTTTTTAACTGAAGAAAAACAAACAGCAATCATTATTGAAAATTAAGAGGGAACTCTATTAGGCAAAATATATGCAACCTAAATATGTATCTCAATATAACTTATCTCAGAGTACAATCTTAAGTAGATACACAATATCCAACTTGATAGCAAGGGATATATTAGGGAACATACATCAGGGCACATATTAGTGAATACACAGATACCAAAGTGAATAGTTGCTTAAGTAGTAAATTATCAGACAGAATGCATATCCCAATCATTATCTTTCGCTATACATTCTGTTAAAAATATCCAGCTTGTAGTTTTTCTTTAAAGTGAACCAACACCCAGAAAAAATATTTTAGTATATGCAACACAACCATCATCTAGCAACTTCCAGCTGAAGGAAAACATCCAGATAAACTGAATATACATTGACTTATTTGCTTTTTGCTGAGTAATTTTTACTAAAATAAATCCTTAATATGTTTTTCATATCTCTTTAGCTATTATTCTGCTTTTTATTCATTATCCAGTTACAGTCCTGCACTAAAAGCTTTAGCTTCAAAAACAACAGATTATTCAGAGCTCTGTTTAAATATAGTATTTCACACTCTAAGTGTATTACTATTTGAATTAAAACATGTTATTCAGAGTAAAAATTCCACTGAGTGTTTAGCTATTTTATAAATCTGTTGATTATATGCAACTCTCCTACCAGGCAACAATGGCAGAAGGAAGAAGTCCAATCAGTCCAAGAGTTCTCTTCCTAAAGAAAAAACAAATATGATTCATGTGACATCTGGAGCTAAATTACTTTTTTTTTTTTAATTGAAGAAATCTCAGTAATGCTTTTAAGTTTGTGTCCTGCACATGCAGAAACATTCAGCTAATTTTTGGAATGCACAACCATATATCATCACACAGGGGAAAATTAAAAAATATACAATGAACTGGGAAACAGGGAAATGTTTCCTGCTCTACTTTCTGGTGTTTCCAGGATAGTCAATGGAATCCCACAATTTCAAAGTATAATTGTCAGATTTACTGAGCCCCATTCATTAAAGGCATATTAATGCCCAAGCATATTCATATACGTACAAACATGTTAATATTGGGACAACTGTGTTGCATTTTAGAGGGGGATACATTCAGTCCTGGTACAAGCAAAGGAATGAGTTAACTTGGTCCTTAAAAGTTACATGACTGCAATCTCTTTTTAAGTTTTCTGTTTTTCCTTTCCTGACAAAGAACCCAGAATCACACACCACACAGTATGATGAGGTTTATTGCTGTCCTGAGGCATCGCAGCAGCCTAACGCTAGTCTGCAAGAAACACAGCACTGTTATCACAACCCCTTTAGAAACATAACCCAGGCCAAGACACAGTCAGGTCAGTGTGCTCACAATTCACTGCCTAGAGGCCTCTCTTAACTGTAGATCCAATTACCATTCTGTTGAAAAAAATGGAGCAGAGCTTGCTGTATTCTGTTACATCACAACCAGGATAACAGAAGGAGGTGAGAAAACAAATGCTTCCCATATAGCAACCTATTGTTGCTGTGTATCCCTGTTAAACAAGAAAGATACAAGCCAATACACAGCAGAAAAGTGATTCCAGCCAGCAAGAGACAGGGTTACTGAAAAGAAAGACAATTCTGCTCCATTCCTGTTAAAAGCTGTGCCACTGAAGCAGAGAATTCTGCAGGAATAGAAATGATGGGTGAAATTTATCCCAAGGAAAAGAGTGTTTAGCAGGGAGTGACCCATCCTCATCTCTAATTCATGCTCCCAAGACAATCTGAGCTCATGCAGTCAGTCACTCATTTAGGATTACTTGGATGAGATGGGTTTGAACAATTTCAGAATCAAACTGCACCTTCCAACTCCAGTCTCAGTAATCTAACAGGTTACTAAATAAAAGGGTATTCAATCTCCTCATCCTTCGTGTTTAAAGCAAGCAGCTACACCAAACTAAGCAGCTAGCAATACGAATGCATGGTTGGTGTGGCCTGAGAGCAGACAAAATTGAACCCCTTGGGCAAAGCTGATTGTAAATGGCTAAATGGGAAACAGACACTAAATTGCTCTACCTGCTGCACACCAAATGGGCACAGAAGTAAAATCCAAGACACTCTAGAGATGTAAATTAAAATCAAAGAAGAGCCTTCTGATTTCAGGCATCTCCTGAGTTAGGAAGCAGCTGTGTGAGATCTCTCAGGTCGCATTTTTGGACTTATGCACCTGAATTCTCCCTAAATCCTGCTTTAGGTACTTAAGTCCTTTATTGGATCTAGCCAATAAACTCTCTCTGTCTTTACCTGGTTAAGTATTTTAGATCCTATTATGCTTTGCCTCCCTTTTTATTTTTAATGAGATCCTTATCTTTCTGACATGTAGTTAACTGTTTATCCTACATGTAGTTAAGGGGTTTTTTTATAATCACTAGTGCCTACATAATTATTACGTATAAGTAAACAACTTACTAAGGGTCTTATTTCAGGGGTGCTGAGAACTCCCAGCTCCAATTATCTCAAAGACAATTAAGATCCCTTGGAAAACTCATCCTGTACAGAAATACCAGCACCTCACAGACTAACCCTATTCAACATACTTCGAGAACAAGCTGCAAATGCAGCTTTGTGGACTCTGATACTTGAGAGTCCTGCCCAATGCTGCTACACAAAGAAAGGTTAGCATTTGTTTCACTGCAGTGATGCTGAGCATTTTTCCATTTCAAAGTCTGCCTGCTGGAACTACCTCTCTAAAGTCCTGAAAGTCTACTAAGCAACAGAGAACAAACTTCAACAGAAAAAAACCCAAGTTGGTTCTGAGGATTCATTATTTCTTAGCCAGGGCTGAACAGACTTCAAAAGTTACGCCATTCAAGAATTATTTAATATGTCTGAGACTTCCTTTCTTACATTTATTTTTTCTAGAATAAAAGGTATTAGTAGTTTCCCAGCAGAACAATTAGTTCCCAGGAACATGATTTTTTTTTTTTTAAAGAGTATGACTTCTATTTTCCTAATCTAATCTTTCTCAAATACATTTTATTTTGCCTTTGTTACACATCTTGGAAAAAAAAAAATTACAGCTGCTGGACAGCTAGCTACCTTTAAAGAAATAGAAGGAAAACAGCCAGAAAGTCATTACCAGGTTTCTCTTAGAACAGAACTACTTTCTTCAGGTTAAGTACCTTTTCTTGGGATATATGCCAAGAGTGACTGTAAAAACGGGGCTTGGCTCCACACTTCCAGTACACAGGTATTTTTTAGGTACACTGCCTGCCACTGCCTGTTTCCTTAGCCTGGCTTAGTTTTGCTTCATTTTGTTTTGACTGCAGTCAATTTCTCAAGATTTAAATCAGAGTAGTCTCTAATTTATCTAAAACAAGGTCAAAAACTATTTAAAACACTTAATCATCTCATGTTTAATCAGGCTGCACATGCTATTTGTACAATGAATTGCTTATGGAAACATCCAATCAGTGAATTTAAAAGCAGGAGAAAGGAATGCACTCCTACCTCACTGTAGTGAAGGCGTAGCAACCTGCAAGTGCCTTTCTGAACAAGAACCACCAAGACTTACATAAGCAGTTGTAAAATACCACTCTGTGGTACAAAGGGGAAGGACAATTCCTGAAATCTTTCTTAGAATGACCCCATGTGAACTCTGCAACAGCTTTTCTTTTTTTTTTTTAAAGTATAGTTTATCTGGCTCTACCACAGGGGAAAAAAACCCCAACCAAACCCCACCAGACTTCTGCGTGCCTGCTATTTTTAATGGAGTGGTGGTAGAGCTGTGCATGTTATCTAATCTGGTAAGAAGTTGCATGACTTGTCTTCCCTCCCCCTTACATAACTGCCACATCCTGATGACAACACAGTGGAAGATTTCATTGAAAACTTAAGATTATTTCTTGTTTAGTTAAATATGCCAAAAGTGAAAGAATGCACCAAACCCCAAACTTGAAAAATCAACTGCAGCTCAAAATGTGTCAGAATGAAGACACTGGGTCTGGACTAAGGTCCAGCTGAGCCCAGTATCCTGTTTCCCAGTGATCAAAAAGAACATCTAGAGAATAAGGATGAGGTGAACACACAGTCAGATTTCTCCCCTAAAAATCTTCCAGACTCCAGAGATCTGTCTCTCAAGGATTTCCTGACACAAACAAGATTATTTTTATGCAATGGATTATATCCTACAAACTTCTACACACTCTTACTGAACCCAGTCACAGCATGCCAGGCTCCAAAATTACTTTATATCCAGGGGTAGTATCCCTCTATTTTTGCAGCACACTGCTGATATGCATTTAGGAACAAATCTGCAGCCTGTATCTTTAACGAATTTCAACGACTTCCTGCAACACAGAACACACTTCAGCAAAAACCAATCTTTTGTCTATCTGAACCTAGATGACTTTTTTTTTTCCCTTCATGCATGGAAGCCCCAAGTTTCCAAGGGAGACCTAAGACAATAGGGGCAACTGCAGAGAACAGCATGTATCTCAAACATTAAGAGACAGTGAGGGGTTACAGCAACAGCAGGTACTGTCAGCAGAGAGAGCCAACTCCAAATAAAAATACTAAATAAAGCTATATTTCTATAACTGGAAGAAGTGGTGTAAAATAGCAGGCTCCCTATCCCAGCTACGTACCCATCCTACCCCAACTCCCATCTTTTACTGTTTTTATTTTCCAGTGAAGGACAATGGGAAAAGCCTCAAGTCTTCTGTTCCAAGATGTCACAAGTATTTTGTTCTGGCATAGTTGGAATCAGGAAAAAATGCTGATTGCAGCTGACAATACTGCTCAAATCATCTGTATGAACGCTAACATACAATTTTTTCTAAGAGCCATTAGAAATGGCAATGGGTTTTCATTTCTACCTTACTATCTGACTCCAGCTTTTTAAGGAAGTCCCAAAAATTGAACTTTGTCCTGCTTTATTTTTGTCCACAATTTCCATAGGTAATCTTATTTGAAATGCAAAATAAACTACTCTTCTCCTTAATAATGGCACCCACTCTCAGTTTTGCTAGCCTAAAATCTATGCTTATCCCCCTGACACTTTGTGAAGGGTCAGCTCACACTTGATTAATCTAAAAGAGACTCCACAACCCATTCAAACCATTCATAATTCAAAGCACTTTAGCTCATCTCAGCACCACTCAAGTTCACACTACAAGCATCTTTACTTCAATCCTTCCTTAGACTGTCACTTCCTAATTTTTCATGAATAAGAAACTATTTTACCTACCTCTTCATACCTAAAATACAGCCACGTTCTCTCTCATGTTTCAATACCATAACATCTTTTCTCTTTGACTTTGGGAACTTGAAAGACAGAGCAAAGGCAAAGGTTGTGTTTTAAAGCGGGTGAAGTCAGACAAAACATCTGGATATAAACCCAAGTGTTTCTAATTATTTCTAATCACGACATCTTTACCTGCAGCCTTCTTAATAGCCTTCTGCATCATCCTCTAACCTGCCACACACGAAATACAGCTGAAGACAAACACAGCTTGGTTCCTTTCACACGGCCATAAATTAATTCTCCTGCACTGTTCAGTCTTGCCTGGAAGGTTTTAGAGGGACTGTTACATTTATCTGAGACTTCTGGATTTCTCACAGCCCTCTAAGTTTTAAAAAAATAAAGCACCATAGCAACTGTAAATACATTGCGCTTATGCAACAGATTTTAAGCTTTCATTAGAGGCTGGCGTACAGCTGGAAACCCTAAATATTTCCCCATAAAACCGCCCTGCGACCACTACTTCGCACAGGTGAAGTAGAACGAGGTATTTCCCCCAAAGCTCCCGACTTGCTGTTGCACATTCGCCTAAGACAAAGCTGAGGGCAGCCCCGGGCTGCTCCGGCTCAGCGCCCAGCGGGACCGCGCGGTGACAGCCCCCGGGGCGGGCTGCACCAGCGGCTGGAAGCGCTCGGGAAACGAGGGAGAAACACATACATCCCGAGCACAAAGAGCTTTTTCTTAACCTTGTGGCTTTTATCGTGTCCTGAGGTAAAAACAAACTAGCGGAGAAGGAAACCGGGCGAGCTGAAGGGAGCGGAGACGCCTGCGGCCGCCGGGAGGGCACCCGCCGGGCGAAGCCTTCGGGACGCCCTCGAAGCGGTCGGAAACCGTCCAGAGACCCCTCTGCCCGCCCTCCGCGCCGGGCCGCTTCCCCCACCTCCCACCCAGCCCCAAGGGCGCTGCCAACGCCCGACCCCGGCGGCCGCTCCCAGGAGCTGCTCCGGAGCCCTCGGGCTCGCCCCTCTTGCCGGCCGAGCCGCGCCTCTCCCCCCGGCCCCGCTAAGGCGCTCCCTCAGCCCTGGGGCGGGAAGGGCTGTGCCCAGACCCCCGCTCCGGGGAGGCGACGCGGGGCTGCGAGGGGCGGCAGCGATGCAGCGCCGCCCGACCGTGCCTGCCCGGGCCCGCCCCCTCCCCTGCCCTCCTCTCCCCCCGCGTGACTCACGCCCTGGCCGCCCGGCGCCAGCCCCGCCCTCCCGTTACGGGGCGCGCATGGCGCGGCGTTTTGTAACCTCCTTCCTGGCTTACGCCCTCCTCCCGCCCCACCTCTCCGTGGCGTCGCCCACCGCCAATGGCTGGGCCGCCCGGCGGTCAGCTGACGTAGAGCTTTATGTAAACCGGCGGGGTGAGGGCGCGCAGCGGAGCGGTTTGAAAGGGGGGCGGCGCTGGGCGCGCGGCTCTGCCACCGCCGCCGCCTCCTCCTCGCAGGGCGGGCGACCGCCCGCGGCCTCGGGTCGCGCGCGCAGGAGCGCGCACGTGACCCGCCCGCCCGGGTGCCTTGCTTCCTCCTCCGCCCCGCGCCGCCAGTGCCTCAGCGCCGCGCGCCGAGCCGAGCCCGGCGGCAGCAGCGGGAGCGCCACACCCCCCCCCCCACCTTGCCGGAGCCGGGCAGCCGATGGCGTTCTCTCCCGTCACCGCGGGCTCGGAGGTGTCGCCGGAGCCGGGCAGTAGCGGGAGCCCGGGCGAAGAGGCGGATGGAGAGCGGGAGCCGCTACCGCGGCTGGGCGAGAGGCTGGTGCCCGGGAGCCGCCTGAAGGAGGTGGCGGGCGCGTCCTTGGCGTCGCTGTGCCTCGGCCCCCTCGCCGGACCCCAGCGGCTCGGGACCCTGGTGGACTGCCTGGTGCTGAACTACCGCCTGCGGCAGGGGCTGGGCCGGGGCCGGGGCCGCGGGGCCGCGGCGGAGAGCGGGGGCGCGGCCGCCGGGCCGCTGCGCTGCTGTGGCTGCGGCAGGTTCCTGAGCGAGCCGGTCACCGTCCCGTGCGGGCACACCTACTGCCGCCGCTGTCTCCGGAGGGAGCTACGGGCCCGCTGCCGCCGCTGTCGGGACTGGCTGCTGCCGGCGGGGGGCACCGGCACGGCCGCTGCCCCGCTGCGGACCAGCGTCGTCCTCAACCAGCTGGCGGAGAAGTGGTTCCCGGGAGAGTGCGAGAGGGCGAGGACGGGGAGCCGGCTGGAAGAGCTGCTGGCCCAGGGTCGCTTCCGAGAGGCTCTGGGCGCCGCCAGCCAGGCTCTGAGAGCAGGTAAGGCTGGAGGAGAGCAGTTGGGCTTTTCCCCCGCCCGGTCCCGCCGGCCCGAGCCGCAGACTCCCCGCCCCGGTCCCGCCGGGACCTGCCGAGCTGGTAGCAAAGCGCGGCGGGCTCGGGGAGCACAGCGGGGTAAGGTGGGAGCGCGTTTCCTTCCCGGCCTTTAGCACCTCTTCACTGCTGAGGCCGGCAGCGGCCGGTATGGCCCGATAAAGAGCATCCAAAGTTTTCTCGAGTTTGCGGAGAGGATTCAAGGAACCTCCCGGCCGTCTGGTGGAGCGAGGGGACGGCTTGCGGGACGCGCAGCTGTGCAGACCTCAGCTGAGCATCGAGCCTGGTAGTGGGGTGCGACTTGAGAGGCGTGGAGGAGCGTCCAACGTGGGCTGCTCCTTGTCTTCCCCCCACATGGCGCTTGTTTACAGAAGAGTTTGCGGTCTTTTGTTTTGTTTTGTGCTTAGTTATCGCAGTGCACTGACAAGAGAAGCTCGGCTGCTGTATTTAACCTTGTTTCCCGAGACAGACCTATTTTCACAGTCTTAAGTGTCACCAAGACAATTCCCAGCAGGCCGGGCCCAGTTGCATAAGCAGACAGGCATGGAGGGGGACAGGTTGTGTAATGGCAGTGACATCATAGGTGGGTGTGGTTGAAGTTTTATAATATACTGTTGAGAGAGGGTGCAAAGAGGGGAGGTAGAGGCACAGTTTTAGACTATCCTATGTTGGTCACGCACAGCATGTCTGGTACCATGAACGCTTGAGATACAGTCAGTGTTTCGGAGTTCAGTCTTTGTAGAGGGAGTCAAATTTGTGTGGTTGATATACCTAGTTGGATCCAGTGACAGATTCCTTTGCTGCTTTTATTCGACTGTGGATATTAACACCTGGTGACCACAGGGCTCTGTTTTTGTTTTGTACCCTTTTATTAACGTTTAGAAATTTAGGAATTAGTGTTTTTACAGATTAAGTGTATTACGTTTGCACAGTTGTCTGCAGCGGAGTAGAAAAAAAAAAAACAAACCCAAAGAGCTTGCATAAGTCTAATCCTTCCAATCTGTTCGGGGGAGATACGTTAGATCTACTTCCAGAATAAACTGTTTTCCATGTGGGTGGGATTAGAGCTCAGATACATTTTGTATACCTTTTGGCAACTTAATTTAAAGAGGTTTACTTGTGGTCTTTAGTAATTCTATGTTATTTGCCCAGGTGTTTCCAAAATGTGGGATATGGGATAGATGAGACCTGAGAAAGTGGCTGATCTATTTTAAATCTTGCAACTGTAAGAAGCAGACTTCTTGTCCGTATGTGTTCTGAGTGATGGCATTGGGTCATGTGAGTGACAGAAAATGGAATCAAAACTCAGTGGCCTTCAGGGTACAAACTGATGGATCTGTTATTGATCACAGATGTTTACAGGGGTTCTGTTTCATGTTTTGCAATTGTTTTGAAAGAAAGAGTTAATTCTATAGATTCTAGTTATTTTTTAATGAGTTTAGCAATACCATGTACCTATCAATGGAAGGAAATATTTATTCCTTTTATTGTGAAGCTACATCTTAAATTTTGGCTTTAAAATTTGAGAGTAGTTATCAGATGTGGTGCTTATCCACGATTTCATTATTAAAACTTAGTGCATGTGCTAGAATTAAGTGATAGATGTTAAGTTTGAGATCCTTTGTACAATTGTTCCCTGTGTCTCCAGTCCTGAGAGCTATTAATATTCCAAGTATGTTCCAAGCACTCTGGTGAAGGTACTAAAGAACTTCATGAATCAGAATGCAGACATATATTAAATGTCAATTTAGACCTGTGGGCTCACAACTAAGAATTGAGGGTGATTTCAGGCTAATAGAGAACTAATTAGGAGCTTCTGGTACGCTTCCTATCTTCCTCCAGAACATGAGTTCTTGAAAACACTTAGAAGTGGAAAAAATAGCATGAGAAATGTATTCATGTTTAAAATCATTCATGTTTCAGTGTTTCCTGACTTGCTAGTTCATATCTGCTTAGGGGTTTTTTAATGCAGATAGAGATGTAAGAAATTATAAACCTAAATCTTGCATCTTAATAAAGGTATTGACACAACCTTTAGTCAAATGGCATCTTTTCGTTACTTTCTTATGTAGCTTGAAATATCTGAAAGACAAATATTTTCCATGGTGCTAGAGTTATTTTTGAAAAACATGGGGAATGTTAACGTTCATATGGTTAATGCATTTCTTGTGGGGGATTGAAATGAAATAGTTTAGTTAAAGGAAGACTGTTGGATTGAAATCCACACGCATCTTGTCTTTAATCAAGTATCGTGAAACACCCAGCTAATAGACTCGAGTTTGGTCTGTGTCACAGGCTGTCCCTGCTGGAGTGGGCCTCAGGGGGTCTGCTGACCAATTGATCTCCCATTCAAAGCAGAATAAACACTGAGTTCAGAGCAGTTTGCTTAAGGTTTTGTCCAGCTGGATCATGAAAACCTACAAGGAGAAAGATTCCACAACCTCTCTGGACAATCTGTTCAAAGGTTAATTATCCTCTTAGTGCCAAATTTTCATATTATTTCAAGTCAGAGCTGCTCCTGTTCCAGTTTATAACCATCGCCTCTTGTTTTTCCCCCATGCACGCCAGTGAAGCGCCTTCTGTATAGTCTCTTGGGTCCTCAAAGGCTGTTATATTCTATGAAGACCTTTGGGAACTGTTTTCCACTAAACAAGCCCAATTCTCTTGGTCTCTTCTCATGGGTTGTGTGTTCCAACCCCTGATCACTGGTGTGACCTTATAGTACTGTATTAATAAATACTGTGTCCTGAAGTTTTTCTGCATAGTGGTTGTAATTTGCATGTCTTCTATTTTGAAGAATTTGGGATAATTTTAAGAACCATTCACTAAGTATGCATGATCAGACCAGAGACAATCCATTTATTGGTACACTTATGCTGACAGTAGCCAGGAACAGATGCTTTGGAAGTAGTATAAAAACCCCCGGACTCACATGAGTGGGGTTTGTGTGCACACCTTTGTATATCTTCCTGTTAACGTAATAACTGGTGTACACGGCTCTGTGCTGAGGTGTCTCATATTTAAATTATTTGACTTTGGGTATGCAGTGAGTGATTGCTGCATGTGCAATATACAGGGTTACTGAAACTCAAAATTCAAGCATAAGTCGTGTCTCTGCTCTGTTTAGTCTTTGGTCTAAGGATTTGAAATAAGATTGGCATCTTCCCTTTAGGTGGCAAACATTAAAATATATGCAGAAACATCACAGAGCAATGTTTTCACCATTCCAAAGACTGGAAATTAAATTATTGTTGCAAAATTTGGCATATAAATTTAGATCTATTGGTCTTGCAAATGTTTAGACCAAATTTGTTTTCTGTGTTGGTTGTTCATTGGCAGTGGTTGTGTGTGTGTTCAGCAGCAGAGTTGGAGTCCAAATTCCTTGGTTTAGCCTTTGTGTTTTGTACCAGTTCAGTTGGACCCATGCTTTCCTCTTTGAAAAAGAAATGGAAAAAAAGTCCTCCTGCTGTACACTTAAACACACATTTTTATCTTCAAACTACCCCGCACCCTGCCTCTAGAAAGGAAGGCTTGGGAATTCTTCAGGTCATCTTCTATGCCTGAAAGCCTGGAAAAGATGAGCTCTTCCAATCATGTGTAAATAGGTAGCTTATCAGAGAAAAAAGGAGAAAAAAGGCCTGCGCTTATTGCTGCCTCTGAAGAAAGGAGCTTGGTTTAATACTGACTCTGCTGGATGCCGAAGAGTCAAATACATCAGAATAAATGGTCTGAAGAGTTTGATCTGAGCTCTAACGGCCACCAAGCCACAGGAAAGCAGGCTTTAGAATTCTTCTGCTTGTAGAATTACCTGTTTAAGTTAGACAATTTCCCAGACTTGTGTTAATACAAACATTTTACTATGTCTGAAATGAAATAAATCCAAACAAACAAGGGATGGGAACATTTGTATTTGAAGGGAAACAGTTTCAGCCTGAAGTCTTCTGGTAGTTCTGATTTTTTCTTAACCCTTTCTTTTTCATTAAGGTCTTTTTACATGTAACGTGTATCCAAATATAAAGCAGTGTGTTGGAATTACATGGGGGCGTTGACCATACTGACTTTTAAATGCAAAACAAGCCAGCATTAGAAATTATGAAAATTTAAACCAGACATTTCAAATTGAATAAGATGAAATATAAAACTGAAATTATTCCCCCCACCCACCCTGGAGAAAATCTTGTTGAAACAAACTTGAAGAATTATTTAATTATAGTACTATTTACAGTACAACAGTGTTTGATTTCCTTCATTCAATGGAAAACAGAGGTGTATTTATAAAAAAAATCAAGAACAAAACAGTGTGGTGGCACTTTTTCCAAGCAGCATCTGCAGTTGGTTGTGTTATGGAAAGCACGGTTTTAGTGGTGTGGAGGTGGGTGTGCTTCCCATTTAGTGGTTGCTTTGCCAAAAGTGCAAAATGCTTTTTGCTGGACATGAGAACTCGTCTTTACTGAGCACATACCAGTGCCTTTGCATTGCAGAACTTCCATTAGCACACCTCCTTACAGCAGGGTGGCCAGCTGGTGGTAAAGGCTTTCTGTATTGCCTATCTTTCCAGACCACATAGTAGTGAAGCCTGCTTCTGGTACTAACCAGATGGGAGCCATTGTGTAGGTGGGATCTGTATGCCCTATGAGGAAAGGCTGAGTGAGCTGAGACTGTTCAGCCTAGAGAAAAGAAGACTAAGGGGGGGGACCTTATTAATGTTTATAAATATCTTAAGCATGGGATGCAGGGGGAATCAGCCAGCCCCTTTTCAGTGGCCTGTGGAGACAGGACAAGGGGCAATGGCCTCAAGTTGGAGCACAGGAAGTTCCGCACCAACATGTGGAAGAACTTTTTCACAGTGAGGGTGAGGGAGCCCTGGGACAGGCTGCCCAGGGGGGTGTGGAGTCTCCTTATCTGGAGACATTCAAGCCCATCTGGATGCCGACCTGTGTGACCTCTTTTAGGGACCCTGCTTTGGCAGGGGGGTTGGATCCGATGATCTCTGGAGGCCCCTTCCAACCCCTACAATTTTGTGTTTCTGTGATTCTGTGTATCTCCAGCCATAGCTGGAAGGGGTCAGACACTATAGGAACAAATGACAGTTGAAAAGCAGACTTCATAATACTTACACTTTTTGATACAAGTGTGGTGAATTCCCTGATTTCTGTTGGTTTGAACAGGTATGCTCGAAGTCTGAAGTCTACTTGGACCTCAATTTCTTCCTGCCACAGCAGTACTGAATAATACTTTATTCTGTCAGCCTCAGTGTTATATCTTTTAAATATTTTTTTCTTGTTGCTGCAGAATATGTTAAAGGGTAGCTTGAAAGCCACAAGCTTGGAATTACTGATGCTTTCATGACCCAGACACGAGGGGGTGGGGGAGAATTTACTCTGCTAATTTTGAAAGTATGGTGGGAAAAAGTGTAGTTATGATCTATCACTATGAAAACATATGTAATTTTACAAGTAAAAATTTCTGAATTATAAAAAATGTTATTTAATTTTTGTCTTCAGATTCCAGTGACTTGATGCTGAGAATGTACAGAGCTGAGTCATACATTGGCCTCCAAGAACATAAAACAGCCATAGAAGATCTAAATTTTGTTATGTCTAAAATGCCAAATTGGCCAGAGGTAAGTTGATACCAACTCTTATTTTTTCAAAATCTGTGTTTATCAATAAAATCAATGAATTAGAAATTATACTTGTGTCAATTTAAGTACCTAGGTCACCTACCTTAAATGTTATAAGGCATGCAGAATGCTAAAAGGTATCTAATGCTAAAAGATAGTTACTTACATGAGACAGGCTTCTTATGAGTGTAGCAGGTTGGAGTTAATTGATGAATCTACTTGGAATTGTTAATTTAGCCTTCATCAAAAACTTTTGCTTCATTTCACAGCAAGAGATGCTGTCTTTGATGAAGGGTTAAGTGCAGTAGAACTGATGACTTAGGAAGTATTATGAAGTACTTTGTGCTGTCTGTAGTTATTTGTTATTGATTGTTTCTTTATAAGAACACTTTTATGTCCTCACTTAGGAAAGTTATTAAATATTTACAAACTTCAGCTTAATGTCATTTGGGTGGATGGGTGGCTGAAAATGTACAGCCAGCTTTAATCGCTTGAAAGCAGAACTTCTGAGGCCCGTGCTTTTGGTGGGTTGATGCAGTAGAGTTTTAAAATTTCTTGTGCTATGTACAAGTTGGTCCTTATAAAGCTGTGCACTTCCCTGAAGTGTTTATACTTTGATTGCAGTTCCCAAAATCAGAGCATTTTAAGCATTGTCTGTTTCTTGAGAATATCACAAGATGAATGAGTGCTGTTGCCAGTCATGACTAGAATTCTTTGCTCTATGTTAAATCAACATTTCTCTCAGTTTTTTGAGGTTTATTGGTAGACAGTTTTCTATATAAATTATTTAATTTACAACACAGTTTTCTTTTTTCCAAATACTACCCAACAGTCAAAAAATATTTAGCAGAAGCAATAGTTTTGCAATAGTATTGGCTAAATAATGTAGAGCACGTGTTTGGGGCCTTTTTTTAGTGTCTCCAGTACTTGGAGTTGGGATAATTTATGGTGATGTAACCTATAACAGCTGGGGTTTGGGGCTTGTTTTGTTTATTTGTTAATTTTTATTAAGATAAGGACACTTTGCTGTTTAGTTTGGAAAGCTTCTCTTTGAAAAGCCTGAAGAAACTCAGTGGGAAGTGAGCTTTGCAAACAGTGCAGGCAGATGGGGAATCGCTGGCCTTCAGAGCTGTAAGATACTGCATATTCCAGCACTGCCTAAACTCTGAGCACAGCAAGATCCTGCCACACAAGGGGAGATAACTGCTGCTGTCTTGGTCTCTTCTGTGTTCAGCAGTTCCATGGCTACTACAAATTCAGAGAGCATCTTACTTTTCTCTGTATTGGTAGTACTGCCTACTTTTTTCTCTATGTTTGGAAAGAAACCTCACTTAGCTGAGCTTGATTTGATGGATTCCTCTCACAGTTCTTATCTCTGTAGGAAAATAAACTGCCTGTAAGAACGAGATTAGCATACATTCCTTCTTCAAGATACATTGTAATGAAATTGCCAAAATCTATCAAAGATGAGGTATGCCCTCATCTGACAGCCTTTAACAGACTCTACTGTTACTGGCAGTCATTGCATAGAAACTGCACTCTTTTATCTTTTTTTTTTTTTTTTTAATTCAACTTTCTGTTCTGTTATCCATAATCTCATATACAACTTGCTGTATCTAACTTTTGTTAGATAACTTGTATTTATGTTACTGCAGCCTCTTAAAATTGAGGTAAGTCAGATAAGGAACTTGTTAGTTCTGTATCACATGGTTATAGGTAGGTCCAACAAAATTCAGTAGTCTTTTTCCCCCTTTTTTTATAGTAGGCAAATACTTTATCTTTTTAGCTACTGTTTAGTGTTCAAAAATAAAATACAGTTGCAGGAAGCAGAACAAGAGCACATTGGTTTGTGTTAAGAATAAAGACTCAAATGTATATGGGGGATGCATGGTTGTGTAGATTGTTTTCTTCAGTGTTACCCTTCTCCTGCAGGCTGGAACTATAAAGCTTTTAATGAAACAGGAGGCAAGAAGGGTTTCCTGTAAGCTGTTGTATGAGGTTATGCAATAATTTACATTGCATGTTGCCCTTCTTCCCCTCCAAAGGCTCACAGAAAGGGGAATTTAAAGCCTTTTGTGAATTCAGCAGTGGTCACATTTTTAACCCTCCATGTAAGCCAGAACAGTTTATCTGGAAGGAGACTAATGGCAGCCTATCCCATGACTTGTCAAATGCTGTAGGGAATTTATGTTAGACAAGGCATATAGATATCTACACTGTGCTCAGCTGAAGTTTCATGAAGAGTTACATTCTTTTTTGTCACTGTGAGTTCCAATTCCAACTCTTGTAATGTCTCTATGCGGAATACTGCAGTTCTACATCCACTCTAGAAATGCCTTCATGGTATCTGTTTTTCAGGTCTACTTCCAGAAAGGAAAAGTGCTGCAAGACTCTGGCTTTGTAGGAGATGCCTTACAACTGTTTCTACAGTGCTTAGCCCTTGATGAAGACTTCCTTCCAGCCAAGCTAGAAGTAGAAAGGGTAAGTTTCTTTATGAAACTGGATGACTATCTCTCTGACTTAGTTCTTTTATAAAGCTTCCATTATGATAGACCTTCATTAAATACATAGCAGGTTCAGTTAGTTCCTTCCAAGATACATCATACTATGTTGAAGAGGTAATCCTAATATACAGGTTTTAAGTACATGTTCCATAGTACATATGTTTTTGAGGTTAATGAAAATCTGGACAGCTGGAAAACAGGCAACAAGTTAAATATTCTAAGCTGAACTCTTTCATGCCCAGAGCACAACATTTTTATTCCTTTGGTAATAAACATTTATATTGAAAAGCTGCATGAGGATGATTTGGTAATGTCTAATTGTTCAAAGAGCTCACTCACTTGCAGTACAAAAGATTTCTAGATACATTTATTTTTAATAATACAGGTATGTAAGCTTCTGCTTGTTCTTAACTGTTCTTTCTGATACTGCTTAAATAAAGCTCGATTTATGAGGATAACTGTGTATAGATTGAATTCTTATTTTTAGTATGTACTTCTATGAAAAAGGAGCTAGACATAATTTCATTATTGTTGTGAACACTTAACTGTGTGTTTTCTAGACATTGTGTGATGTGCTGTCACCAGAGAAGTTAGGAGAGAGTCTGAAGGAATCTGCTTGGAATTCACCAATTATAAGAAATAAACCTTTTATACTTGGTTCTGAGGTGACTGAATCTTACTGCAACTTACAGCTTTGTCCTGAGCAGGTAACAAAAAATATAGGATAACTTTTCTCTTTGGCTGATATGCAAACATCAGATGTTCTGCTATCTTTATTTCTCATGCTTTCCAGCCTAAATACTGACTTTCTGTAATTGGCTAAGTTAGAAGAAAAGATCTGTGATTTGGGAGTAATGATTTTTAGTTTGGGGAGTTAGGCTCCTCGTTCCAGTGAACAAATTATTAGAAGGTGCTGAGATTTGATATTGGTGACTTCAAAATAGTGAGAAAGACAGTTTTTCTCCTCTTTGAAGCAGATGAGGATTTTTAAATTGCTAATGCAAATTTGAATACTGTCTTGATTTATCAAATTCCTCTAGTTAATTAACGAACTAACTGTGGGTATGTCCTAGTTTCAGCAGGGATAGAATTAATTTTCTTCCTAGCAGCTGGTATAGAGCTGTATTTTGGATTTAGGATGAGAATAATGCTGATAACATGCTGATGTCTTCAGTTGCTGCCAAGTAGTCAATGACTTGTCAGCTTCTCATGCTAACAAGAAGGCAGGGGGGTATGCAAGAAGCTGGGAGGGGACACAGCCAGGATAGCTGACCCAAACTGGCCAGAGGGATATCCCATACCATATGGTTTCATGCTCTGGACAAAACTGGGGGGTGGCTGGGAGGCGGTGGTTCAGCTTGAGAACTTGGTTTCAGGTGTTGAGCAATTGTGCTGTACATCACTTGCTTTGTATGTATTTTTATTATCATTAATGGGATTGAGTCTCTACTTTTCTGTCCTATTAAACTGTATTTAACTTAACCCACAACTTTACCTTTTATGTAAAAATAACATTTTTTATTCTCTCCCCATCCCACTGGGGGGTGCGTGTGGTTGTTGTAGCTGTCAGCTGGGTTTTACCGTGATAGTGTATCAGTTTGTCTTAGGTATCTTTGCATGTTCATGTCTTATATGGTTAGATTTGTGTTATTCTTAAGTACAGTTCAGTTCCTCCTCTTATTATAGAGTTTAGGAGGATCAGAGGTACTGGAACCTGTCAGTGGAAGCTTAAATCGTGCACAGTCTGCCCATGCTCTTAATTCAACAAAAGACCTTGCCAAGGAAGATGGCTTAAAGAGAGTGTCTTCTGAACCCCTTCTCTCTGGCCAAGAAAAAGGTGCTTTATTGAAAAGAAAGCTTTCCTTTTCAGAACAGGATATGGTTGTATGTGAAGATGGAAGAAACAAACACAAAAAGCAAGGAGGTAAACAGTCACTTACTTTGAAATTTAAAGTATTTACTGTCTTGTGCTCTTTTTTGAAGGAGTATTTTATCTTGCTTCTCCTTAGAAAGTACAAAAAGGGACATGACACTGGCTTTTGGAATGATTCCAGGAGATTTGATTGATGTATCAGATTTTGAGTGCGCTCTATGTATGAGGTAAGATTTCCTCCTTGATTCGTTATTTCCATTATAGATGCTTGGCCACATACCTGTTATTCACGTAAACTGAGGGAGGTGCAGGTTGTGATGAGTTTTGCTATCAGTCAGTGATTTTCAGCCTCCTGCTATCCCTCCAGTTAAATGCTTATTTAAATGTCACTCTAGTACTATATAACAATGTAACATTGTAATCAGGCTGCCTTTTAAATTAAAGCTGGCTTTGTTAACTAGTAACTTAAGAAAAAACCCAGGATCTTAAGAGGTAAACTGTTAGGGTTTTCGGGGTGTGTTTTAGTCAATAGAACCATTTAACCTTTTTGAGCATTAGCCTTCCCAAAATAAGTATTGCCTGTGAACCTCATATTTATCTGGGAGATGTAGATACTTTGGAATGTTAGTCTACTTAAATGTAGGTGATATATTTAAAATATCTAATTGAGTCATCTTAGGTTTCAAAATAAATACCTTAAAATACATGGTGTATACTAAACTGTCCATAGTCCTGTTTCTAGTATGTAATAATGTTATTAAACCAACTTAGCTTCTCAAAGAATCACTTAATTTTCTGAACTCTGAATCTCTATATAGTGAGAACAAAATCTTCATGCTTTGGGATAAATGTTTATAGCCTTGAAATGTGCCCAGATTCATCAGAAATCTCAGAAAATGAGTGGTGTGGTGGTAAATGGAAACACACCCTAGTGTAAGGGAGAAAGTAGAATAAGAAGTCTGGGATTAATTTTCTCTGCCTTGTTATGCGAAACACGTGCTTGCCATGGTATCTGACTTTAAATAACTTGGTTTCAGGCTGTTCTTTGAGCCAGTGACAACCCCTTGTGGACATACTTTTTGCAAAGGTTGCTTGGAACGGTGTTTAGACCACGCGCCTCAGTGTCCGCTCTGCAAGGAGAGCCTGAAAGAGGTACTGTTTCTCTGTGGGGCTCCCAAGCACCAGCACCCTGTCCTTTCACTGAAACGCAGCCACTCACTTTCACTGGGGTGGGGGATCGCTGCTGGAAGGGAGGAACTTTTGAGACAAACTTTGTACAAGTTGATTAGGTTTCCCTTGAGGTGTTAGAGGGGTTGTTATGCTTCTGTGATCATCTACTTTGTTGGTATAATTAAATCCTGAGTGTTTGTAAACTTCGGTGACTGCTCAGTGAAACTTTTCTGATCTTGGCATGCCTTCCTTATTTGTATGGCTGTGTAAACTGGGGAATGAATTCTGCCTCTGGTAAGTGTAGAAATACAGTTAGACTCTCAAGCTGTCAGACATTAAGAATTATAATAGAGAATTGTATTTTCAAATATTAGAGTAGCATTAGGTGTTAAGTGCTGAAACACAATCAGCCTTCAGAGCTGTAAGTTTCCATGGATTTAAATTGAAATTATGACACACTTCATATATTCTGGCTTTAAATAAAAGCTGTATTTTCTCAAGTCTTTTCTTAATATATATATGAAAATAACTTTTTAAAAAATTGATTACAGTACCTTGCGAGCAGAAAATACAGCATCACGGAGCTACTGGAGGAATTAATAATGAAATATTTGGCTGATGAATTACATGAGAGAAAAAGAATGCATGCTGAAGAAACAGCTGAACACTCAAAGTAAGTGTGCTGTCTACTATCTAGAAAACTTGAGAGATTCATATGGAAATCCATTTTAGAAATGTTTCATCATTTTTTGGTTAATAATGGCACGTTATGGATGAAGGAGGAGTGTAAAGACATATTAATTTGGTGTCTTAAATGGATATTCCAGAAAATTATCAGGGTTGCTGTCTACTAGGTATTCAGTCACTGTTATTAGTGTGTGTGTTTATTATTGATGAAAGTTGCTATGATATGCTTAACATTAAACTTTGAAAAGAGCACTTTATGACCTCAAGTATAGCAGATGTACTGAAACAAGTGTATTGGGTAGTTCAGTGATTAGATTTTTATGCTAAGTATTTCTTTTGAATTTCTCTTGAAGCTTGACCAAGAATGTTCCCATGTTTGTTTGCACTATGGCATATCCTACTGTGCCTTGCCCACTACATGTGTTTGAGCCAAGATACAGACTAATGATTCGCAGAAGTATGGAAACTGGGACTAAACAGTTTGGCATGTGTATAAGTGATTCTCAAAATGGGTAGGTTTAATCCTAATTCCAAGCTTCTCATGTCCTTTTTTTAAATTATAAAAAGTCTCCTATAAAAAGGGTGTAGTTGCATTACTGACAAGGTCTCTTTTCTAGTTTTGCAGATTATGGATGCATGCTGCAAATTAGGAATGTTCATTTTCTGCCTGATGGACGCTCTGTTGTTGATACAGTTGGTGGAAAGAGATTCAGAGTGTTACGAAGAGGGATGAAAGATGGTTATTGCACTGCAGACATAGAATATTTGGAAGATGTTAAGGTATCCAGAATGCTGTATAAATACTTACTAGTATTAATAGCTCAAGACTTTTGCTTGATTTATTCTTGAGTGCCAGCACATAGATAAGAAATGGAAGCTAACTTATTTTTTATTATTGTTATTGTTATTATTATACAAAGAAAAACTGGGTTTTGTTCAAACAATAGATTGAAGCTGTAACATTTTAAAAGGATCACAGGATTTCTTTGCTACTCAGTCAGCAATCAAGGGTTAGGAGAACGTAAAAAGTGTATCTAAATATAGTTGAAGTCCAGTTTATTTTTTTTTTAGCTTGCACACCTTCACTGTTTCTCTAATGGTATTTTCATAATGTTCCTCCTATAGATTGCTGATGAAGAAGAACTAAAGAAACTGAGGGAACTACACAATTTTGTTTACAGTCAGGCCTGCAGTTGGTTCCAGAACTTAAGAAACAAATTTCGCACTCAAATTCTTCAACACTTTGGGCCAATGCCTGGCAGGGAGGAAAATATACAGGTGAGACATCATTTAATATCAGTTATTAGGTGCTTAGTTCTAAAAGTAAACACCCTCCCCCATTAACAACTCCTAAACATTTAAAGAAAAAAAAATAAAGAGAGGGGTATTCCCATCTTTTAATGTGTAAGGCTTGCATCTTGCTTCTCCTGTGATGAGCAAGAAAAGGCAACCATTGTCATGCAGGAAAGGATGAGATGGTGCTGTGGAGATAAAGCTAATACACTGATTTAAAAATAATAAACTGAGAACACAAGTTCTGGGTTCCAGTAGCATTTTAAACTCTTGGTTTGTGTAAAGGTGTCAGAAGTCAAATAGGAAAAAGGTGGTAATCTTTGCCAAAGAGCCAATCCCAAGTAACACTCTACTCCTTTCTGACCTAGTGCTCAGAAACTGCTGCAGCTGCCAGGATTTAACAAATGCTTCTTAAGAAACTAGCTGCAGCAATATATTTTAATGGTTATTAAACAATTAATGAAGACTGGTGAGATCCTGAAAGAGCAAAGGCTGGGGAAAAGTAACATTTCAAAATGTGCAAAAATTTGGCTTTCAAAGTGGAATCGTATATGAAGGGGTATCTGATGAGAGCCTGGCTCTCACCCATGTGCTACGGCTTATGGGGCTGTGTTAACAGATCTGGGAGGATTGCATGCTGTGGAGGCCAGTGCATCAATTCAGAACTGGACTTAGAGAAAATTAATTTAAAAAACAGCCCAGATTTAAAGCAACATACTAAGGAAGAGGAGTAAATGTGCAAAACCAGGGCAACTAGCAGGGCAGTGAAAACTGTGGGTATGTACCTGAGATTTGTAATAGAACACAGATGTGTCAGCTGTGTGATACAGAGGTGAGGGAGGAAGTGTCATCCTGGAGTGTACTGCCACCGGTAATATTTTTGCAAGTCCTTTTCTGTAATTAATTTTCTCTGCAGTGATAGGACCTCTTTTCAGGGTATGACATCTGGGGCTTGGGGTAGAGAGCAGAGTAAGGTACAGGGAAAAGTTACATGATAAGTTTTATCAACTTAAAAGAAACAGATGAAGTAGTCCTGCTCTGTCTAGGAGGTAGTGAGACAGGCGAGGGACTGGGAGGTGATAGAACACTCCTTCAAATATAATAAAGAGAAAGAAAGGGAAACATTGGGCTTCAAGAATATTCAAGCCTCAGGAATAGCAGGACAGACAGTGGATCTAGTTTTTATCAGGGAGGTATGTTATTAGGTGACTGTCATACACTTCACCACCTTTTCCCAAGGAAGCTTGGTGTCTTCAAAATAATTGCTTTATTGAGCTTAGATTAAGAATACCTTATTTGACTTCTCAGTTGGGGAGGAATCAGAAAAGAACTCTTCTGATGTCAGAGGTCTACAATTTTGGAATGATTCCAGGAGATAGAATTAGTATCAAATTTTAGTCTTTGACAACTTTGTCTTTTGATGTCTTCATGTTTGTCAACTGTACTACCCTGGTTATGGGTAACCAACTTATCTTTTATTTTTAGGCAATGCCCAACGGTCCTGCTTGGTGTTGGTGGCTTCTAGCTGTTCTCCCAGTAGACCCCAGATATCAGCTGTCAGTTCTCTCCATGATGTCTTTAAAAGACCGTCTGATAAAGATCCAACATATACTCACATATTTTTCTAGAGACCAGTCCAAGTGACTGACCGCCCGGGTCTTCCTGAAAAGTTACTCTGTTCTGGTTGTAGTCGCAGCTGGAATCTTTGCTGCCTTTGCACATCTGGCGCTGGTTTGAGAAGTGTGATGGAACTGCTTTTCCTCTCTCCTCCCCGCCCTCCCGACTTCCTGAACCACCTGGTTCTGTGAGTGCACACCCTCTCCAGCTACGAGAGAAGACCACTGACGATTGCACAGAGTCAATCCAGCTAGATATGTTCTTCACATGATCTACGTTACGATTTGCACTATGTAGAAGAGAACCTTTGTTTGAGACTTGATCATTTTAGCCACTGACTTTTTAAAGCTGTGGGAAGCGCAGGACTTAAGGCTGACAGTCCAAGTTTACAATACTGAGGAGGTATTAAAGGTTTTGCAAATGTTTGCCTCATACAACTGTTCTTTTGCTGTTTGCACAAATATTTGAAATATAGTATTGAATGTCACTGTTGGATATTGCTCCTCTTGTTGAATTCCCTTGACCATGAACATGGCAGAGATTTTTAAGTTATCTTGTAAATGTATACATCACAGAACAGGTGACATTATGAACTGTATGCTGATCTGAGAGCCAATTTTAAGGAACAAATGCAAAAAAAAAAAGGTACTTCTGTCTAAAACTACTTAAAACTGTGAATATGGTTTACATACCTAGGCCTGTACATGTTAGAGAGGAAGCTGAAAGCTAAATGCTAGTACTGGGCTTTTCAGGCTGGCTGTTCTTCCAGAGCACACACCTAGTTCCTATAGCTTAGAAGAAACCTTAGAGTGTGCGTGTGTGTATTGGGGATTGTGCATCCAGGATTTAAAAGCTTAAAGTTTTCTTTGAACTATTTAAGTTGGTGCAAATGTGAGTTCTATGCCTTACTCATACCAGTAGTAGAGCACACTGCAGAGGCGAGGTTAGCGTCATGCTGCCCATAGGTACTTTTTGTAACTAAAGGTTTGCATATTTGTGAATATGTGGGATACTGGCTTTCTTGTATGTAAATCATTTGTAAAATATTTCTTAAATCTTGCTTTTGCTAATATATTTAATTTTCAATAAAAGCTAAAAGTTTGTAATATTTTTAACTTTATCAAAACGTAGACATCACTTTTTGTTTTCCATATGCTTTGTTTTGGGATCTTAATCCAGAAGCAGCTGTTTAACCTACAGCAAGGTTGTGGGCACTTCATGATGCAAGCAGTATGTACATAATCTGTTTCTGATCATAGTGCCCATCTCGGACTGATTGTTGGTCAGAAGAGTGTTTGCTGGGGTCCTGCTTTTGTATCTACTTCACTTAAGGTGGTTTCAGGTATGAAGTTTGCCCTTTACAAAGCTGGGGAAGCTGTTTCTGCAGACCAGTTGGGTGTTTCAGGCTTGCTAATCAAATGCTCTGGCTGGCTCCTCTTCTGGAGTTTAAGGCTTGAGATACTACAGGCAACCCAAAATCTGCAGGATTGTTTTTCAATGTGGGCTTCTATCTAGGGTGAATTTCCCCTTGCTTGTATCAGTATAGTCCTGCACTAATATTTGGAAAGCTTTATGTGCCACCTCAGTATGTTAGAACCTGAGAAACTTAATCTTTGTATCACCATGATCACCTTAAACACAGGTGACAGTATTGTATTTTCTTGACAGCAAAAAGTCCCTATAGCCAGGCTTGAAGTACCCAAATAATCTAGTGGTAATTTTTTTTCTTGCCAAGAGCTTCTATACTGAAATTGAGTATTCCCGAGCCTGCTGCAAGATGTGGTTTCTGGGTGTGGTTTTATACATTACCATGTCTTTATCCAAATTTTTATTTAATTAAAAAGTGCCAGCTGGCTTGCACTGTCTGCAAGAGGAAACTTAAATAAACAGTAACGATAGAAAAAGCAGCGTTACTGCGATTGACAGGTGCTGTGTTAAGACTGATCGTAAGCATCACTCTTCAGTAACCCACACACATCATCATTGCAGGTGCTGTTGGCAGTGCTCCGGCCCTGAGAATGGGGAGGGAAGATTTTCAAGAGAATTTTTAAGTTGGAATTTTTCCCTTTGTCTGGTTAGAATGGGGCAGAACAACATGCTCACCTGAACGATGTCACAGACCTTTCAGTAAGTACCTTAAAGAACGATACCGTGCTGAATGATACCGTGCTGTACTTTGTACTTAGGGGGTTGAATTTGGGAAGTGGTTCCTTACTCTTTTGTTTCCCCCTGTATCACACATAAAGGGTTCTTTGGCTATCAAATGATAGAACAGCAAGAGACTAAGGACGGTGTTTGATCAGCATAAAGTTGTCCACTTTATCATCATAATATAATTTAGCCTGAGCAGGATGTGAGTGGTCTAGGCTGAGTGGAAGGGAAAAGGGGAAAGCCCGCTTGCTGTGCAGGCATGGTGTGATACCATTGATGGTTTGTCTTACCTGATGATGAGTAACAGGGAAGCTGTCACCTCTCATGTACTCTGTTGTGACAAAAGGATGTCTCTTGCTGGGCAGCACTCGTGGGCCAACCAACAGGAGGTACCCCAAGTTAAGGTTGGGGCACCTTATTTATGGGATTGGGTCTTCCCTGCAGAAGCCTGGCTATCCACAACTGGATTTCTAATGGGAAGAAGGTTGTTCAGTTAGTGAGTGGATGTGGAACTGTTTGAGGATTACTGTATCCGTGACACCCGGTGTCACACTGAAACCTATCCATGGGTCCCTCATTTATGGACTTTTCTACAATTTAAAAAAAACAAAGCTGTAAAATGTTTAATGCCAGGGTGGAAGTCATTCTAAAGTGATTCTATTTATTTACCAAAACAAACCAAAACGGAGAGGCCACTGAGTACTGAGCCTTGATTTCTGTGAAGTTACGTTTTCCTGGATGCTCATGGCTGCAGCTGCTTATACAAGCAAAAGCTAATAGCAGGATTTCACCATGGGTTTAAAACCACAACTGCACCAGTGATGGTACACAAGAGTGGTGCAGTTTCAAGGCAGTGAGGATGTGGCAGGCTCTCTAGGACAGAAACTTTTGAATATCAGAGAGAAGAAGCGGTAAAGAAGTCTTTGTCCTTCCAATTTGAGAGGGTTTGTTCTTTTAGGCAGATTGTCCTGTATTGGAAATACCTTCTAAAGCAGACCAATGCTGAACCTACCGGCTGGAAAGCTGGCCTGTTACTAGGTGCTTAAGTGTGTTAGAAAAGGGCAGTGATGTAATGGGAAACTGGGGGCGGGGAGCTGTGCTGTATTTGGACAAATACAGACACTTTCCAACCCAAACAGAAATTCTCTGGAGCTTGGCATCTCAAACTGCTTCATTGTATCATCTGTTGTGCGAGTGCTGGTTCCTGTGTTGCAGAGCTGTGTGTGGTCTGTCAGCTAGGAGTGTTTTTCTCAGCGTGAAGAGCTAAGGTGCTTGGCAGAGCAGGTGAGCTTCTCCCTGACATGGCTCTGAGGTGGTGGTTGGTTGGGGAGGTTCTTTTTCATCTTTTGTTACTTGGGGTTGTTTTTTTTTTTAATTTTTTCCCCCTTTTGGGAAAGTTTCTGCCTTACTTGGCTCTGACTGCGCTACTTGTGGAGGCTGCCACAGCCCATCCTCTTCCCGTGCTGGTTTACTGGTCTCTTTACCTGGTGTTTCAGCCCACTGCTGGATAAAATCCTGGTATGGCAGAAACCTCAGGTTCCCCTAAGGTGACCTGTTCTCCCCAGAAACCTATAGTCCTTGAAAAGTCTTATGCAACTTGATGCTTGACATTCTCAAGCATCTGTTGAGCTTTGGGCAACTTGTTTGCTGTATGGTACTTCTATCAAGATATCCTCTTCCTGGTGATGACATCTGTCATCAGGAGGGGAGGGAGACACAAAAGCTGTTACAGTTAATTCTTCTACCAAGTGCCATGCAAATACATCTTGTTTCCTTCATCAATAAGTTTTGAATGTTACCTCCTCTGAGGAACAACTTTCCTGTCCTCTCCAAGGCTAAGATCTTGGTTACACTCAGGGCATACTCACTCCTTCAGAGATCTCCCTGTCTCGTTGAACTAATACTTCATAGTAATTGTTTCTGCACAGAGGCAAGGCAGCAGGATCTGCCTCAGGGCCCCTCCAAGCCTCCTGTGGTAGAACCCCCCAGCTGCAGCTGTGGTCAGCCCCTCTCACAGTTACATAAGGGAACAAATTTAAACAGTGCAGGGCAAGAGCTTCCTCCAGCTCCCTGCAGGCAGGGTTAAAGCACTCTTCTAAGTTTTATCCCTTTGCCCTCATAGGGACTAAACTGCTTAGAGCCATGGGTGGGTGTTGGAGCCTGCAGAGTGCAGATTGGGTTTTGAATGGAGAGGTCTGTGTGGAGATCCTGCTGGAACGCTGACTTGTGTATCCTTGTGAGGCTTCCATGAGTTAGAGGCTGTTCTGCCCTGTGAAGATCTAAAATGCTTCTTCAAAAGCACAATAGCAGATGCACAAGTAGCTCAAATACCCATTGTACAGAGATGCTGAGGAGGTGTGAACAAGAGCAAATGCCCAGGGTGGTGATGGGGGAGAAGGAAGGAATAGGAAATGATACCTTCACCCTCTGGTTACCGTACAGCTGTGTTGCCATACAGCTGAGCTAGCAGGCTGCTGCCACCAGGAGAACACAGCACCATGCTTTCTTCTTGTCCAATTACAAACTAAGATAATCCACTTCAGAGCACATGCTCATCTCTTTTCACCCAGAAAGTTTTGTGCTTGTTGAAGCCATGCCTTCAGATATGCTAGTGGAGGTACACAGGTGAGTACAGCTGTGGTAAATAGTGTGGAGGGTTAAAGTTTTGAAAAATCTTCACTTTTAAGTTGGTGCTTCTGCAGAGATGGTACGTCACCATGGAATTTCAACCTTTGTCCTCACTATTACTGATGTTTCATTTAAAAAAGTGATCCCCAAAGCTTAGATCCATTTAACCCCCTGCCTGAGAGCACTGGTTAGAGCTCTTCTCTACAACCACATGTAAGATGCAGTCCATTCCTACCAAGGCCAGCAGCAGCATTTAACCCAATTACCCACACTAAAGTAAGTCTGACCTACCACCCAATCCTAGAGCAGTACATTAGGAACAAAGCAACATGGGCTCCTCTTGTAACAGCCAGGCACTCAAGCAGAGTACCTTCAGAATGTCACCAAGTACCATTCAATGCAGGTTTCAGCACATGAGCTTTTTACAGAATTATTACCTAACATAAGGCCCTGAAGTTCCCACAGCTGATGACCAGCTTTTCAGGGTACTTACACAACAAATGTCCATGAGGAAACTGAATTTAATACTTTATTTGTAATTGTAAAAGCATTAAATGTTACATACATTGAGTAATTGCATATCTGTTAGACTCGTACCTACTCAGAAGATTGGTGTGTGCACAGACAAGACCGTCATGCTTAGATTCCACCCCACACCCCCCCCCAGTAGTTTGTTGCTTCCCAATTTATCCCCCCCTCAGGTCAGTAACATTTCCACAGAGACAGGGTGAGGAAGTATTGAAACATGGAACAGATACTGAAGCATATGAGGACAGTTTGATTACAGCACATAGGCCCTTCAGGGCTAGGGAAGGTACAGACCTGCCAAGTATTTAAAGGGCAAAAACTGACAGGGCAAAGGTTCCAGCACAGGCAGTGAGCCTGATGACAGCTCACTCACAGCACCTGTAGTTACAGCTTGTTAGGGACAAGAGAACCAGAGTCGGCTTTATCACATCTCTCCAGAAGTTATCAATGGGGTATGTATACACACACACACACTAACACACAACCCAGGTGTATGTATATACATCTTTTAAATAAGGCAAGTATTTATTTCAGGCTCCTAGAACATTTTTCCAGCCCCTTATCCCATGAATACAGCATGTTGCCCTTTTATTGCTAAAGAAAGCATACCATCATCACAAGCAGAACAGCATCAGCACTGGCTTGAGTTAGCAGTCCAGTGGAGTTAACAAGGTTCAGGACAGACATTGTTACTATGGAAGAGTATTACTGTTACAGAAATAAAGACTAATTGAGTTCTATTTAGATCGCACCAAATCATTCTCTTGACATGGTCTGTAGGTAACGGTTTACACTAAAAAGCAGAACAGCACCATTTTGGAGCAACAGAAAGATACCCAAATTACTACTTCCCCATCTTTCACCAAGTTGTTATATATATATAAAAAAATACACAAGGGGAGGATGAGGACACGACATCCATCACCTGCTGCTCTAACAGTGCTTTCTTCCGTAAGAAAGGATGCAGGACTCCGAGCTTGTCCGAACGAAGCAGCACGCCGTTACCTCTGCGGCACTACGAATTGTTACTTGTTGGCACGACTTACAAGGTGCACTCCCGCAGCTTTTTGTCAGCCTGCTTCAAGGAGATCCAGGTGTTTAACATGTTGGATCGCAGTTTGGCCCACACCAAGTGGTTGGTTAACCCAAATATCTGCGCAGCAAACTGGGCAGCTCCTTCAGGGGACAGAGTAGTAGGACAGCCAAGCCCTGCAGAGAAAAGAGCACTGCTGACCACAGCACAGCCTACAGTCACACCCATTTACAATGATGGAACCACAGGATCCAATTTAAAAGCTTCTGAAGTGCTGCATGTTCCATTACTTCTACCATCACTGCGGCATTTTAAACAAGAAGCTGGTGTACCAAACAGGTCCCTCTCCTTATGCAGAGAGAACAGGTTTTAGGCCTCCTAGTTACCAAGCTTTAGTTTAAGTCACAAGCAAAAATTAAAAGAAAAATAAAATAAAAATCATACAGGTAGCAACGCTCTGAAATAAGAGTTAAACTCAGAACTACCCTGATTGTGGAGAACCAGGAATTATCAAACTTTTTGATCACATGTAAAAATGCAACTCTACAACTGTGAGCAGAATTCAGTTGTTTCCATCCCCATCAATACTAATTCCCATTTCAAACTGGAGTGTTTGGCAAGGATAAGCCAAGGTTTATATCTTTCTAAAGATTCTTTGCTCTGTTTATCAGGCTCTTTGCCATCAATGAATCAAAGACAGTACATATGATACTTCTAAGACTTTGCTCAGTATTAACCCAGCTACTTTAGGCAGTACAAGAGCAGAAGATGAAGATCATCTTACCACTGGGTAGTCTGAGAGAGGACCACACATCCTGAGTTCCCCACTCAGCTGAAAGGGGAGGACAGTTGACAACAGGGTATGCAGTATTACCGGACATCACTGGCCCCAAACCGTTGCTTCTGCCAGCCACAGCAACAAACACTGTTGGGATTCCATCTCCTGTGGGCAGGGGAGGTGAACAGTCAGAATTAAGAAGCCCACTTTGTTCTCTACCACTTGCTTTTGTGGGAACTTTCTCCAAGTCCACGGTCGTGTCTGTAGCTATTCTGTCAACTCCATTACTAGAATTTTGTGTTTAACTCCTCCCTCTACAGAAAGAGCTTCTACATCTTGCAGCCTTAAATCCCGGGTACTGCTGAGCACAACTGAAGTCAGCATTCTGAGACTTCCCCTCAGAGGAACAGGTGCTGCTGAGCTTTGTGGAGAGCACAGCCATTGAGCCTCTGGCACCTTTATGCATGCCTCTCCTTAAATCTTTCCCTCTCTAGAAAGCATACTCCCACAAAAAAAAGTTCTTATCTCTCCTCTGCTAGGCTATAAACACTTTCAAAGAGTTGTCAAGTTCTCTTGCCCAGGTGGACCAGGGGGGTGATCATTCCCCTGTACTCAGCTCTGGTGAGGCTGCACCTCAAGTACTGTGTTCAGTTTTGGGCCCTTCGCTACAGGAGACAGAGATCCCAGACATCTGAGTGCCCAGAGAAGGGCAACAAAGTTAATGAAGGGTCTGGAACACAAGTCCTACAAGGAGCAGCTGAAGGAACTGGGACTGTTTAGTCTGGAGGAGGCTCAGGGGAGACCTTATAGCTCTCTACAACTACTTGAAAGGAGGTTGTGGTGAGCTGGGGGTCAGCCTCTTCTCACAGATAAGTGGTGACAGGACAAGCAGGAGTGGCTGCAAGTTGCACCAGGGGAGGTTCAGGTTAGAAATTAGGGGAAGTTTCTTCTCAGAAGGAGTGGTTGGGCATTGGAACAGTTTGCCCAGGGAGGTGGAGGAGTCACCATCCCTTGGGGAAAGGTTGGATGAGGCACTTGGGGACATGGTTTAGAAAGTAATATAGATGATGGGGGAAATAACACACAAGAATAGTCAGAGTCAGCTGGAGAAACTATCCCTGCCCCCCAGCATCAGAAGGGCCAGCATCCCCAGCAAGATGCTACAGTAAGTGTGTTAACATGATCACAGCTTGAGCACAGTAACTCTGGTACTGGGATAAAAGCAAAGGTCAGACTTCAAGCAGTGGAAGCTGTGGCTGGGCAGCAGGACCATAAATTACTGTGTGGCAGCTAAGTGCAGTCTATGCCCTGTCATTCTGTGACCAGCAAGGGTAAAACAGCACTGTAACAGCTCGGTGTTCTGTTTAACACAAATGGAAAAACCCCACACAAATCCTTAGGTTGCCAAGTCATTCTTGAACTCAATACTGTTTCAATCTGCAACAGTAGTTAGATCTGAGACTCACCTTCGTATTCTGCTTTGATTCTCAGGGTTTCATCGGGCCCTTTGTGAGCAGAGGTCACTCTTAACTCACAGGGAATTCCAAAGGTTGCACACGCCTTTTTAATTTTCTCACAGTGGCTGAGGTCAGAAGGAGAGCCCATCAACACCACAACTCTACCTTGGCTCTTTGTTTTCAGAAGCAACTAGGGAGAAGAGCGAAGAGGAGGGTGCAAGGGAAAGTGAAGCAGTCAGTGGGATTGGAGACATGCAGTTACTGGAGTCTAGGTACATATTGACAAAAGCCAGGTACCTCCACTCTTTCTGCAACCCACTCGAAGTTTCTCTTCACCATCTGCAGTGCTTCAGGGGTCACTTCTTTCAGGTCCCGGTAGGACTGGAAAGAGGAAGAAAAATAAATACCATGTGCCCAGAACACGTTAACTCCTAAGCATTCCTTTTGCTACCATAACTGACAGGAGTACTCCCAACAGAGATATTCATGCAGTTTCTAGCCGTTCCACAGGAAGGAGAACAGAGGCTGGGTACAGACACAGAGAGAGTGGATAGGGAAGCAAGGAAGAGCTATTTCACCAGAAAACATCATGGCAGGTGTAAACAGCCTTCCACACTGCGATTCATGGCCATCTGCAACATCAAAGGCTTTTAGGCAGGAGGCTATGAGGGTTTTGGAAGCTTCCCACAGAGCAAGTTTAAGGAAAGATACATAACTTTAAAACCTGGATTTGTAACAAGATGACTGCCTGTGGTAGCACTGCCCTAGCCAGCTAGGTTCTGCGTGGTGTTACTGTGTACTCTTATTTTAGGAACACACGCAAAAGCACCAATTTAGAAGTAATATCCCTCCTCCCAAACACATTTTGAAGCCTTCCCCTGTGTTTACAGACACTGTCACAGGGTCTCTGGTACTGGTCTCAATGACCATCACAGAAGCTCCACAGCAGCAGCATTCCCAAACCGGCTCTTTAATAACTACTTATCTGGTAATTCAGAGATATGACAAGTGTAATTGCTGCAAGTTTAAAGACAGGACAAGATTTATTTCAAACTGGTGCTTGCAGCCCTCGTGTGGACACAGTCTGTTAGTACCACTTCAGAGACAGACAAATGCCGACTTCAAGCTTAGCCAAAATCATGAAGAAAAGCATCCTCCCTGCAGAGCTCCCTTGGGTATCCCAGGATTTCTACTAGTGGAGGATATAACTCTGAACAACCGGAGAAACTTGGAGGCAGACTGGGGATCCAAAGCTTCCATTCTTCCTACTGATTTGTTGTTCAACTACATTATGTGCACACCCAAGTCAGAAACTCTTATTACCCCTGGAAGCTCCACACATCACTGTGATAGCTCCAGTCAACAGTGCTGCTGGGTGCTCCTACACAGGATTTGATTTTTTCCTACTAAAAACCAGATAAACAACTATTTAATAAGAACAGGATTGGACAATGGGTACCCTGTGAGCTACTCCAAGACAAGGCTATCTAGAACAAGCCATTCTGAAAGCATATGTTTATCCATAGGGTTTACTTTTTTGTTCTCCTTCCCAACCAACTTAGAAGGCAAAGATTAAAACCCACCTGCTTGTCCTTCTGCTGGCTTCTGTCTCCTGATGGCCACAGCCTCCATGAATCATTATCAATAACATCAGCAAGAACAATTTCTTTTGTCAGAACATTCACACCAAATTCAATCTGAAAAGACAGTAAGAATCCCACTTTTGGAACTATGCAGCAATATATTTCCTGTTGGAACCAGGATCATGAGAAATCAGATTCTTATACCTTCAGGTCTACTAGAGTGCAGTTCTGGGGCTGCCACGATTTCTCCAGGATCTCAAAAATAGCTTGAGTGGAACGAGCCATAATATCCACTTCAGTCTGGCCAATAGTAAGTCCAGCAAAACAGAACTTGGCTTCAATTAGCTGCTCCTCAGACCACTGTGGATCATTATTGGCATCATCCTGTAAAGAAGAGTTACAGGATATATATGTTTTGATTAAGCTTAGTACAAAAGGAAAATAACCATGAGAAGATAATAGTAGGTTTTGTTTGTTTTAAAGAAAAAAGGGAAATACAGGCTACAAATGAGTTTTATATGATGAGCACTAAAAAAAAAGTGACAGTAACATTGAAAACACTTGCTGTAACATCATCTTTAAAAGCACTTCAATTTTGGACAGTGCCCCAGGAGTGATACAGAAACCCTTTAGGTCTTAGTTCACAAGACACTGCTCCTTGCATGCATTCCCAAAGAAATTCAGCATCCTAAGTGAGTAGCTTAGCTACTTCCCTCAGTTTACAAGTACTGTTTATTTAAAATTCTTCAAACACATCAACACATCTGTTTAAACTGATGCATTAAGCTTATGCCTAAGAAGTCCTTAAATGAGGACGACTGTTTCTATGTAATGTACCATTTGGCTTGTTGTTCTTTGATGGCCCTGTAAGCCAGTGTCACACTATACACACTTCAGACAAAACAGCTGTTGGGCAAGAACGCAAGAAAACACGAGGATGGCAAAACTGGCCATATGAAGAGGACTGCTCAGCCACCCAGTGGCACTTGCTTTATTTGTCAGCAGTTTTAAGGAGAAAAGCTGAGCTAGACCTCTGCATTAAGTCTGGGAAAGGAAACTTACCTTGTAGAACATCTCAATTTTAGGTGGGTAAAACTTATACCCTTCTTTGACACCGGGGTTTCTTTTGAGGAAGGAGCCAGTAGCAATTCTTCTGCACACCCACTCAATCGGGATCATTTCACAGTGAGCTGCTATGAACGCTGTGTCGCTCTGTTTCCTGACAAAAGCTGTTTTGATCCCTAAAGAGAAAGATGGCAGTTTAGTTCTATTACTAGGCACACTTCACAGTTGAAACAAGTCACAAACATCTTTAAGTACAATTAAATCTTGTTCCCTGCATTTAAGGGACACACTGAATCCCTCTGAAGTATTTGAAGCCTCCTTTTGCCTTGCAAAAGGCCATCACTGCAGTTCTCTCCCACAAGCCACCAGCCTTGCTCGTGGTACCATACAATACTTGCCTGTAGCTTAGAGCTTTATGCTCTGATCAGAAATCCCATCTGTGCAAATCATTTTGTTGGCAGACCTTTAAAAACAAACCATTACCAGGAACAGGTTTTTTTCCAAACAAGTTAGCAGCAGCCCAGCTGTGCTCTCTGGTGAAGGATTCCTCACACATGGATCAACAGTAACAAGGAGGCTCTCAAAGGAGTTGGGTGAAGGCAGTAAAATACAAGAGCATGGTGGTTTTTGCTACTTTGTTTAATAAAGGGGAAAGGAGCAGGGAAAAGAATGACTTAGTAGCCCTCCCTTCCTTACAAACTAACATTTCTTTTGGGCCCTGCAGCATCCTGATTTGTTGGACCAAGGACATTTGGCTCAGAAACACATGCTCACACACAAACCTGCTTGCAGCAAGCCAACCTTCTTACGTAGTTCCAAGATGAACTGGGACAGTCAACAACACATGCAGACAGCCACTGCAAGAGCATTGTTCATTTTGCTCTTGAGGGAAGTACCACCTTTCTCCCCCCAGGGCCAGACAACCTGCCTAGCTGCATCCACTTAAACCAAGAAGCAGCTCTATTCCATTCCACTTCCAGAACTGTACAGGAAAGAATTAAATTCTTAAAATCTAGTATTAACATTGGCTCTTCAGATTTTACTGCATTGCCCTTAAGGGCAGAATGATTTAACTTGCATATTAAGTCACTTCTAGATCCAAGCATTAAGGCCCCTGTATGGTTTACTACTACATTTTCCATCTGTGTGGACAAGTGCTTTAGAAGGACTGACATGAGCTCTAGCCTAAGAGAGAAAACTTTAACAGAACTTTGTAAATCATCACCTTTGGAAGAGCAGGTTAAGGGGAGTTGTGTAATGCAAGCAAACTACTTCTGCAATAAAGCATTCACCTTATCTGCAATCTATGCCAGTCAACACAAGTGGAGAAGAATCCTGAAAGTTCTTTTGTTGCTTTAAAATGCAACTGCAGTTAAGTTTCCAGGCTTTTCCAGAGCACCTGAGTACAGGCCATTTAAGGATCTCAGAGGTCCACAGCTTGGCGTCTTCACATTTAAGATTCACATTTGAAGGATATTACATATTTTGAGGATTGGTTTAACTATTGCCTGCTTAATAAATAAGCAAAACATGTCATCAGCTGTTTTTAAATGAAAGCTGGTGGGTTGAAAATCAACTGCAAACATAATCAGACAGACCTTGGAGGCTTCTTAGTACTGTATGCACAACAGGCTTCCCAAGAAAGCCAGTGACTGAGGATTATATGGAATGACTTGATCACATCAAGCAATAAAAAAAAGATAAAGTGTCTTTATCATGTCAGCCCATATTTTAAGAACTACCTGCACAGAAAGATAGATAGAATTCTATTAGATAGAATAGTAGATAGATAGAATTCTAGAGGAACCATCTTTCTCTTCTCCACAGATGAAACACTTACTTTTGAAGACTTAAATGTTTCACTAAGATCTATTGCTAAAGATGTTATTATCTGTTGTAGAGTAGCTGGTACTCAGCTGTGATTTGAAGAAGTCTCTGTGAGTGGTTCAAAGTGGACTGCACATGCAGCCATGAGCAGTCACAATCCAGTTTACTGGTGCCTGTATCCTAGTACTGTCAGCAGACCCAGGTTAGAAACCCACCAGCTCAAATCCCTGTTTGCAACTTGCCAACTCCTCAGCCACAGAGCTTCAATGTCCTTTCCTCAAAGCAAAGGTACTGGCTCCATTTTTGGAAGCGTGATGCAAAACTTACAGGAGCAACTCAAATTTTTAGTCTCTTAGAGTAAACATTAAGTTGCCAACAGGTTCAATACAGACAGATGCATTTGTGATCAAGTCCTCTTAAGTGATGAAGTACAAAGGATACAGAAGCTTTATACTGATGTAGTACTCACAACTGAGAGGGGGAGATAAGTAATTTTAAAAAGAATATCCTGAAGTGTGCTATCTTTTAACATTCATACAGCAATTTCGCACAGCGACTTCTATGCAGGCAGACGAGTAAGAGGCGAGATGCATCCAGTCGGGTATTACAGGCAAGGGGGCGCGGGGTAGGGAAGAGCCGACAGGAGCAGAGGGGAGGGTTAGGGGGTGTGTCCAAACAAGCAGGAAAACCTATCGCAGTTACCTGAGATACTTTAGATCGTCTCACGTTTCAAATGCAACAAGTCACCCACCCAGCGCCGCAGCACCAGAGGGAAACGTGCAACTAAAAACTAATAGAAGAGATAATAAAGAAGAAATTCCAGCCCATCCGGGCCTCAAGGCAGGATAAAGAGATGCCCAGAAACCACACCGTTACAAAACGCAACCCCTAGCACACAGGCACGTATTTCACTTCTGAAACACTTACCAGCTTCTTGAAGCAGCTGAAACACGCAGCTCGTTGTGGTGTTGGAAATGGCAGCCTTCCCTTCCATTCGGTCCTTCCTGGCTGCGTTTCCCGCTGTTATTTGGTCTTTCGACTGCATGAGAACACATCCCGGGATATCCGGCAGCTCGTACACTTCTTTCGTTTTACCTTCGTTAACTTTCTTACCGAGTTTCAGGTCTAGAAAAAAGAGGGGGGGGGTGGGAGGAGGGGGATGGAAAAAATCAGTTTCAGTTTGCACGAAGCCTTTTCTCCTTCTGCACGAGGCTCCCCGAGCTCGCCCGCTGCCGCCGCCGCGGGCCCGGCCCAGCGAGACCCCGCGGCACCCCCCGCCGCGGCCCGCGAAGCCCCAGCTACAACCGGGCAGCGCGGCCACGTCCCCCCGCCCCGAGCGCCGAGGCCGAAGCGGCCCCGCGGGGGGCCGCCGACCACCACGGTGCCGGCAGCAGCCGCGCCGTTCTCACCGGCTGCGTTTAAGCGCCGGGACAGACGCGATGCTGGCGGGACCCAATGGCGCGGGTCGGGCAGCGGCAGCCGCCCGCATGGCCCCTCGCCCGCGGCGCGGGAGGCTCGGAGCTTCGGCTCGGAGCATCTACCCGCCCCTCCAGCCCTGTCCCCCCCCCACCGGGGCCGGGGCGCGGCCACCCACCAAAAAAAGTTATTAAAAAACCCCCAAACAACCCCAAACTTATAACTTCGCGAGGCAGAAGTTCGCTTCCAAGCGCCTACGCCCCGAGCCGGCACCAGCCCCCTCGGGAGCGGCGCCCCCGATCCAAACCCCGCCAACCGCCATCACGGGCCCCGGGGCGCTGCGCGGGGGCGAACGCGGCCGTTACCTGAGGCTGCGGGGGCCATGGCTATGGCGGCGGGAGCGGGCGCGGGCACCTAGGGCACAGAAGAGAAGCTCAGCACGCGGCCGAGCCCCGCCGCCGGGGTAAGAAGGGGCGGGCAGGCGGGGCAGCGGCACCGCGCGCCAATCGCCGCCCAACGCGGCGGGACGCCCCGTCAACCCCCCCCCCCACCTCGGGCGAACCCCGGCCGCCCCCCACCCCCCCCCTTGCAAACACGGCCCCTGCCCACTTCCCCGCCAATGCCGGCGCCGCGCCGCGCCCGGCCCCCGGCTCCCCGCGCCCCCCGCCCCGCTGGCAAACACCCCCCCTTCCTCCGCCCCCCCCGGCCTGTTGCACCCCGCGGGGGCAGCGGGTCCGGGGTCGTGAGCCCGGCTGGAAGCGGAAGGGGGGGGGACGGACAGGCGAGGCGGCGGTGTGAGGCCGGGGGCGCCCCCCCCCTCCCCGTATGTAAATGAGGGAGGCCGCGCCGGCAGGCTACCGGCGGCCCCGCGCGGCGCGGCGCTGTTGGTTGCGCGCGGCGCCGGCAGGAGCGCGCGGGAGCCGCCACAGCGGGGCCGAGACCGGGGCCGGGCCGCCCGCCGGGGCCGCGCCGCCCGCCGCCACGTGCCGCCCGCGCCATGGAGCTGGAGGAGCTGGGCATCCGGGAGGAGTGCGGCGTGTTCGGCTGCATCGCCTCCGGCGTGTGGCCCACCGAGCTGGACGTGCCCCATGTGATCACTCTGGGGCTGGTGGGGCTGCAGCACAGGTAAGGGGGACGTGGGGATTGGGCTCGGGATCGGGATGGATCGGCCGCCGTCCGAAAGCGGCGTCTCGGGGCCGGGCCGGGCCGCGGCGGTTTGCCCGGGGATGGTCGGGACACCACGCCACCACGTGCAGTCGGGAGGGCCCCGGGTCGCCGGCAGCGGCGGCGGAAGGAGCGGGGCTTGCGGGGGAGCGGCGGAGCCGGGGGCCTGCCCGCTGCGGAGCGTCCCGTCCCTTCCTCCCGCTCGGCGCCGGCAGCGAGCCCCGCTAGCATCCCGGTGGCGAAGCGCAAGGAACGCTCCGCCGCCTCCCGCCCGCCCGTCCTGGCCCCGCACAAGCGGCAGCAGCTCTCGAACGTGCTTTGGGATTGGGCTGCGATCGCGCTGAAGTCGCCATCCGCCCCTGCTGCCGCCGGCCACCGGGACGCCGCTCAGCGCCGCCGGCCCGGGAGTGCGCACGTCCCGGGCTGCCCGGGGCCCTCCGCAACCGGGCGGCGTGGCTGCGCCCCGCGGCTGCGGGGCTCCCGCGCCCCGTCCCAGCCGCGCCGCGCCGCGGCGGTGTCACGCGGCCGCTGACCGCCTGCCGGCGTCGCGGCGAGGCCCGGCCGCCGCTCCCGGCGTTACTCGAGATGCTGCTGTCAGGGGGCTCCTCAGGCCGGGCGGTTCTTGGGGGCATTTTTAGGCTCCTTCGAGCCACGGTTATTTAGAGTCATCACCGTGATGTAATAAAACTTGATTTTCTACCTGACACGTCTGTGGCAGCATAAACCTGACAGGGCTTCACTGTGGACACGGAGCTGCGAGCTGGGCTGTGGGCGCTGCTGCCGGGTGGCACTCTGGGCAGTGGCGCCACACGCCGACATGGGTGCTAATCGTGTTATTTTCAGTGAAAGGGATATATCCTTGTGGGAACTGCCACACCTGCGGTACATGCCAGGTGCAAGTACAGACACCTAGACACTGCACTCAGCTTCCCCTTTGCGAAAGGTGGGCTACACCACCCCATGCCTGACAGCCCCGGCAGGTGGGCTTCCCTAAGAACTCGTGCGCTGAATAGATCAAATGGTAAGTTCTGGGTATTTTTGAGGTCACAGGCATGGAAAGTTTGCTCTGATTGGTTTGGACCAACGATAGAAAATGGTTTTGCATTGAGGTTTTCTGTTTATTACAACTGAGCTTCATATACTGCTGGGAAAGCGCTGCACTCCTGCGTGACTCCTACACTAACAATTTTCTTTGGATTGCAGGTATATCATTCATAAACCTATATATATATATATATATATATTTGCCAGTGCCCATCACAAACGTGTTTGTTGGGAGCGACAGAGCTGCAGAATCCAAGGAATAAAGCCTTGTAATCAATAGTCTCAATTTAGGTTGCGCAGTTTTTCAGTGAAGAGGCTGGAAAAAATCTTACCTCATTACTGCTTACACAGTTATACCAGTGGACCTGGAGTTTCCTAGTTGGAAATAAAATGATTCCCCTATTTCCCTCACTTTGTAGTTTACTATCTCAATTTTCACCTGATTTTGTGATTTTTTCAATACGCTTTTTTCTGATGGGCACATGACAAGTATATTTGATTTCCATAAGCTGTTTAATATCAGATATTCCCCCATGAAGGATGCAACTGTAAACAGTATTACTAATGCTGTGATTGAACCTGTAAACAATTCACAACTTCTATGGAGTTACGGGAAGGTAATATGCACCCCCAGGCACGTATGCACTACCTCTGACTCTGCTCTTCTAGCAATAATTGTCAGTAAATTTAAGGGATGCTTTAGAGGCATGGTTACTGCATCCATCAAGTGAAACTGGTTTCCTCTCACTGCAAAGTGAAAGTCTGTTCAATTAGCTGTGCTTTCGCATGGGCTCAGTGCAGTTCTGTTCGATAGCTGAGATGTTTTCCTTCTTTAAAGGTGCTCCCTAACCCCTTTGCATTTCTCTGCCATGAGCTGCAGAAGAGGTGGCATCCCTCTCAGGAGGTAACACGACAGCAGCTGCATTTCTTCCTTCTTTTTGGATTTGAAATCAAAATTAAGATGTAGCATTAATTGCATCAGTCAATTTCATTAAGCCCGTCCTTTTAAACTTAAAAACTAAGAAGTGTCTTAACCATATTCCTTTGAAAATAAGTAAATATGAGAGAGGTGTTGTAAATATTAATGGGCAGACCCAATCAGACCTCAGCAATGAACAGAAATCTGATTTCCCATTAGAAAATACAGTCCTTAGACGTCGCCTTCAAATTAATAGTGATGTTTAGGTAATGATTACTGGCCTTAGGTACTCGCAGACGTAATCTTTTATAAGCAAATTAGTCCTGTGCAATACATCAAATCACAAAATTTGACCCTTAATTCATTTTAGGTGTTAAAAAACAGAATATTCAGGTATGGCAGTGTATCAAACTGCATTTTTGAGTGATCCACAAAGAAGAGGCAGCTGTTGGGAACATATCTTTGAAATAATATCTGTGTACATAAAGATCCAGAGTATTTGTTACATGCCAAAAAGAAAAAAGATGTGGCATGAACTCTTTGTGCTTCATGTTTCGATATAGCTGGTTGCAGCAATGTGAAGGACTTTTCTGATAAAGGCCTTAAAATGAGTTGATAGTTTGTATTCCACCACTTTTAAAAAGACATCACTGGAGAGATGGACTTCAGTGAGGATGTTTGTAACCGCAACCTTGAAACTTGGTTATCTGAGTTGGGCCACCAAAATATTTAAGCATGTATTCAACAGCGTGTCTGTGGTGCTCATTGTTACACTGAAACTATTCTGCATGAAAAGCCTCTGTGTGTTTATTTCTAAGGGAGGTTCTGGAGTGGGCTCATAAACAGGCACATTGAGAAAAAGAAAGAATTTCACTGCCTAGACATAAGCAACAACTTTGAAAGCTGCTTTTTAAAATTTTTTCTTTTTCTTTTAATTAAAAAGCAGCTGCTAGATTGTTGAGCCTTAAATTTGCACTCCTTTGTAGCAGAAGTTAGAACATGGCTTTTTATTGGCTTTTACTTTAGAAGGGTGAACTGTGAATTGAAATGAATGTAAGTATATTCCTACTCACAGGCCAATCACGCACTAAGAACATTGTACCAATTTAACTTGAGACCATTTTAGAGCGATTTTCATGTTTGTAACGCGTTTTACAGCTACATTCACAGTGAATTCTCACTGAAATGTTAAAGCTGCTAAAGCTAATGCTGTTACTCTGGCTTCAACATTAACAAGGCTTCAAAGTGGCTGTGCTAAATCATCTTTACTATTTCTAAGCCAGGGAACAAAGTCACTGTAAAATCTACTGACAGCATGCCAAAATAAAGCCAGAGGACTTTCTTGGGGGTGGGGAGGGAGGGAGGAGGAGTACTTTGAGTTAGAAATCTATTAAACGTCACTTGAGTCCTTGACCAGGACAAATTTGCAAAGTTAATCTTGGAACAAGAGTGATTTCAGTTAACTTTTTGCAAAATTCCCTGGAAAATATTTTTGGCAGAAAAACCATGTACTGAAACCTGAGTGTATCCAGCTTTGTACTGCTTTTTAGAAAGGTCTTTAAATGGCCTTTTCTGTGCAGGTGGAAGTTCTCTTAAGACAGGGAATACTCCTTGTCTCATCTCAGCTGGGTCTGTTGTATGGAATTCGTTGTGTAAATCAAAGTAAATGGAGAGTGGAGGCCAGGCCAGCTGGCTTTTTTGATATCTTCCATGCTACTGTCCACTATTCACTCCCACACCACAGAACCCAAACAATCTCCAGTGCAAGCTAAGAAGTTTTCCTTCTCTTTCAGTCAACTGGCTGCTTCCTGTTAGCCATCGTTCCAAATATCTATGTTCAATACAGCATAATAAAAGTGTTTATCTGGGTTTTATATACCACCTCTTGGGTACAAGATAGATTTTATTTTTTTTTAAATTTAAAAGGCTATTTAGCTAGCTGTTGGTATCCTGTCTTGCACTGTGGATCTTTCAGGCAAAAAGCTTGAAATTGCAATAGTATCTGCATGGGAATTTGCTGAAGGAACACGGAAATGCTACAGGTAACAATCCTGATAATTTGGTAGTTAACATTTATCTCTATTTCATCTCAAGAACCCATTGTGTGTTCAGCAGATCCCCCATCCCCAGATGCAGTAACTGTTTTAGTTGCCTAAATACAGAGATGTTCAGCTAGTGGTTGAGTCTGTGTGCCTGTTCAGTGTATCCCATTCAGCTGGTACGTGCTGGTAAAACATTCCCGAGTACTTTCAGAGGCACCTACTGAATGTGGATATACTAACACTTTATCTTTTCCTTCTATCTGGGTTGATGCTTGTAGGCTAGTCTGAGCTAGGTGCTGAGAGGCCTGTTTAATAACAAGCCACGAAGTGTACTCCTGCAGGAAGAGAGGAGGAGCGAGACCTTTTTCCTGTGGCGGGCTGTTACTTCCGCTCCGTTGTTAAACGCTTCCTGCAGGGCTGGCTTCCTGCACGCTCGATTTTGGAAAGTGAAGATAAGCCAGTTTTTCCATTCTAGCCAAGTTCACATCTCTTAGACGTACACCTCGGCTCTTACCTCTGGTCAAAGAGATTTGTGGTGTCAAAATGTGTGTATATATATATATATATATGAGGTTTCAGACACCCATTATGTTTATTGCAGCCAACAGACTTTCCATTACGTTAACCTAGCCTTACTTGGAGAGAGACCATTCATATTTCTTCACACTGACTGTAGTTAAGTAATCTAAAAAATCATCATACAGCTCTCCAGTAATTTTCACAGGATTTTTCCATTGGCTTGTCTGCCCATATCTTAAATTTTAGCCTAATGCACAGAGGGGGGGTTGTACACAGCATGGGAGGTTCATACTTGGCACTCCAGGTAATCTGTCCTGGCTGCTCTTTCTGCCATGTCTTACACTATTTTCCTTGAACTTAGGGGAAAAACAAAAGCAGGGTTCTTTGCAGGGCTTTTTATTAGGTTAGTTTTAATTTAAATCAGTTCTGTCAGTTGGTTAACCACTTGGCCACATGAGCGCTTGTGCCAACACCAAGGAGACTTGGCTGCAGAAGGAACAAGGGGCTACAGTCTGGATGGAGAGTCAGTGATGGTGATAAAGCTTATGAATCCACCGACAATGCAAGCATTTCTGCTCCCTGAAGCTCATTCTCCAGGCATTTGTCACAAATATAGTTTGGTTCACCAGGACACCAAATGGGGCAGTCAGGACTTTCCAGGGTAGCAAGCCCTATTAAAGACAGGTAAAGTGACCATTTATCTTGGTGCATGAGTGTGCTTTAGAGAAGAATGGAATTTATTAACCTAGATCAGAGTGGTGATTGCTCCATTTATCTGCCACAACTCAAAAATTTCAGTATTGCCAGGTGCAAACTGGGGAGATTTGGCCTCGGGGTAATCTGAATGCCCCCCTGCTAATAGTGTGGGCATTTGAGGAGGGAGAAGAGCAGAGTTCTCTTGTTTTTTATAGGATTGCTGCTTTTGCCATCATTACTTGGTGTTGGTTTTGATTTTTAAGCTGGATTGTTTTCATTATGTAATTTATATTAGTATTCCCAGGAGTGGTTCCATGGAAAGAATGATGTGAACTTTCTGTGGAAAAGGAACTGTGTTGTGGATCTCTGATTCAGGCAGCCTCTCTTCCCAAACCCTTTCAGTCCTACAGCAGTGTTCTCACATAAGCATTTACCATGTGTCAGGTGGTGTCCCAAATTCCCTTTAACTTGCCCGTAAGTGTGCCTAGATTAACTGCTCTGTGACTGCAGTAAGTGTAAAGCTGTCAGCAGAGCAGAGCTGCAGCACAAGCTTAAGTGGATAGAAAAGCACACTGGAGGGATGAGTTGGATTGATTTAACACTATTTTTGAAGGGGCATTTTTAAGAAATCCTTCACTTCAGCCACATTCTATTTGGCCCATTGTCACTGCCCTGGGAGATGCTGTCGAAAGGAGACAGACCATACCTCTACACAGCTGGGATTCTAAATGTGCAACATTCAGGTTATTTTGTCTTTAAGCAAAGAGTGATGTGTAATCACATCAACTGCAGAGAAGAAAGGTGTTGATGGCACTGCTTTTTCTATCTCAGTGTCCTAGACATTCAAGTAAATTGATTATCTGTATAAATGTGAGTAGCACGTAAATATTGAACTATGCCAAATGCCCCATGCATTTGACATCTCTTACCACCTTTGACCCAAAATAAATGTGAACAGTAGGAAAGAAGGAGATAGCTTTTTGACAAGACAATTACAAAAAGCAAGCTATGCTTGGCAGCCACGGAGCAGAATAGAAGTAGAATCCCACCCAAAGGGAGCTCCACCTTCTTCTGACATTTGTTCGACAGGTAAATCCCACTCTCTGGAAAGTTTTTTGACTAAAGAAACCCCAACCAACGCACACTTTTACTTGGAAAATCCCTTGTGTTCTTTTTTCTTTGTTGTTCTGTCAGTTTTTGCTCCATGCCTACCCTCTAGCATTGATGTGAATGGTAGACAGTGCAAGTGTGCTCTGCAATGCTCTACCTACTAAAAATTTACAGTTGTTTGTGCTTTTGTGCAGTTCTCACCTGACCAACAGCATTTAAAAACAGATCCATGTTTCCTGAAATATTTACTTATTTTAATGAACATGGGTTTTTTGTTTGTTTGTTTGTTTGGGTTTTTATGTGGGTTTTTTTTTTTCTTTTTTGAAAAGGAGAAAGATTTTTTGGGGGACATTATACTGCATGACAGCAAAAATTTGTAAAGATTTGGATCCTTGTACATCACTGAATTTTAAGTGCAGTTTAACTGCTCCCTCAGGTAGCCTTTCTTCTGTGAGGGAAGTCACACTGCAACAAAAAAACCCTTTGAGCTATTCACAGCTGGGGCTAGCACAGCTGAGAACTTGCTGGGCTGCTTTTCCAACACACAGAAAACCATTTGCTTTTTTTTTTTTTCCCAACTGGGCTAGCCTTGTATCAGGTTAGCAAGCTGAACTGGTTTATAGGGGATCCAGCTAGCATCAGGTTGCTTGCAGCAGCATGGAGACAAGGGGATCTTCTTGTTGCAGAGTTACCAAATCAGCTTCAGCTGCTTCATGCAACATCAGCCTTGTACTCATGGAACAGAGCAGGTAGAGCAGAACAAGTAAGTCACTGGTGTTAAAATTTTCAGTGCAGTTATTGTAAAAAAACCTTAATTTAAATTTGGATTAAACTGCTTAAATGCAGTAGAGTGAATTAGGGTTGGTTCGCACTGTTTTTTTCCTGCTTCATGTGTGGAAGGAGTAGCCTGTGATAGGAATAGTGGGGTCTTCAGCTGGCTCAGCATGTTCTCCTGTGATGGCAGGGACAGACCCCTTGTTTTCCTGCCAAAGTTGCCAGATCTGGCTGAGTCAAATTCAAGGATATGTCTTTGGACTATCTCATTGCAAAGGGAGAAGACAGGGTTTTTTTAAAAACCAAAGACAGTGGTAGTATTACAAGCCAAAGAAGGTTTATGTGGAGAAAACAATGTGAAATGTGAACAGTGGTATGTAAGCATACACTGTCCCTGTCACTGTATGGGTGAATATGATCAAAAAGCTGTGATTTACTAGGGTCTTTCTCTGACTTCCAAGAATTGTTTTGAAAATACTAGTCAAATGGCAGACAAAATCTACCTTGGTGGAAATTACTACCTGTGAATTAACAAGAAATTAACTAATTATCCATAGAGCAGGAAACGAAGCACTATATCCAGTAATACTTTTGTGTAAGATTTTGCAGAGAGGGACTTGGGTGGAATTTAGGCCTCTGTATATACATAAAAAAACCTGGTGGCTGTTGTTGCTGTGGTAAGGATTTGACTGTTTGACTACAGTTGTGCCCTTGTGCGTGCCCAGGCCTAACCTAACTTTGGCAGGGCTGTGTTGGTCTGTGCCCAAACATGACTCAGATCCAGAAATTAGTTGTTCTGCCTGAATGCACTGAAAGGAAAACCTTGGAAATACATGTCTTGCAGGCAGTTCGGGCTGTAGAGTATTTACACAATCACAAAATGAATTAGTGGCTGCTAGGATTTTACAGAGTAACAGCTAATTATGGCATGGCATTTGTCACTTACCATGTCATTGTTCCCTGCACTGTTTATATGTTTTCTGTGCTTCATTTGGCTACTGGACAGAACAGAGACCACAAACCATGCCTGCCCCTTCTGGGTGTGCATCAACTTTGTGTACTTTCTTTCTGGCTCACTGAACCCCTCAGTTCGTTGCTGCACAGCACCATCCCTTCAGGGGGCAGATGGGGATGCTCCACCACCCCGGCATAGCAGGTGGCAAGGCTGGGGGAGGGTAAATGAGAATTCAGTGGTGCCTTTTCGTCTCCAGCCTTGCTTAATCAAAAAGTTCTCATATGATTACAACGTTTTGGTTGATTGCAGAGGACTAACTTGCTAAGAAGGTCATAGAGATGGTAATTGGAAATGACAGGATGAAGTTTTAACTGTACATGTTTTCTTTGATCAGTTTTAAGTCTTATTTTCTTTTAATTAAGCCTGTGAATTGTGGCACGTAGGTGAGCCAAGGAATGTAGGCAGAGGTTATATCCTTTGTTGGACTGACACATTGCTAAAAGCTCACAGTTGAGGATTATGATGGGAACTCATACCGTGTTTTAGTTTAAATGATGGAAGGTGAATATATTAAAAGGGGAGCAAAGGTACTCGTGTGGGTGACCTACACTTATTAATTAGTCTATTTAATTTCTCGCTGAGAGAATCTCTTTGCATGCTAATTTCGTAAAAGTTCATTAAACCAACCTGTTGTATGGCTGATGGATCAGCATACAGCTGTGTTCTGCTGAGGTCTTGCATTTCTTCCTGCTTACAAAGCCTTTCTAACAGTAACTTTTTGCCTTCTGTTACTGTGTGCACTCTCTCTGTTAATAGTTTTTGGAAGTGGAGTATGGTGTTTTCAGAAGCACTTTTCTTAAGTGGAACAGGTGACACCTCTGTGGACAAAAGCAAAGTATGTAGTTAGAGTGGACAAGTCAATGAACTGCTGACACTGAAGTTTAGCACATGCCAGATTTTCCTAATGCTGTCCTGTTACGCTCCTTTGGCAGCTGTGCCCTGGTGTTGTGTAAGGGGTTATTGTATAACAGTGAGTAGGAATGAAGCTGGCCTTGTAAATATCACTCATGTGAAACGTCCAGCTTTGCCTAGCTACTGCCTTCTGCAAGATCTACTAGTCTAGAACTCAATAAATGAAAGTATATTTAATCACACAGAGTCAGTCCTGTTAGTCAAGTCTGTGATGGTGAAGTGAGCAGGTTGCATTCAGAAATGTGTTTTCTGGATCTGTCTGTATTTGTCTGTCTGTAGACAAGACATCATTTTAGTATTAAAAATAGGGGTGAGCCTCCTAAACATGAAATTTTTCATCCCTCATTGTGGAACTTTTTGATTATTTAGGACCTGCCAATTCTGCCAAGAAGATAAATAAGCTTCTGGCCTTTCCTGTATCAGATTGCATGCTGCATATTCATATCCTTCCCTTCATTTTCCTTTCTCAGTGATTCTATACCATACCTTCCCTTTTGATTAGCTGCCTTAACCTGTTCTCTACAACATGTTAGACATTGTACGTCTAAATATGTAATTTCTCCTCTCATTTACTGGCACATGGTATAATATGAGGAAACTGCAACCATGACTGTGATATTGTCCCTGTTTTCCTCTAAGCAACACAAGTAATTAAGATATATTCTTTTAAAAATATTTTTCTCTTTTCCTTGCACTTGATTCTTACAAATCAAAGAAGTACTTCCTGATAACTACCTCATTTATGACAGGAATGAGGATTGAAAGAGAGAAATTACCATTTTCCTTAGGCACCTATTCTTATCAGGACTTTTCTTTTGCAGATTGTGGAGGCTGAGAGAAGAATGTTGGTTTGCAGCTGGTGTTAAGTTCTAGGATTTATTTTTTTTAAACTGAGTGCTGGGAACTAGAATCTGGCATCTAATTCAACAGCAGTGTATAGAAGCTTTAAAAAGTCAGGAGCTCTTACCATCATTCCATGCTTTTCTCTTGATACTCAAGGATCCTGTGTTTGCTGTAACATCTCCCACTGAAACTTAGAAGAGAAAAACAAGATGACTAAGTATTAAAAACAAGATGACTAAGTATTTTGCAGAGATTCTCAACGCACAATCAGTCACACACCTAAAAGCTTTATACTACAGAAACAAATGCACTGGGACAAGTGACCTGGAACAATGAGAATCTTCAAGAAAAGATAGGTGCTGGGTTGGCACACGGAGCCAGGCTACAGGTGTTTGTAGCTTTTTTTGCTCTACTGTCTCCTGCGTCATAACACAAACTACACAGACCTTCTGCAGCACGCTAAAATGTAAACCAGCCAGGTTGGCTGAAATATTCATGGAGAACAAAAATGAATGGTAGTACCTTCAGTTTCTGGATTTGGAAGAAATTGGCTGTCTTTAAGAATGTGATAGAGTGCAAAAATGAGGCAGTTGAGCAGCAGTGGTGTCATTCCATGGCTGTGAGGATGTCATTTCAGCCCCCACTTAAAGGCAGTACTGTATGGTGCCCTTGAACCCTGATTATGGCTCCGATTCGTGACTGAGGATGGCTGGCTTAAGGATGGCTCTAGCGGTTTCTCCTCAAGCTGTCCATCTGGCCTCTGCTGCAGAAATGGTTCCAAGTCCTCAACTAACATTTGTGACATTGCAAATTATTATCTAATGTATTGAGAAAAGTCAGAATTAGCTCTGGTTTACCATAACTCACTGAGCTGTAAGCTGCAGCGGTTAAGTTGCTTCTACAAGAGCATGTGGTCTGCCTGGAGCAGAGGCAGGTACCCTTGAGAGCTGGAGCAGTTGGCCAGTGGTGAGAGCCCTTACAGCAGTCACAAGGTTATCTGTATGGTTCCTACATCAGAGGCCTTTTGATAGTAAAGTAGAAGCAAGCTCTATTTAGAAAACTGATTCTGCTTTGGCAAAATTAGTATAATTACAAGTGCTCAAACAGACATCACTGCCCTGGATTTTTCTGTCTTGACTGTGGTGTGAATTGAATTAATCAAGCCTGCTTTTTCAGACTCCTTGCACTTGGTTTGGTTGTGCAGATTTCTGCAGTTACAGCTTCTCCAGTTATTTTCCCTCCCCGTACATATTTCATCCCTACAGTATGGGTCAATAGGCAACTTTTAAGTTTCTTTTTGAAAGCTTTATCTCATCACCAGAGTTTTTAGTACCTGATAGGAGACTTGAACTTTCGCATCCCCAGCTTGAGGGACCCAGAGGCTGTCTTCTTAAGATACAGTCAACTTCATCATAAAATCTCATTTTCCTCCTGGGATTCCCAAGATGCTCGTTCTCCTTCTGCAGTGCCCGGTATTCGTATTTCAGGTTCTTGTACTTTGTGCGACATTGTTTCCAGTCTCTGTCTATGCCACGTTTCATTAGCCTTCTGGCAATTTCCTCAAATATTTCTTTATTTCTTGTGGCCCCTTCAAGCATTTGTTGTATCTTTTCATCTGACCATATGTTTATCAGAGCTCTAACTTCGTTATCACTCCAGTGCTTTCCTGCTCCAGTATCATTAACTGTAATAACTTTAAAGTGATTTTGTGCTTCTTCCAAGGGAATGTGATTATCTGAAAATATAAATGAAACAACAACTGAGTATTGCTGCATATACACACATTAAAGTGTAATTGCAGCTAATGGTTTGGTAAGAAGCTGAAGGATTAATTAATGTTTATAATGATATCTTGTTAAGAAAATCTTTTAACTTTACAACGTTAATACCCATACGTGATTAAATTTAAGTATGCAAAATATGTAGCGAGTGAAATCTCTTGTTTCTCCAAGGCATCTAAAATTCTGTATTTTGTCAGTGTAATTTTGTTGCTGTTGTCAAATTAAAGACAGAGGTAACCAAGTGCTACATGCAGGAAAGCAGTAAGCCTTAAACTTTAAAGCTACATGATACCAGCATTGAGAAGAAAATGGCTATCCAGTATTGTTTCAAATTAGAACAGCAAGTACTGATGCAAGTATTGATGCAAGTTTTGCTCATGACAGTGAATGGAGCTATGAAACTAACTTTTAAGTTTAGTGATAAAGCTGAAGACTGGAGTCAGGAAAGCAGAGTTGTGTTTCCAGTAAAGAACTGGTTGCTCCAGCTTTGGTACTGACATGACAATGTGATTTTGTTTCCGAATAAACACATGGAAATTAATACTTGCCTGTCCCAACTATCCGTTTTGCTACTGGCGTACAGGATCTATCTTCTGAGGTAGTGCTTATAGAATCATCATCTGTAGAAACACGCAGTTTGAAATAAAAAAAGACTTGGATTTAGACAAATAAATTGCTGATATTACTGTAATCCTCTGCAGGTAACACCTATCTCAAAAATATAGCCCATTAGTCTAACCCATTAGTTAAAGCAAGGCTTCTGATACACCCTCCCCAAAATCAAATGGCCTAGAGGCATTTCTCCTAAACCCTCTTCCTTTCAGCCCCCACATTCCCCCCAAAGCAGCTGTGGATGCAACACGGATTTAATATCCTTGATTAAACATGTAGGCATATGTGGATGGTTTGTATCTCACATTAAACTGATTTGCGTAACATGTTTGTACACACTGACTGGAGTTGAACTCGATGATCCTTATGGGTCCCTTCCAACTCTGGATATTCTATGATTCTGTGATCAGCTCAGGTTTTTTCTTAGGTGATGTGGGCAGGCAGGCTTGGCGAGGCTTTGGTGCCATTTGTAAGGGCATGAGTCTGCAGATTCACGCCTCAGAGGGCTTGGACCGCAGCCTTTGTGTACGCTCCCGCACTGCTATCGTCAAACCAGCAGGACTTGGCCCCTAGAAAATCACTGTCCCCTTGCCGAGTTTGGAAGCTGTGCCCCTGATTTGAGTGCAGTGAGGAGGAGCGGGAGGCACCTCTGGGCAGACCTGCCTGCAGTGTGATTTTGTGTAAGCCGCATTTCATACTGCTGATGGGGCTTTCCTCAGATCTTTGTGAGAGACCTTTGCTCCTTATTCCTCCTTGTTCTTCTCTATTCAGGACTCTTTTTTACTACAAAAGAAAAGTTGTTTAGAGCCCATTTTAGTAAGCTGCCTTGGTGGGTGTCAGAGCTGGGCTTTGAGGCGTGCCTTGCCCTGATTCTGGGAGGGAGGCCAGGGAGGGATGTTAAGGTTTGAGGAGAAGGTTGCATGCCTTTGCCTTCCTTGAGGAGACAGCCGTGTTTCTTTGCTTTTGGGTGAAAGGCTAGTCTGTGATTCAGAGCTTTTGTGATGGGGATAACAGAAGCAGAAGAAAGATTGGAAAACAAAACAATTAATGGATGCTTTTGTGGAAATCTTCAGCCTCAGCTTAAATTGCACTTTCTGTGTGTAAGGATGGCTCTATCTGAAACTATTCCATGTGCCTTAAATGACAAAACAGGGAAGACAGAAGAATTATTCTACCAACATCTGAGTGAGCACTCTTCAAAATTCAATCTTTTAACTGGATAGAAACATCATTATATTATTTCTCTGCATGTCTACATGCCAGGGTTTTTTTTCCCCTCTGCAGAGCTGAAGCTACTAGCTCTGCTTTCTCTGGGTTCATTCCTCATGCTTGAACTTCTCTAAGGCTGAAAGTTTGCTTTTGTGTGGAATTACTTTCTGGGTTGTGGCGGAGAGAAGAGTTAGTTCTCTCTAGTTTCGGTAGGGGATGTCATAGACCAGTTCTCTTCAATGCAGTTTTTAGTAAAGGGTAGAAGTAAATATTCCTGAATATGTTTTGAAAAACTGAGTACGTGGTTTAGACTCTGTTAGAAAGAAGGTTGTTGGTAAATAAGAGGTGGTTCATTTGATGAGCTGTCTACACTTGTTAACAGGCCCAGGGTAGTACTCAGAATTTGTATTTGCTTTATAACTTGCTTTCTCTGAAGTGATTTGGCAAATGCTTGGGTTTGTGAGCCATATGCTGGAATAAATATTATACCTACGGAAACTTACAAATTATACTCTCATAAGCTTGTGTGTGTGATTTCCCTGGGGCACTAGAAAAAAAGCAGTTTTTCATAGAATAGCCCATAACTCTTAGGAAAATCCTTGCATCTTCCTTTAACACTTACAGCTATTGGAAATACAACCTTGGGCCAAAATGGAGCAGTGGGTCTACTCCTGGTTTCTGGAGCAGGTTCTTTTGGGGGTTTTTTTGTTGGGTTTTTGTTGTTGTTGTTGTTGTTATTAAAAACTATTTAATAGTTAAAAAAACCCCAACCCATGGCTTCCATTTGTGTGCTCAGTCTGTCAGCCATACTGGCTTTCTAATCTCCCCCTGCCTTTGGCAATGGCACTTCTGACTTGCATGACTGCTATCCTCCATTGGAAATTACATGAGAGGAACAGGGAATTTTGTGTGCATGTAAGGCACATGACATTTTATTCTGTGTCATTGTGTATGAACTCTTTGCGTTGTGGTGACCTTGCTATGTGTCTGAACTTTCAGGGACACAGCTTTACTTTATCCTCAGTGTAACCTGTGTTTCTGTGTGTCACTGCTGTGATAGCATTGCTCTGATGTTGTCCTTACAGTTGTCTTTCATAATCAAGATCAGCCTATGCAAACAGTTGTAGAAGCTGTGCTGGATAGGGTGTCTCAACACCCAGATACCATAATTGCTGAGAAGGAAGCTCTTGCCTGGATGGCAGAAATAATGACACATACAGTGGATATATTATGATAGAAACTTTCAGTGTAAAAGCACAAAGAATTGTTGTTCACAGAAACATTATAAATAGTATTTTTATTCTTTTCATTAACTTCTGGGTGTAAGCAGCACTACTGTAAAGCGTATTTTGATCCAGGGTGCCAGGTCAATAGATTTCAATGTCATGGTTATTTCCTCTGCTTTTTTTCTTTTTAATGACCTTCCATGTTTTTTATGCTTATTTATTCCAGAAGGTTAATATCCCTACTGTATTCTAATGTTAAATTTTAACATACTAAATAAAACAAATCTCCTCCTGAATACTTGTCATTGAATGTATGACATACATATTGCTGATTTCAGTTTACTTATAAAATAATTCAGAATATTTATGGCAATTGTTTGATAGTGAATAGTCTCAAATTAAATGCACTCTCATGAAGTATCTTGGAAAGACAGACAAGGCATGAAATGCTTAGTGTTTCTGAGACAACTATTTAGCTCTCTAGTCTATCCTGTAGCAACTGTGTATGAAAAAGAACAATGGAATTTGTCACGATCACATGCAGACTTATCACATCTAGCATAATGAGTATGTTGTCTGGGAAAATAAGATCTTATTTATCAGGGGAAGGAGTAGTAAGTGTTTATGTATTTTTGCACTACAAAATCAAACAAAAATCACATTTTATCATGACCTAGAAATAGAATTAATATAATGGGATCAAATAACACATAAACTTTAGGAAATCTGCAGTTCCCAGTAAAGTAGACTGTCCTGTTACAACCATCAAGACCTACCTATGTCAATCGTCTCCTTCTTTACTTGTGTAGCTTCCAGGGCTACTGGGGTGTTGTTGGCAAAGTCATCCTCTTCTTCAATGATGTCTGGAAAAAAAAAAAAAAAAATTACAGAGTACTTTTTAACTGAGCAGGTCTTGAGTTACATCTTGAGGGTTAATGACTTTAGAATGCCATTAATGACAACTGTTGTTAAAGATTTCATCCCTTAATATATTAAAGTTGCCATTTCTCTGCAGTAGTGGTCTTATGAGTAGAGTGTGTGCACTTACATATAAAACCAAATCCAGAACACTATGTAACAACTACATAATTTAAATTTATGGATTAGATGTATAAATACTTAAGCTATTTAAACTGGGATTAGAATTTTGTTGAATGGTTCGCTGATTGTGGTTCTAAGACATGTAGTAACTGGTGAACCTCTACGGAGCAGAACACGCAAGCTGGTGATTTTCACAAGGGGCGCTTCAATGTGTACCAAAATTATTGAAAGACTCCCAAGTGACCAATGCCAAGAGCCACTGAATTAGCCCTGAGAAGGGTGCTGACATTGCGTCAAGGTGCTGTGCCTAGATCATTGATCTGCAAGGCTGCCTGCCTTCATGATAAAACCCAAAGTACTAAGTGCCTGTCCAGAGAGTACACATACACACACACCCCTCACCACCACCCTCCCCCCCAGCCCCCTTCAGCACTGTGTCTTCTGGAGGGATTTACATCACACAGCTGGGCAGGAGGACAGAGGTGTCCCTGGGCTGCCCTCTGCGGGGAGGAGATCTTTGCTCCTCTGCCATTGGCCTTCTGATAGTAAGGGACAACTCCACCCCTCTGCCCCAGGATGGTCGGATGGACAGGCGGATGATGCAAGTGGTCTTTCCGATCCTCATTTCCAGGTGAGGACACTGCTGTACAGAGATTAAATGGTGAAGGCCACGCTGCAGATCGATGACAGCTGGTTTTGGCCCCCAGCCTGTTCTCAGTCCATTCAAGAATATGTTCCTAAACATTGAGCAATAAAGCATAATCTAGAGCCATTTTATTAAAAATTACCCCCCAAATCAATAAGGCCTTGTTTGCATCAGACATTCTTTATGATGTGACCAGCATCATGTGCCTTTTTTTCTTTTTTTTTTTTTTTTCCCCTTTTTTTTTCTCATGGCAAGCCAAGAATGTGGGGAGGGAGACTGGCTTTTTTTTGAAGCCACTGTTCAGAGTTTTTGGAGGGAAGGCACAAGGACAGCAAGACTGAGCCAAACAGAACAAGCCATCAACGGTTTCTGGCATGGGTAAAACACAGTGGCTCTGTCCACATTATTCTGTGAAGCTATAGACAGTTGCCAGTGAATATACTTAATCTCCACTTTGTGTTTGAAGCACTGCTCACACGGCCACCAGAGCAATGCTGTCACAGTCTTTTTTACCCGCTCAGGCTGATACAAGCTCTGTTCTCTTTTGGCACTCTGTCCCTGTCACTATTTATCTTGTTTTCTGGCTCATGAGGCAAGATTAGTAATTTGTCTTCTAATCCTTACTCTCATGCGTCTCCTGTAAAGTGATGTCTAATATATTGTATAGAGAAATGTTAAAGGTAGGGAAAATGTTCAGTGTGTGGCCTATTGTTTACTCTCCAACAGCTTGCAAAGTTGCTGTGGTCTCTGCCATGCAGATGGATGAGACTGGATGCAACCTGGATGTGCAGTTAGGAGTTCGTGTCCGCAGCCAAGTATGCCTTGAGCTAAGCCAGCAAATAATCAAGAACTTTTGGATTTGTGCTTCTCTGAAACACTCTTCTTCACACCAGCCTCAGGCACATGTATTGAAACATTATCTTTTCACTCTGTGTCTGTACATTTTAAAACCCCAACCACACAGCGGTAAAAGGTCAGAAGAAGCCAACAGTAGAGTCTGAGTATGTGCCAAATTAAGCACTTGACTTTAAACAACCAATTTTTACTAAGCCCTTGCTTCGGAATCTGTCTTGGCACTGCCATGGCTTACTTCAAGTCTGTCATGAGAGGAACATCTGGTGAAGTACACGGGGCTCCAAAAATCCTAATTATGGCAAGGGAAGTAATTTGTTGGAAGCAGAACACTCGCTGTAGACACTCCTAAAGAACACCTGGCTATCGGCACCTCAGTTTTGTCTCTGCTGTTGTTTCCTGTGGCACTCAGCTTTAATCAGAGCCTGTCTGCCACGAAGCCTGGCACCCGTGGAGTGCACACAGAGGCCGGACCGCCTCTGCAAACTCTGAAGCAGTTGGCTCTATCTGAAAGGGTTCCTGCAACTAACTGACTGTCCTTAAACGCGGTCCCGTGAGGCGGAAGGCGCCGGTATGAATTGGTTAAACCAGGACTCGTTGCCAGGCTGATGCGATGCTGTAACCTGCCTCACGCAGGGGGCCGCCCCGAGCCCGCCCAGCGCCGCGCCTGGCCTGGCGGTGGCCCTCCCGCGCCCTCTGCTGGCTCGGCAGCGCGGCACGCTGCTCGGGGCGATGCGGCCACGGGCCGGTGACGGAAATCCGCCCCAGGGCCTGCATGGCCGTGCGCTCCCTCAGGCCGGCGCCTGCGGCCCTGTGGGTGGGAAGTGCCCTCGGGCGGGGGAGAAACGCGATGCGGGGAACATCGGATAACCAGGTGTCTTCCTGAACGTGGGGTGCTTGTCTTGTGACTAATCCTATCAGCAGTTTCTTTGGCAAACCAGACTGGCAGTGCAGGTGATGGTTAGTAGCTCAGGTTCACCTATGAGACCAGGAGAAGCACACGGGCTTCTGGATGAGGGGCAGGCGAATGCCGAGGCTACCTGACCTGTACCTCGGCAAGCGCCCCTACAACTCTGACTGCTATGTCCATTCGGGAAGAAGCCCTTATACAAGGTTGGCCGATTCTCTCAAGCCTTTTCTACCTCAAACTTTTGTTTTTAAGCTTTTTTTTTTTAAAGGCACATGAGTATATATGAATTGTAATTGCCTGCTTGCTGAGAAAGTGGTCTGTGAAAGTTCTGCTGAATGTGGAGTAGTCCTTAAGGAGACACATCCTAAAAGCATCTCGTCAGACAGCTCCTGACATCAAAGAACCAAGGCGATGCCGTATCCCTGCCTGACTGTCTCTTCCGCTGTTTATCTGCAAGTATGAGTTACAGGGATACATACAATCTCTTTACTTACCAGGTTTTCACTTTGAATTTATTTGAACTGTCTAGGAATGGCACGTAGCACAATTAGAGAACAAAGGGCCTTCGTGATACTGTAATGGGAAAAGTGCTCATCTTTTCTCACTTTATATAATACTTAATTGTGTCACCATAAATAACGTTAAAAGTCTGTATTTTTTCCCCCTCAGTGATAAAATGTTTTGAGCCTGTATTCATTTGGAAGAGAGAGAATTTCAGAAATTGAAAGATGGAGCGCTGTGGTTTTACGTGTTTTTGCCACAGAATTTTGATTTCTGTTCTTCAGAGCAGATAGGCTGAACCACAAACACTTCTGAAACATTTGCTATTTTAATCTGCACCAGCCAAATGAGATTGCAATTACAATTACCCAGAAACAAAATATGCAATTAAAGTACATATATTTGAGAAAGAAAATATGTCCATAGATGTCTAACACTTGCACATATCCAAAGGAAAGTTCAAGTGTCAAAAATGAGTTTTCAGAAGTTTACTTTTAGTATTCATTTAACTTTATCTTAAGTAACTGGCTTGGAAGACTGCAATCCAAAGTTACAGTATTACATAGCTGCAAGCAGCTGAAAACTGTCTGATGACAGTTTAATGTCACTACTAAATCTGTATAATTACAGTGTCTTACTACTGCTTATATATATGTAGAAATTTTACTTGATGAGGAAAATTGGAGTTTGATGCATTTTACAAGTAGTCTTAACTGGATCTCAGAAAGTACTATTTATAATTTCTTACATATTTTTGTCTGTCTCAAAATGATGTCTCTATAGGCAATGCACTCCCACGACAACCTATTTTCCCCCAGTGAATGTCTCAACTGCCGATGGGGATGTGATAAAAGGCCAACTATACATTTATTTGTTAATAAACTTAAATCAATAAATATAATTGCTTTTGAATGCTAAAACAAGACTACTACTGTCCAATATACATCAAATTGCCTCTCATGATCAGTCGTGTCTTTACTTACTTGTCGTAGCTGTTTCTTTCGTTATATGCAGAGCTGCCAGATTCTCTGGAGCCGTATTTACAGTAACATCATCTGTCAGAAGATTTTTGGTGTTAAAATTGTTCAAGTTCCCATTGGGCCATTTAAAATTCTGTAAGACTACTCCTTAATGTCTAACTTAGACCGTATTCTACCTCATGCTACTGAAAGAGATCATGAGGTCCTCTGCTGGGGAGAGTAAGGTCTGTCAGCCTTCGAGGCTTTTGTGTGTGTCTCTAGCTGAATGTTAAACTTCCACTTCCCCTGAAGTTACGCTTTCAGCTGTAAACCATAATGTTTCTTTGCAAAAAGCATATGATCTTCATATTGAGTGCTAGTAGTAATACTCTCAAATGATGTTTTCATGCCCTGACATGAGCATTTATAGTATTATATTAAATATCGATCACATTATGTTGTGATATAGAGAATGCCACATTAGCTTATGCACAGGAGACTGAACAACTCTAATCCTTGGGAAGAAGTAAATGCAGTAATACATTGCACTCAACTTAAGCCAATAGTTTGCTCTTTATGTCTTGAATAATGAATCCTTGAAAAGATTACTTATTAGACTGTTTTTGTCAGATTTAGCAGAGGACTGTGAATGTGCACATACACCTGTATTAATTGCAAGTATGGTTATAACTATGAACTTATCTCCTGCTTAAAATTTTTTTAAGCCTCTGCATTTTTTAGCTGTCATTGCAATGTGGACTTAATTTAGAAATCCACCTTAAATTACTAAATTTATGGGTCAATGTAAAATAGAAGACTTTGCAGTTTACCTGAGTCAGAAACTTTCTTTATATCTGCAACCCGTAGGTCTTCTGACATATTACTAACAGAGTCCTCTTCACCTGTGTCTCCAGGCATTTCTGTGTAAATAATGCTATGTTAATTAGGGCACTGCATTTGTGTATTACATAAGAACAGCTGTGCTGGGTCAAATCAAAAGATCCGTCCATCCTAGGATGCTCTTTATGCCAGCAGGCAGTAGTAGGCGCATTAGCAATGAGCCTAGAAGCAACAACTGAAGAGTGAATCAGCCCCCAAAATGCTCTTGTAGTTTTCAGCAGAGACTGTGTTACAATTTTTTTCCACTACTTGACTAACTTCTAGTCTTTGGCCACTGTAATACCATCCCCTGTATAGGATTTTTACTGTGTAATGAAGATTTTTATGTTGTATTCTGTTCTTAAACATCACGCCTTTACCAATAAAGAATGTTTTAACTCCCAGGTATTGCAGGTTCATCAGTCCAATTTGGCAGTAAATCATCCGTTACCAGGTTACTCATCAATAACTGCACAAAAACATAGGCAAGCTCTGCTAGCATTCCTGGTGCTCTTTTCACAATAGTTTTCTCACTAGTTTGGGAGTCTTACTCCAAGGGCCAGTAAAACTGGGCTACTAGGGGCTTGGACTAGATGACCTTTAGAGGTCTCTTCCAACCCAGTAATACATTCCATGATTCTAAGACAAAGACAGTTTAAAAGTTATTTTTTAAACCAATGTCTGTATCTACAGACTTGCTTTGTTCAATGTCTTCGGTTTTCTACTAACACAATCTGGCCATCTCTCTCACCTGCTTTTTTTATCTAAGGCGAAAACAGTCTGTTCTGCCATGACACTGACTGGAATGATCTCTGCATCACTTTATCTTATCTTACATCTTCATAAAAAAAGAATAATTCTGAAACACTACTGGGACAAAATAGAAAATTTCCATTCACACACCCCACACCCCCATTAAAATTGTTAATCTGGCTGGTTGCTTTTTTGTTGTTGTTCTTCTAAGGTCTCTCTAGTGCTGGAAAACTAAAAAAAAATTAAATTATAGATGGGTATGAAGTACTTACCTTTGCAGTGCTTTTGTGATTTTGCTTCTGTCCATTCTGGAGGCCTCTCACTTTCATCATTATCTGATTTACTTGCATGTTCCATGGTGCTGTGCCCCAGAATAGCATCCAGTTCATAAAAAAATTTCATACTCTTACTTGTATTCCCTGAGTCTTGGGCACTTTTTACACTCTTGTATTCATGTTTCAGATTTTTATATTTTGTCCTGCACTGCTTCCAGTCCCTGTCAATTCCAAACTTTTGAAGTCTAGCAGCAACCTGCTCAAATATTCTTTTATTTCTCACTGTCCCCTCCAGTTGTTGCTGGATATTTCTGTCTGACCATATGCGTATCAGAGCTCTCACTTCATTAACAGTCCAGTGTTTTCCTCCTTCGTTTGCTACTGTTGGAATAAAAGCCGGTGTTTTGGAAGCCTCTATTGCTGACGTTGGATTACCTGCATCGTGTGGGGTAGGGGAGAGACACAGATACAGGTTACCTGCATTGGGTGGTTGGGGTGGGGGAAGGACAGAGAGAATGAGAATGAAGTATGCTAGTTCCCTAGGACTGGTCTCTCCAAAGAAAGATGGAGCAGAGGTGCCATTAAAACCAAGCTACTGATTATTCATTTGTCAGCATATTTTGTTAATGTAGACATAATTTTTGCCATCTCTTGAAAACCATTATCAAGACAGCAGATGTACATTTAACTCATCTGAGAGGAACGTTTCTTTATTCTGTTCCCTAATATATTGAACTACTGGTTGTAACAGCTTGGAGAGTAACCAGTGAGCTTCGTTGTTCAAACATTATAGAGAAGAGAACTGTTATGGAAGATCCAAAGTGCTGTATCAGCACAGTAATAAATTGGGCCCTGAGTCAGTGCACTAGCATCAAGACTTAACTTTCTGCATTCATATGATACTTCTGGTCTTGCACACATGCAGAGATTTAAACTGGGCAGGAATCTGAAGAAGCCAGTCCTTAACTCTTAACAAAGCTCCCTTTTGTGGGGAACTGAGGAATGGAGTCTTACGCCTTAAGTCACACGAGAATATCTGTGTGATAATAAACCCAGTTCTCATCATACAGAACCTCCCCCTTTCTCAGTGAAGGTCAATTAAAAATATTTGGGATGTCATAGTAACAATTCACATTTGTTTTGTCTTACTCTGTAGAATTTAATGTATGTTCTGATTTTCTCCAGTCTTCAACTTTTATTTTTAGTACTAGGAGGTGAAGGGTGCCATGCAATTACTTAAAACACAGAAATACAATATCTTGCCATCTTTTAATGCTTCCTTGTTTCTAATTATGAATTTGCTTTAAGACTCTAAAAAAATAGGTTTATCAAATTACTTTGGATGGTGGTTTCTCATGCATTTTCTAAGTCTTTGCAAATACCACCTCCCCCCTCCCTCCCAATTTAAAAAAAACCCCACAATTCCAGTGCTTCATCAAAGAGAGCAAACATGAAAGTGCACAGTAAGCAACACAGCCTTTAGCAATCATACTGAAGTGATAAATGCCTTTGCAACTGTCTTACTCTAAAAGGGCAAGCCAGGTTACGGGGGTTGGATACTTCATAGTCACCGAGTTTTGTGTGATGGCAAAAATATCTGACCTTTGCTTGTACATACAGCTTCAGTGGAGCATACTTGTGTATCATAACCTGTCTGGGGACAAGTCTGTCCTAGATAGAGGCAATCTGTGCTAGTCTGTAATTCATTCTAGATGTGAAAAAGCTGTACTAACAGATACCAATTTCTTCCCTGTTAGTCCTGTGTTAATCTGACCCTCAGCAGCAGCCAGATCACTGATCTGTTGTTGAGGAGGGTTTCAGGTGACATATCAATTATGCTTTCCTCATCTCTTCCTGAGGGAGTGAAAGTAAATGTTTCTTTATAGGTGAATGCAGCCATAGGAACTGCTGCAGTTGACAGCTGCCGACATTGGATAGGCTTGATGCAAACTCTGCTCAGTCTTACTTGGAGTACTTCAATTATCTGTATTTCCAAAGCAGTTCATTCTTCACTACTAGAGAGCACCAGGGAGAAAAGGCCCTAAGACGGCTTCCAGAAGAGTAGTTATATGTCTGATGGGACTAAAGCATTGCTCCCCACCCCCTTGCTCGGAGAGGGGATACAGCTGCTTTGAGGAGCACTGCACATCTGGATTGCTCAGTGGGACTGGCCTCACCTCTGCCTATCCTGGCTCAGGCATTCACTCACGCTGCTTTAAGCAGAAATTACATGAGCTGGAGAAGATCCACAAGTTGGCGTGGGTATCTCACACTACTGCTTGGCATACTTCCCACTAGCATTTAACAAAATCAATGTGGTTAATATGATTAAGCCATAGCATGGGATGTGTTTTGAATGCGAATGGTGGTCATGCAGCAGTTAGCTCATACACAGTGGGCAGCATCTAGCAATGCAGGAGACTGCAGAGCGCTACAGCTGGGAGGGACATGGTGTAAAAGTGGTTATTTTAAAGCCAGGTTGATCAGAAACAGAATGACGGCGTATCCAAGCTATCAGAAAAGCGCTCTGACGGCGATGCTGCTTTATTAGATTTGATCTCTGCGCCATCATACTATACCTAGTTGAACTGGTCTGACATGTGACATAAAAAGTAGTGGATCTCCTGAAGCATCCTCCTCATCTTCTAAAGAAACTGATACTTCACCTAGGAAGGAAAGAGTTTTTAGATGAAAAATAGGTATGGACTAAATGAGCTTCAATTACTTTAAGTGCGAATGTCCATACACTATGAGGAGATCATTAACTTTGTAATCCCCTCACTTAAATTTGTATTTATACTGAATTTAAAATTCCTTTGTCTGGTCCGCATAAGGGGATAGGAGTTATAAGAGGTAAATTAAGTTATTTTATATCCTGCATATGAAGCCTGTTTGAAACTTATTTTAAAATTCTTGTAGAAACCTTACTTTATTCTAGTGACTTGCATGCTTTTCTGACTCTGTATTTGGGGTGGGTAGCACATTAAAAGCACAGTTTGAAGGTAGATCATGAGAAGTAAGAGACATACAAATAAAACTGGACTTTGCACATGGATTCAGATATCCATAGATCCATTTACATTACACACACAAAAGCCACTAAAAAGATTTAGAGAAGAGTGTGAAGACAACAAGAGTGTTCTGCCAAGAGCTCTGGGTACCTATGGAATTGATTAATGGTGCCAAGAAAGCGGGGAAATACTGTGTCTAGGGAACAGACAAGCTAGTAGCCAACATGATTCGGGCTAGCTGTTTATCGTGTGGTGGTCCTAGTTTTGTTTAAAAAGCAGCCTTACTGCTATTTCTATGTGAGTTTGGAAAGTAGCGTATACAAGTCAGGTTCTGAATCAGCTTTGTCTTCACAAAGGACAGACTTCTAAGTTGTTCCACAGCTATACGCTGCATTCAATGTACCATGTTGACAGGAGGTTTGAAATGTTGATTGACTGTAGGTGGAGTGAGGTAGTGCCATCTCCAGCCAAGCAGGACACACAGACAAAAGCTACCCGCTCAAAGGTTCTGCCATGGTTCCTCACAAGGAACAGCAGTGCAGTGCGGCCAGGATGCAACCCGGCATCTTTGACGTAGGTGAAACTGAAAACTGCCTTGGAAAACAATTATCCTAAATCCTCCTGGCTTCCAGCAAGACTGGGAATGACTCATAGATGCAGTGGCACGGTCTCTGACTGCTCTTGTTTCTCGCCTGGGAGCTGACAGAGGGAAAGGTGTGCTCGTGCCTCTGCCTCCAGAGCCAGGACTGGCACTAGGGCTGTGCAAGAGCTGCAAAGCAGACTATGGAGAGGGGAGATACACTGGAAGACTGCCCCAAGTGTCCTGGGTACTGGGATGAGCAAGTTTAATTACATTAAAAAAGAACATTTTCTTATTTGACGTTAAGTAAGAGTGAACACAAAAATAAAATACTTGGGGGGGGAGTGAAGAAGTATCTGATAAACAAAAAAGTTACTTGATGAAGAAGAATGATATTGCATACTTATTAAAAAACAACAGGCATATAGAATACTTGTCGATGACATATTTAATGTTAAAATCCAGACATGGAAAAGTATGCGTGAGTGGCATTTTCAAGTCGGCATGTCTGAAGGATCTGTTTGTGTCTAGCAGCTGTCTGAGTTTTATAGGTATGACAATATTCTGACGGCTGATGCATTTCTGCTCAGGCTTGGTAATTTTTCTGCATTTGCTGTGGCAAAGTGAAGGGCAAGGAAAGTGGTCAGTGCATTAATATTTAAACATAGCAATACAAAAAAGTAAGGAACTTAACATGAGTTACTAGGTGAGCTTTACTTCAGTAAATCAAGTATTTAATTTGTTATTGCTTGATTTAAATTGAAAAAACAAAACTAGTTAACAAAATGGGAAGGTCATTCATTTAAACTAATGAATGATACCATTTGTCATTGATGTGCACTGTCAATCACTACATGGATTTTCATGTTTGTTGATTGCTGGGATAATAAACTAGATTTTAAGAGGAGTGAACAATTTGAGTTTTATCTTTTTAAATTACTATTTAAACTATGGCTCTGTGTTTATTTCTGGAAATGTGTATTTGGGGAGGCTTGAGTTGCTGTATGTGCTTATGCAAAAAGTATCATTTTTCCACAAACAAACTGGGAATTGACATGTGTGTGTTGCTACCAAGTTTGTCCCAAGACACCTCTCTCTTAGATTTCATTGTGATTTTCAGTATTCATTTCTTCAATTACACTTTCAAGAGAAAACTGATTTTACAAGATATGAAAGAAACCTCAGGGAAACATTATAGAAATACCACCCAGTCCCATAAACCCAGTCTTTTTTTCCCTTTCTTTCCCGCCCCAGCAATCCCCTGGTAGTTGAGACAATCAAACAAGTCAAACACAAAGACGTGCTTTGTAGCCCTGCATTAAGGGTGGGCATGAATATTTAGACAGAGACTAAGCAGAACGGTAAAAATACAATAGTTTCTTTGGGAGGATGTTGGGAGCAAGCCCTGTCCCTGGTCATACTTTTTAAACAAAAGAAACTGATGGAGCTACTAGGTTCTTAAAATAAGGACATGTGAGGTGGACAGTATTATTTGGCATAGGTTTGAGTTTGTTGTTGGCATTTTATTCTTGCTGCCCAAGTGAGGAGCCTAGACAGGCATCCTTGGTTCCTCCAGCTCAGCCAAAATGACGCTTCTCAGCCTCTTTAGAGGAGGGGGGCTGCCATTTTCCCCTCCTCTCCCACAACGTACTGTGGTTGAGAAAGAGAAACCCAGGAGGGGACCTGCAGGGCCGCAGCTGTACTTTAGAGGACGATACCTATGTTAAAGCAGTCCCCTTCCTCCCGCAGGCCGGGGGACCAGCCAGACCACGGCAGGGGCAGTGAGCTCCCTCCACCTCTGCGGGGAATTGCGGTTCCTTCTGTGGGAGAGACACCTTCAGACCTGCCCCCACAAAACAACTCCTGAGCATCACCTATGGAGCCATAAATGTCCTCTTAGCCTGACAAGCCCTTCGAAGTACTGAACTGGGCAGACATTGTAACTCTGCCTACAGCCCAGAAAGGACTGGGCCTCAAGCGTGGCATCACTTGCTTGGCTTGTAGTCTTAGAGGAAGACAGTTGATGTTCTCACAGCTGTTCCCCCTGCCCTTTGCTACACATGTGTGTATTCTGTGTGTATTCTGTATAGCTGCAGGACGCGTTTCTATCTTTGTGGCCGAATCATGATGGTTGTGGGAATCTTTGCCTTTAAAGTCTTACCATTAGTGCTACATTAGTACAGTTAGTTGCATTTACTTTCTGTGTACCCATAAAAATTGTCTGTGGTTTTTTTTCTTTAAGGGAGTCACAGAAATGCTTGCACATTTGAGAGACATGTTTTAATTTCATCACCTTTTAAACCAGACTGTCCTAACGCTTCCAAACAAGGTGTGTCTCACCCAGGGGTAATTTTTTTAAGATATATTCTAGTTTGGGACTCACAACTGAAATTAACGTTTTCTGATTTAAACTTGCTGGAGGGCTAAAGCAGATGAGAATTAGGATTAGCAGTTGGTGCAAACTACATCAAAACACAGAGGGTAAGATAAGGGCAGATCCTCCGATGAAGGACACTGTCTTAGTTTCATGTATTCCTCAGAAGCGTAACAGCTTGTATTAGCCTCAGTTCTGCAAGTTTAAAAATAAAAATGAATTGCAATACACAGTGCAGAGAGCACATGTGAAAACAGTACAAAATTGCCATTTTAATTTAAAGTGACTTTGACAGATTGGAGGCTTTCTGCTAGCGGTGACAAATTAAGGTCAAGTTTTTTGTTAAGGTAAACACTGGCAAGAAAAATGGCAATTTCTTTTCCTCAGCATAGTAGAGTGAGACGTGGAAAGGTACAAGGGCAAGTTAGATGCCCAGGTCCTTTTGGTGCCTTTGGCAATCTCCCCTGACACAGATGTTGACGTTTTTTTGGTTTCTTAAAAAAGATCCACAATCTTAATTAATGTAAATTGCCACATACCGGGGGAACAAACGGCTAAGCTTTGCGTTTCTCTTCTTAGCCATCTTATTTTGGTACTTATAACTACTACTGGGGCTTATGCTTCGGTGACATTTAGGATGTGACAAGGAGATTTGAGTGATGTCAAATAGCAGATTGACCCTAATGAAATGTTAAGCACAGCTTAAATGCATATGTAGAGAGGCTTGAATAAAAACATGAGAGATGCAAATAATTTGATGAAAGCTCCTTCAGAATAAAAGCAGTTGCATTCATTTGGCTTTCCTCAAAATAGTCTGATAAACATGATGATTTTTACTGTCCTTCACTATGTTATAATTTTAAAAAAGCTATTAAACACCCCTCTGTTTCTCAGATATTTAAGTTGAATTGGTTACAAATTCATTTAATATACACCTTTAGTCATCACACCTAAAGTTTCACTTACAAACAAGTCAGAATAAAAATCCTAAATTTCACTTGTATCACAATCAACGATTTCTTTTCCCCCCTAAAAATCACGACAGTTCCAGTCTTTACTTTCACCTTTCATAAGTTCACATCTGAATTGGAGCCCTGCAAAACCTGCTTCCCAGAGCACTGCAAACAAATGCCAAAGGGAAAGAAAACAGCTTTCCTTAATTTAACGTTCCAAGCCAGAGCCAGGAGCCTTTACACCCACGAGTACTCACCGAGGCGGCAACACAAGCAGTGAGCATAATTTTGCTAGAATTACGCTGTATTTACAGGCTTCGACACTGGTGGGTGCTAACATTTTATTCCCCTGCGCGAAGAGTGCATCAAGTCAGTTCTAACAGCGCTGCTGGGGCTGCGCAACCTCAGCTCCGGCTCGAGCAAACTCAGGCTTCGGTTTTGTTCCCTTTGGTTTTTAAGCAAAGAGAGAGAAAAATAGAAGGAAAAACAGGTATTTTTTTTTTTACCTTGCGTGCTGTCTGTTGTGGGGCTTGTGTTCGGCTGCGCCTCAGTCGCACAACACCTGCCGTTTTCTTCTGCTGCTAATTGTGTGACAGGTTCGTATCGCAATATGGCATCCAGATCATGGAAAAACTTCATGGTTTTAGTGACATCCCCAGAGTTGTGGGCATATTTAACCGTCCTGTATTCATACTTGAGGTTTTTATACTTTGCACGGCACTGTTTCCAATCCCTGCAAACTCCTAACTCCTGCAACCTTTTAGCAATGTAGATAAATATTCCTTTATTCCTCAGGGTGCCGTGGAGTTGCTTCCTGATATTTTTTTCTGACCAGACGCTTAACAAGGCTTTAACCTCCTCCTCAGTCCAATGCTTCCCTGCTCCACTCTCCATGTTGAAAGTGACCTGGAAATGATTCACTATTTCTAGCCAAGATTTTGTTTCCTAGGAAACCAGACGGCTGGTTGTCAGTAAGCTCCGCCGAGATGAAAGGATCTGGTTTTACTGGCTCAAGCTGCCTGAGGGGAGTAACTTGAGAAACTGCCAAATAAGCAGGCTCCGTGTTAGCGGCGGGCGAATAAAGCAGCTCGGGCGGGAGCGGTGCCGGGGAGGGGGGCGGAGGGCTCCGCGGGGCCGCAGCCGGGCAAGGCAGCGCCTGGATGCGGCTGCTTTAACCCTTCCCGGGGGAAAAGAAAAGGGCGGGGGGAGCATCGGAATGAGCTCTCCGGTGGAAGGAGAAAGAAGAAATAATTAAAGAAAAAAGCAGTCACACTGTCTTGCTCCTTTAAAAGCAAAATACACCCGGCACGGAACACCCCCGTGCTTGTGCTTGCCCTTGGCTGGGTGGGCATTGCGGCAGCTCACCTCTCCCTGGGGGGTAACAGTTGGGGACCGTGGGGCTGAGCCTTCCAAACGGCTTGCAAGTTCGCAGTGGCTGGCCTGTGATAGTAACGTGGGTGGGATCGTCCTGCTTTACGTTTGCTCCTCTGTGTAGTAGTCGGGTTTGAATCGATGGTCATGTATGCGCGTTTTGAACCCCGGTTCGTTGGTGATTAGGGATGCTTCAAAATCTCACTGAATTGCGCATATTTGCGAGCTTTGCGGCAATGAAATCGAGCTTCCTTTTATTCCCCAAGTGCCACCAAGGACTTGCAAAGGCCTTTCTTTCCTTCAGGATGTTTGCTTCCCTCTCTATTGATTTCGTGGATGTTTAAAGGGACAGTGCCGGTATTTTAATGGGAAGTCTCTGTAACCTTAACACTCGCACTTCAGCTACTGAAAGCAGTGCATCAACCCATAAGCTTTGCTACCGGCCCTTGTGTTTATAGACGGGACCTCTTCCCGAGTTAAAACAAATGCATCTAAGAATGTCCTTCTCTCTGATTTTTCTCTTTGAGAACTGTGTCAGTAACAGGGTGCATTCGTTCAGATATGTATGAAGTCGGGTTGGTTTTCTGTAAGCAAATGTTCTTGAAGATTCTGGTTTACTTGCAACTGGGGCTGGTCACTAATAAAGGGATTTCAGAAGATGAAGAAAATCTGTAATGAGCACAGTCAGTTGTAGATTATAATCCATTCTGAAGAGGGTTTTTTTTGTGCCCAGTTTTATTGTTGCTTATACGAAATAATTCCAGGGAGTTAAACCAGTCTAATCATCTTAGCATCTGCATCTAATATTCTAAAAATATTCCAATATTCCCTTTTCAGGGAATACATTTTTGCTTCATCGTACATGAGAGCGGGCTGGGCGCTTGCCAGTCCACCAAAGTGCCTGTGAGGGTTACAGAAGAGGTGGGCATATGGCAGCAGTTCTGTTAGAGGTAACGCGCTGCCTTATTCCAGGAAGACTTTTATAGGAAAATCTAACACCCTGCACTGTTACCCACAAAAAATCCAGCCTGAAAAACATACCTGTTCAGTAGATAAGAACTGAAACATCCACCTCTGGCATGGCAGTGTCAGGGTATCTGTGCTGCCTGCCCCTGTGCTGGGTGTACACCTGGACACTGAGTGAGGAGAAAGGGCTGGGGAGAACAGGGACCAGGCTGGGGAAAACTCTGTCATTTCAGCTGAGAACAGCTCTTCTGCACAACGCAACACAACTGCCAGCCTGAGGCCAAGCTGCTGTAAGAGAAGCATTTCCATTTGCAGCCACACTGTACACCAGAGTTGTTTTGCTTGAGTTCAGAAGCTGTGATGCTTGATACTAGTTTTACATTTATCAGAGGGTCCATATATACCTTTTAGAGGTGTAATGCTAGCATGACTGCTTAACTGCAAGTATGTGGAAGCTTCTGCGTAGATGAGCAGTGGAAGAGCATTCCTTTAGGCAGAAACATCAGTTTCTTAACACCCCTCCCCAAACCAGAGCAGAAGTAGAGGAGTGCTGTAGAGCCTACTACTAGAGCCTAGACTATCACCGCAAAGTGGCTTTTCAGATTAAACATCTGCTGTTATTTTATGCCCACACTGAAATAGGACTGCAGTAAGAGCCTGAGCCAGTGCCTATTAGTGGAAAGATTCCCAGTGAATTCAGTGGGCTTAGGCACAAACCTTATGTGACTGTTTTGAAATAAAGCATAACATGGGCAAGAAACCAGTTTTGATTACAAGCCTGTAAAATAAAACAACAAATAATCTTACATTAAAATGTCATGTTTCAGAGAACAGATGAAAAACGCCAATCCATTGTACATTAAAGCATTTAATTCTAAGCATTTTAGTGCTTTGAGTTAATTATATTTTGTCCACAGGGGCCAGGAGAGTGCTGGAATTGTGACAAGTGATGGCGAGTCATCCCAGGCATTCAAAGTGCACAAGGTAAAATGGAAATGAATGTTTTGTAGACACCTGACTGAGATGCATGGAAGTTTGTTTCATCTAGGAAATGGAATAACTAGAGGGAAAGTAACATGTTTAGGTTTTGTCAGTGATAGCTTCTGTTATTTGTGCAATTTCTGACTTAAGTGCATGTTTAAAACAAATATGTCGACATTATCCTGCTGGGTGTATCCGTGCACACAGAAATATCCAGATCAGGCTATTAAAGTCACCAAAACTACTTAAAATTCACCCCGCATCTAAGGTGTTAACTGCAGAGCACGGGTGCAACTTGAGATCCAGAGGAAAGAAATACACATACAGGCTATGCACAACCAAATGGATGACTAATTCTTGCGTTAGTGAAACTCAAGGAAGTGGCAGCTACTTTACCCATAGGTAAAAATAAACAGAATAAAAGATTGAATGGAGACCTGAGAAGGTCACACAGTCTTTCTCGAGCTAAGAGAATCCCAGGGGATGTTAAAAGACATAAAATGGCTATAGCCTTGAAAGTATTACACCAGGAGAATACCTGCATGCTCTGGGGATATATCTGCTTGTTCTGTACTGAATAGTGATCATCAGCCTAGTCCATCCTGGCAGAGCAGAGAAAGAAGAGCAGGAAGTCAGACCACATCAGCAAAATAACCATGGGGCAATTCTTGATGTGTGTTCTCCAACCACAGTCAGAAAGCAGTTTGTCTTCATGTTCAGAGGTCTCCAAGGAAGCTGTTCAGATGAGTTCAGGACTAAGAACTGCTTTGCTGCAGCAGCATGTATATCTATGCATGACTGCTCAATGCCTCATGCAGAATCTTGTCTCATCAGGCATCATGTCTGTCGCCTGTTCAGGCATTTCCCCCCTCCTGTCTGTTACTTACAGCCTGATACACACAGACACAGAGGCACACAGACACACACACACAGACACATGTAAATGCAGCTTTTCCCAACTTCAGCGATGTTTTATCTGTTCTTCATTCCTGTTTCTGCTTGGGTTTCAGTTTTTCTTCAGATGTACAGGAGTACCCACTTCCTTTAAGGTGGGCAGCTGTACATACGCTGCAGTAAAAAGAACTTCTCAGAATGAACTTCCAGCAGGTGATATCATAATTTGTAGTGTTTCTGTGTTACTGAGCTGCAAAACTCAGCTGTCATGCTAAGAATTTAATTGACTATCTCATCATATCAGCTTTGGTATTTTAAGGGTGGCAGAGCATTTGATGGTTTCTTTTATCCTTGAAATATGTTTCTCAGCTGCAGCACTTTTAAAATCTGTAATAACCATAGTGTAATAAAGAGCCTGCAGAGTACAATTTATATGGCTTGTTTAATCCTGGAAGTGGTGCTAATGTATCGGGCATTTGGGTCTGTTACACTAGTGAAAATATATTTAGGACGCTTGACGTGTAAACCACTGCATAAAAATGTCAGCAGCTAAGATGCTGCTGTATCCATTTGTCCTCCAAACTCCAGTTGACTCTTCTTCAGAGCAGGGACAGCAGCATGGAAAAATTGCCTGCTTCTCACTGCACTGATTTACTTCCCACTGCTTCCATGAAAACTCACCTTTGCCAACAGTTTACAGTAATTCATATATTAGAGTACAGATGGGAACACCTAAGGCACGGGTATGTGCTCCCTTCTGATTGTTGCTGGCCTTTGACCACAGACTAATAGCCCCTGACAAAGGCAATTAATATTTTGTTTTAAACTCCCCCAGAAAGACTAGTCCACATTTGCCTGTCAGAGCCTTCCAGCTAGATTTGTATAACCAGACATTACTGTCGTAATTCTGTTAGTTCAGGATGTGGAAAACCCTAAAATCTCTTGTACAGACAGCGATGCCTGTAGGAGAAAGACTTTGATTGTTTCACACTTGGATATGCAGAACAATGTATTAAAGTAGCTGTTCCTCAGACCATTATGTGCTGGCATGTACCAAGCCTTGTATAATACAGACATAAGATTGTCCTCACTGGGAACATTTTATACTGGTATAATTCACATTTGCCATCCCACACCACCGCAACTTAAGTCAGAGGAGTATTTCAAAGTGTGATTAAAAGATTATGTACTTCTGTAACCAAAACTGGTTTAAAACAGCACTGCTTGTTTAAGCTATCACAATGCTTAACGCAGCCACAGCCATTAATACTGGACCTGTGGACTGCCGGATCCCCTGTTAGGATAAAGTTGCCCTAAGTAAAATAAGAGTGCATGGTTGTGTTTCTGTACATATATGAGCACGTGGTGCAGAGCCTAGACCACCTTTACATAATCTGTGAGACAAGAGATGGCATGCACTCTGGCATAAATTTTGCTGAACAATTAAAGCAAACACAACAGTTTGAGAGTCTGAAGCAGTAACTTTTTAATGTGACAGGGAGTATCGTAAAACCACATGTGCAGCCACAGCCTCTGGTACTCTGATTCCATAGCAGTCACAGCAGAAAACACACTAATGCCGAGCTTTCTTCAAGCTCTTTGGGCTGAGCTCTGACAACAGTTTCCAGAAACCAATTTCCATCCTTCCTGCCCCATCCCACTCTACTGTTGTACCTACAGTGCAGGTTATGAGCCCTTCACAGCTTCAGGCCTCTCCTGTGTATCTCTGAGGGTCCCAGAGGAGTGTTGTTATCATGTGCTATCATGTGTATCACAATCACTACGCACGATAGGGGAACCAACCGTAGAAGCACGGAAAGATTTTCCACAGGCAGCAGCAGAAGCAGTTTGTAGGAGAACCTGGAGTCTTAATTTCTATTTCTCAGTGCAGTTTTTTCCAGGCTATTCTTGCTGCTGAACTGTTTCCACAGAGAGCTGGGTATCAAAAGAAGCTCCTGATGGCTGACTAAAAGGTTTTGATGAATATCTGCGTTAGATAGACGATAACTTGGCTCTATGAAAAGTTTAAATAAACAATGCAACCTCTCAAAAAACCCTTTGTTTCTTCTGACACTGGCAAGAATGACAGTAAAGTCTAAGAAACACTTTCATGGATGCAATATAAAAGTAAATCCAATATACTGCTAACATGCAAAAGGTATTCTGCACACAGGATTTGCCCTTGCAACAGCTCGCTGCTTTGCCTGCGTTCTGGCAGTATTTTTTCTGATGTTTTTTAAACAATGCAACAGTGTGCTGGTCTTTTTTAGAAGATGTATTTTTAGCCAGGGAATAGATTGTTCCATGAAAACACAAAAATGTATATTGCTTTATTTAAAAACAGGAGTAATGGGATCTGATAAATCACTGTGACACCTACTCAGCTTTTTTCTTTCCCTTGTCTTTCAGGTTATTTACCTTTCTCTTAGTTTCTTGTATTAATGCTGTGCCAAAAGCAAACGCAAGGAGAAGTGAGGAAGTTGCCAAGAAAATCAAAACCAAACAGAACTTTTTTTCTCTTTTTATCTTTCTCCCAAAGGGAATGGGACTTATAAATCACGTCTTCAATGCAGACAGCCTAAAAAAGCTGTATGTTTCAAACCTTGGTATTGGGCACACAAGATATTCCACCTCAGGAATTTCTGAGCTGCAGAACTGCCAGCCTTTTGTCGTAGAGACTCTGCATGGGAAGATTGCCGTGGCACACAATGGGGAGCTAACAAATGCTGTACGACTCAGGAGGAAGGTTAGTATCTCTTCTGGGAGGCTCTGGTGTCATTTCTTTCCGAGTATGAAGCAGCACTAAGTTTGCTAGGAGTTTTCCATAACACCGTACTGCTTGGAGTAGTGAAAGAGCCCCATAATCAAAATAGTTTGTTTTGGAGGAAAAAAATCCTGGGGAGGGGAGGCATTTGTACTGTCACGAGCAGTAAATCCCCAGTCCTCTGGGCTGATGGTCACATTCCTATGGACTGTAAGAAAACTAACTCAGCAATAACGAAGGGTAGCATGGCTTGAAGCTCTGCTCCTTGGTGGTGTCTGATAGAAGGAGCAAATCAGATGGAGGCATAATAAGGTGAGGTTTGGCTAGATCGATATGTGTTAAAGAACCAAATTAAAATGTAGCAGGTGTTTCAGTCTCTTCTATGACGTTCCAAAAGGCGAGAGGACGTGCTCTTGGCATTGAAGTGAGGCAAAAGTATGGCATGCCCAAAGGAACCTAGCTCGTCTTTAATCAGAGCCACACGTGTCTGAATGGATTGGAAAATGAAACAGTGGTGAGGAAATGTGGATGGAGAGTGAAGAATCATTGTTACATGAGATGTAAATTGATTGCTAAAGAAAAAAGTTGACCTGTAATGCACATAGCATTGAACGGGTTGTAATAGTTGGTGAGATACACTGCAGATTCTCTTCTCCCTTAGAAGCATAAGCATGCCAGGACAGAACAGTTTGACTGACCAGGTCTAGAAAACTAGGTTGTGGGATTTCAGTTCTTCAGTTGCAGTCTGCTTCCCTTCACACCTCTTGTTTTGTTGTTGTTGCTTTGTACCGAAACCACCACGCTGCCCTGATATCTCTTTCTGTATCTGCTATAGGTAATTTTGTGTTTTCCCCTGGTATATTTTCCCACTCTTCCCAGAGCAAGCAGAAGCACAAAGCTGATTAAGTGGCCCAATGATAAATTTATGCCCTGAATATTAGTGGTATTAATTTTGTTTGAACATGGAGCAGAGGAATGAGGTGCAAAGGGAGAAATGTAGTACTCAGGCATAGATAATTTTACCACCTGTTTTTACATATTCAGTTTATTTGAAGAAATTTGACATTATTACAATCTGATCTGATACACTTTACATTTTAAAACATTTGTTCATTGCACAAAGGTGGTTTTAGATTAAAATCTGAGCAGTGTTCCATGGGGTTTTGTGTTTTTTTCTTTAAAGCTGGTAACACTTTTGTTTTGTGTCTCAAAAGCTTATGCGGCACGGTGTAGGGCTGTCGACCAGCTCTGACAGCGAACTGATCACCCAGCTGCTGGCCTTCACACCCCCTCTAGAAAATGACGACACAGCCGACTGGGTAGCCAGGTGAGGAGGGTGGGTTTCAGGACCAAGAGCAGCCATCTCGGCGTGGTGCGCCGCTGGGTGTGTGACACACGTTTATGTTCACTTATGTCTCATTTCAGAATAAAAAACTTAATGAATGAAACTCCAACTTCATATTCATTACTAATTATGCATAAAGACATAATCTATGCGGTACGGGATCCGTATGGGAATCGCCCGCTCTGCATTGGTCGCCTAATTCCAGTAGGAGACATGAATGGAAAAGGTAAACCATACATATATATCCATATGCATATACATACGGGTGTGTGAGTGGGTGTGTGTTTTATGCCTGAAACTGCTGATACAAGTAATTAAAGCTAGAGTTACTGAGGTATAAGTAGGAATATGTGACGTGAAATTAAAATATAATGTTGGTAAGGAAATAATAATTTGCAGGAAATCTGCAAACATTTTTACCATTCCCAGCAAAAGGGAATCCTGGTCACCTGATGAGGGTGTCAGAATTAGGCAGCCCAATGGTAATAGAATATTTGGGAAAATTTAATTAACACTTAAACAGGAAAGCAAGGATGAACAGAATCACAGAAGGGCTGAGGTTGGCAGGGACCTCTGGAGTTCATCAAGGACCTCTGGAGATTCTCTGCCCCAATTCCCCTGCTCCAGCAGAGCTACCTAGAGCCAGTTACTCCAGGACTATGTCCAGTCCATAGACAAGCCTGGTTTCTATCTTTCTCCTGTAGTAAGGTGGCTGAAAAGTGCTGAATTACTGACAATGGATTTCTAAATTCCAGGCACTTCCAGCCACATATAGCGTGGTAACAACACCATAGAATCAATCAATGGAGAAAATTCCTGTTCCTGTTTAGCCTGCAAATCAACATTTTTTATGTAGTGAGATTAAAATCTCATTTATATAAAAATAAAATAATTCAAAGGCAGCATAGTGAATACCTTTGTTATCTTCCCAAAACTTGATAGTTCTAACCACAAGAAAAACTATCAGTATTATTTTGAAGTATATAGACATTCCCACCTTATGTTGCCCAGTTCAATCTTTCCTGTGTCTGAGAACTTATTGCAGTTCAATCCAACGTCCATTGTAATCAAAAGAATCTACCTATCAACACTTAGCATAGGAGTAAGGAGCTCCTTGTGTGAACAAAGTAATGACGTATACCTAACGTCACTGAACTAGAACTGAAAAAGTTGAAACAGTGCAGAGATAGATAAGGTAGTTATCTGAATTGTTTCTCTTCATGAGCTGTGAGTCAATATGATGCTGTTAGTTCTACTTCTGCCTAGAAGAGGTTTTTGATGTTTACATTGTTTGTTGGGGTTTTTTGTGGGTTTGTGGGGTTTTTTTAATAGCATTACAGAAACTTGGAATGCTATACCTCTTGGTTGGGAATCACAACAGTTTTTACTAGTGCACTTGGCAACCTTAACCATAACAAGCCAGATACTGCAGTAGAAATGCGATGATGGGGGGGTAACAGTAACAAGAATTGTGGACTCTTAACTGAAATCTTTCATTTCAGGGAAAGATAACAGTGAAACAGAAGGATGGGTGGTCTCTTCTGAATCCTGTAGCTTTCTGTCCATTGGTGCAGAGTAAGTGCCCGACTCACTTTTTCTGAAAGCTCATGCAGTGATTAAACATTAAACCTCAAATTGCCAAATATCATCTGTAGCAATGTGAAAGACATGAAGGATTAGTGTGTTGGGCTGTTTGGAGGGGGCCTTTTTACTCGTTTATTTAATTGAACAGATTAATGTAAAATAATGTGTTCAGAAAGTAACAGTAAAGATGACTTCACTGTGAAGTAAATACTTCTTGTTGCATTCAACCTTGTTATTCATACAACTTTTTAAATGTAGCCTTGTTTGCAGTAGAGTGGTATTACAAAATAATTGAAACTCCTTCTGTGTGTGCAAACACCCATCAGAACCCAAACACGAGGTGACATTGATGTTACCTCTCTAGCTCAGATACTCTGAAAAGAAAGGTGTCATAACTTTCCCTGGACAGAAAGAAATGCTCTTTGGGAGACCGCAAATTAATCTTTGGATGTTTGGAGTGGAAGGCAGTTAGGAACTAGAACATAAATGACATAAGAAAGATTGTGAGGAAGTAAATTTAATTTCCTAATCAGACATTGTAAAAATGTGCATTTGGGGACTAGACTAATAAGTAAAGTTGGATCTCCTTCAAGTAAAATAACTGTGAAAAGATGCATTCAGAACACAACTGAATAAACAGAAATGTAAAGCAAAATTGGGGAGCAAGGTGACTGCAATTCAGAGATCTTTTGTTCCATTCTGCGGTGTTCTATTGTAGGTGTGCTGTTCCATATTTTGTTGCTGTAACTTCTACCCTTTCTGTAGGAACTGTTACCTGTTGGTAACGGGCTTTCTTGAGACAATCTTTTCTAATTGTGTATAAGAATAACTGTTTTCTGAAACTTCTTCAAAATCTCTGTTGAGAGAAACTTACCATGTAGGATCACATGGGATTTAAAATAAGTCAATTTTATGTCAACTTCTGCTGTAGCCAGTGCTGCTGTCTGCTAATGTTAGTATTTGACCAGCAAATAAACATAGATTTCCTCACCTTTGGTTTATAACTTCATTATATTTCAGTATTTGGGGAAAATTGTGGATTGAAATTTTTAGAATAGCCAGGACTCACTAAAGGATCCAGAAAAGTGTTTAATAAGGTTAAACATATTAACATATTAAACCTAATACTATTCCACATTTCTGTAGATAGGAGAATTGGAATGTACATTTCCAGGCAGCTTTCTGGCATTCAGGGGTAGCTGTCTGTTAGCATGAGACGGGTATTTCTCTAGACATCCTGTGGGGCAGGATGTTTTTGGCTACCGTCTTTATTCTTGATTATGGTTTTTATATTGCATTATAATATTTATTAGATTGCATGAAAAAGTCCTCTAGTATTGATGTAGCAATAAATTATTAAAATATATTCAATCTCAATTATGCCTGTGCTAGACTGAGTACTGTGCATCTCACATATAGGAAGAAAATACCATAATTCTCTGGTACTAAGCTTTAATTTACTGCTTTGGGATATTAATTCTGACTATATTAGTAAGAGTCACTTGTCTCAGCGTGTCTGAATCTATTTTATATTTCAGAAGGATCTCCAGGCTCAGGACATTGCTAAATGCTATGTATTTCTCTTTTCAGGTACTACCGTGAGGTCCTTCCTGGAGAGATTGTGAAAATATCCAGATACGATGTCCAGACACTGGATGTTGTACCAAGACCTGAAGGAGATCCGTCAGCATTCTGCATCTTTGAATATGTTTATTTTGCAAGGCCAGACAGTATTTTTGAGGGTAAGGAGGTGTAAAGTACAAAGCTCCTCCCTAAACAACAGGGAAGTGTTATCCTGCAGAACTCTAGGAAGGATCTGGGATCACTGAACTTGAGCTTGCAGACCAGGGCTGGGACAGTTGTAGAGATAAAACTCATCAAGAGAAGCATGTAGCATCACCCTATTGCTCCTGGCTATGCAGACAGCCTCAGTCAGGCTACCTGCATAGTCCCATGGAAGGGAAGAAAAGAGCTGCTAATCTGATTGAGGCAGAGGAAGTATCTCTTGAGAGTGAGAGTCTTAGGAAAGGAACTTTACTAGTTCTTGGAAAACTTTTTAAAAGTTAGACTTACGAAATAGGATCTGCAAAACAACTTCACCTTGGTGCTTTCTCTACAAGGAAGGGTTATTTCAAGAAGATGCTTCCAATATAACTTGTAAATCTATGCCTTATTGAAGTACTTGGGGTTGTCAGCCTAATGGTTGTATTATTTCAGTGAAACCCTTCAAAAATTGGACTCTCACAACTAACAAACAAGTTGTGCTTTGCTTTCTAGGTCTACGGCAGCTGTTGATCCTATACAGTTCCCCACCCTCCCAGACCCAGTTTCATCCCACATCCCTTTTTTTTCCTGATCCTCTTAGCCTTCAATATCCTCACTACTTACATTCCTTAGTACTGCTGCTGTACCCTTTTCTGTGCCTCATCTCATCACAGTATCATCCCCAGTTCCCTCCCATGTTGCCAGTTTTTTAGGACCATACAAGCTTTTGAATTTTTCCAATTGATTGAAAGTTAATAAGCAGGCAGACGTCAGGAATGTACTAACTTTGTCTACTGGAGACACTGGCCTATAAGTAGCGCACGTGCCTTATGAACAGGCAGGAATAATTTCTGCCTCTTTCCTCCTGCAAACAGATTTTGTAACATCCACAGGACCTTTGGTTACCCAATTAGGGCAAACTGTAATTTTAATCCTATAAATGTGAATGTAAGAATATGACATGGGAGTAAATAAAGAATGACCTTATGTGTGACTGCTTATTAGTTCTGGAGCTTTTCTCACTGACTTCTACACCTGCAACCTGCCACAGGAGCTTGTACAGCAGACAGAGAAGAAAACTGAATTATGCATACAAGGAAAAACACTTCTTGCTGTTCTTAGGTCAGATGGTGTATTCAGTCAGGAGAAGGTGTGGGCAGCAGCTTGCTATTGAAGCACCTGTGGAAGCAGATCTGGTCAGCACTGTTCCAGAGTCCGCAACCCCAGCAGCTCTTGGTTATGCACAGAAGGTATACATTAACTTGCCTTTTTGTTTTATTCATACCCCTTTTTGTAATGAGGTATTATGGTACAGGCCATTTGTATGGATAAAGCCTTGTATCCTGAGTACGCCAGGTACTCATACTGAGTCATCTGCACTTGGTTTTTTCCCCCTGTATTCCACTACATTAAGTTCTTTGGTTACTATGAACACACACCAAATTCTAAGGTTGCTTTTAAAAGAAAACACCAAACAGTGAGAGTAACAAGTTTTAAAGATACTAACTCTGTGTAATTGTCTCCTGTTTACAGTGTGGGCTGCCCTATGTTGAAGTGCTCTGTAAAAACCGGTATGTAGGAAGAACGTTTATCCAGCCAAACATGAGGCTACGGCAACTCGGAGTTGCAAAGAAGTTCGGCGTCCTGTCCGATAACTTCAAAGGCAAGCGAGTTGTTATCATTGACGATTCGATTGTGAGGGGCAATACCATTTCACCCATCATAAAGCTACTGAGAGAATCAGGAGCCAAAGAGGTGAGTTAATTTTCGGTCAGTACAATACAGTTGCAAATAGGAGATAAACGGGAGGGAAGAGTGCTGTCTCTGTTCATACCATACTTTGTTTCCTTATTTAAAAAGAATGGCTAGCACGTGTTTGTTGTGAAGCTAGTTTGAGAAGTTAATTTTGGATGACTGTGATTATTGGGAGATTAAAGGGGAGAGGAACAGGCCCCGTTTTTAAAGCACGATCTGGCAAATAGAGAATGGAAAGCAGGTTAGGTAAGACCAGGAAATTGAGTACTGATGGGATATTCCTGATGTGTGTGTGACTCGTGGTGCTGCAGGAAGTACAACCTCACTGCAGTAAACAGGCAGTTGCCTTAAGTCACCCAAGAACAAATTTTTTAATTAAGATTTTTAATTGAAACTAGAGTGTGCAAGTCTCATCACTGGAATAAACATGCTCTGTATAAAGTCTGACTTTGTAAACAGAAACGTGCATCAAGGATTGAACGCCACGGAAGAAAAGCAAACTCAGGATGGAACCTTTTAGGTTATTTCCATTAGGAAATACTGTAAAATAAATTCTAGAACTGTCTTTCTGCTGCTGTGTTGGCATCTCAGAAAAGAAGCACTTTTAAGTGTAATGACTTCTGTAGTGCTGTGTTCTGCTCCTCATGATTATTTTGCAGAACTGGGACTTTGGGATTTTGTTATGCTCTGCAGACCTGCACCTCACAGTGCTCTGTTTTGAAACTGTTTTTATTCAGGTGCACATCCGAGTGGCTTCACCGCCCATAAGATTTCCTTGTTACATGGGAATAAACATTCCAACTAAAGAAGAACTCATCGCCAACAGACCTGAATTTCATGATCTTGCAAACTATATAGGTAAATACTACTTTTTCTTCCTCCCCCTCCACCCCCTGCCCTCTTTTTTTTTTTAGTTTGTGAGATTGTACCTGTAGGTATTTTTTTGTCTACATCAAAATAAAGAGCATTACATCAAGGCAACAGTGGCAAATCTCGGGGTTGATACAGTATATTTCTTCATTGTGAGCACCAAACAGATCAAACCCATTTAGTTACACTTATTTTTTTAACACACAGTGAATTATATTTCTCCAAGCAATAGAAGGCATTAGAATAATTTCATAATCAGAAGTTAGAAAAAAGGTATGACAACACAGCTTTGCAATACTTAGCTCCTTCTGGGAAACTCTTTATAACAAGGAACTACTGTAGGCAAAATACCAAGAAGAAAATCTGTCCTACAGTGGAAACTTAATGCAGTTTCACTTTCATGAGATATTAATAATAAATATGTTTGGAATTTGTAAACACCCACTGATTTTTTCTACAAATTTATGTAAATAATTTTAACAACAGTTTTTGAAAGAAACTACATTTGAAACTAGAATCATAGAATCACTGAATCTCCTGAGTTGGAAGGGACCCATAAGGATCAAGTCCAACTCCTGGCTTCACACAGGATGAGCCAAGTCAGAGCATGAGACTGAGCGCATCGTCCAGATGCTTCTTTAACTGAGCCAAGCTCACTGTTGTGACCACTTCCCTGGGCAGCCTGTTCCAGTGCCCAACCACCCTCTCAGTAAAGAACCTCTTTTTAATATCCAGCCTAAACCTCCCCATCTCTAATCCAAGAACATTAAATACATTCTGAAACCTCTAGAATGAGTCGCGTTTGTGGCAGAACAAAAGAAGAACCAACAGTTTATGTTGTTTGTGATGCAGCAAATAATGTGCTCTTTATCAGGGTATCAGCAACACAAGTCATGTGAAGGCTTGTGAGTGAGGAGATTTTTGGCTTGTTGTACTGCCAAATATGTTTTTAAATGGTTTAAGAACATATCTGTGGTTATAGTTAGGAAATTGTAAACTTAGATTTCCTGTGTTAAATATTTACTTGCACTTGCTTTGTAAAGAATTCTTTTCCCCAAAATTATACTGAAAGTACGTTGAAGTATTTCAGTTTTTAGGATCTCATTTCTAAGTATTATTCACAAAAGAATGGGTGTAAATGATAGAAAACTACCGATGTGAGAAGGCTAGCAAACTTTCCTACTGCTGGAACGTCTGCAGAAACCACATACTGAATTAATGTGATGGTCTTCCCTTCCTACCCAGTCTCAGTAAGGGTGTGTAGTCCTAGGTAGGCAATTTGGGAAGCACCAGCTACGCACGCTTCTGCTTCCAGCCCTGAAGTACAGGAAGCTGAGAGAGTCTTGGTACACACTTGGGACCTTGTTTCTGTTTTTGCAGTATGTGTGCCATACTTGCTCCCAGCTCAGACCCTTCTGTCTAGACTGCAGTGAGCCTGCTCCCTGCACAAAGAATTTGAGGAAGGCAAGGCAGGATCGTTTTTCCTATCCATTCACTTTAGGGAAGGTGATCCACCTGGCATCAGAATCCACGTAATAATGTGACCGCAATTCCAAAGAGCATTGCATTTGGTACAATAGCGCAGCTTTAACTGATGAATGCTTGATTCCCTCTAGGAGCAGACAGCGTTGTGTACCTTTCCGTGGAAGGGCTGGTATCATCCGTGCAAGAAAGCATCAGAGCACGACAGGAGAATGAGAACAGCCTCAAAACCCACAAGTCGCGCGTTGGAAAGATCGGTCACTGCACAGCGTGTCTCACTGGAGAGTATCCCGTGGAGCTGGAATGGTGAAGTTTCCCTGGATGGACGCCAGTTCATCTCTTGTTGAATGTATCTTTTTCAAAGATGCCTCCTTGCTAGTAGCCATCTTACCTTTAGGTAATACGGAAAGCTTATCACAGCTAACTAATGAGCGTCACTAAATTACATCTTTACCGTAAAGACTTACAGGAAGCCGGATGTGCTGATGAGAATCAATGTAAGCAGATTAAAGTACAAAATCATATTGTTTTCATAGTTTGGACGCACAGTTGTGCCTTCTATTTTCTCATTAAATTTTATAAAAGCCAAAGGATTTTTTTTTTTTTTAATTATGTAGCAGTCCCAGAGTTTTTTGTTTCGGTCTTGCCCCAAAAGATATCCTCCCTGTTTGACCTGCTCTGAAATTGTGAGTCATGTGGTGTAATTTCAAATTATCATTATCAAAGTCTTGATGCAAAAGTATGTGAACTTTGTGCTTCTTCTTAGGGAAAATACCAGATTCTGAAGAATCAAATTGCTCCCTCAGCATCTTAAGAAGTACCTAACTTTTGCAATGTATAGCTAAACAGCCTTAATTAATCAAGCCCTTTGTAACAGATTCTATGAACTAGCATATGATTTTTAAAAATGAAAACTCAGGGAAATGCTCAGCCAAAAGCTCTCTAGCTTTATAACTTTAAAATTATTTTTTGAAGTCCAGTGTAATTACATAATTTCCATGTGCTTCTTATCAGTTGCCAGTAGGATGTGGAAAGACTAAAAATACTTAGTACTGCCTTTTCCCCCCCACCCTGTTTTATGTCTTGTTTTCTCCAGGGTAAGTCCTGACAATTTCTGAGCTAATGCTCAGTGTGCTTTCCATATACCAACATCCAAAGTATACTGAAAAAACAAAGTCACCTTTCATTTTTAACAGTGAAAACTATTTCCTACATCACTGCTTTTATCATAGACATAGTTGGCTTTTTTAAAAAAAGACTTCTGAAGAACCATTAGATATTTGTATGCATGATATTTTTAATTCGTCACAATTACACAGTTAGTTGTATACATGAAGCTCGCTTGGACAATGAACCACTAGCTGAAAATGGAAAAGCACCTTTGAATAATGTTGCAGATTTACGCACAACTGTAAAAATATTTTGTATACCTCAGTTTTTTCACTGAAAGCCAGCAATTTAATTTTAGATTTTCTATTTAATATTGTGTATTTTGGCCTTACAATTGTTTGTGACACTGTTAAAAAAAAGAATAGCAAAGAGCTTCTTCCTCCCCCATCATCTTCCACATTGTTCACAATTATAGCATTGGTGATTAAATTCAGAAGGGAACTTTCTTGCATGGGATTTGTAGCAATTTTGTCTGATAGACAATCACAAAACTAAAGTCCCAATTCCAGAAAGCATCTAAATACATTTAATGAAGTCAAGACTCTGCCTTGCGCAGTGGAATCAGAACCTTCCTGCCATCAGGCCTATGGGAGAATCTAGATTTTCGTAAGATCTTCTTCATCAAAGCCCAGAGGTACACATTCAGGGATGTATGTGAATCTCTTCTGTCTAATTAGCAAGTTCAGTTGGTTTTTAATGAACCATAACAGTTCATCTGGACAGTAAATTGAGCAAAAAAAAAAAAAAGAACAAGTTCCAGATTAATCGGGGAGGAATGTGAGAGAACAGAATTTATGTCATTTTTTATAAATATTCTTCCTTCTTGCCACCATAAGAATAACCATGTTTAAAAGGGGTAAGTCAAGCTCTTAGGTTACAGTTCTATGTGACAAGCCATTTCTACTCGAGTTAAAAACTTAGGTGGAGAGTTTAACCAGGTTGCAAGCAGAAGTCTTAACGATTTACCTGCAACTGTCTATAGAACAGACTGTACATGAAACTTGTGCAAATACTCTTCTAACCTGTTTTCAATAAAGCTGGTATTTTGGAAATCTGGTAATAATTACTTAAATGGGATTTGATCATTAGATGGCATAATTCTGATTTCAGTAGGGGTCCTAGTGCCTTTTATTCCGAGTTACGTGTGTGAAGTTGCAAGGTTTGCTGCTGTAAGCACTGTCATTTTTATACACACTACATGCCTGATCTTCAGTACGTTATTTTTCAATCCCTTAAGTTAAAGGGGAGATACTTCTCAAGTGCTGTTTTATTCTGACAGCTGGATTTACGCTTCAGGTTATCCAGCCTTTATTTTTCACGTACACCAGACACACAAACACAATGAGCACGTTGAGGGAGAGAACTCCGGGTTTAAGGTGTCGCTACGTGTATTGTGTTCATGCTCCACTGTGAAAATGTTCCTGCTGCACTGCCAACTTGCAACTGTGCTAAACTGCCATTGACAAGCTGTGACGAAACAGTAGAAAGCTAATGTCTTAACTTCTCCCGTGCGTAACATTAAAGATGGTTATGAACTGGTCGCCTCCTTCTCTCGCCCTTCGCTGCGCTCGCCGGCGCTACGCACGCCGGGTTGTTTCGCTGGGCTTTTAATAAAGAAAGTCATCTCGAAAGCGCCCTCGGAGCCGGAGCAAGTCGCGCCGGGTGTCCCACGGCCCCTGCGCAGCCCGCACTGCGTTACCGGGGCCCCCTCCCAGCGCCAGCTCCGCTCCCGTCACCCTCAGTCCCCGCTAGCGCCTCAAGCCCAGCTCGGGCGGGGGGATGCGCGCCCCGGCCGCCCTCGTTCGCCCCGCCGGGAGTCCGGCAGGTGCTGCTGCGTGCCCCGCTGCCACAGTCCCGGGGAGACGCGGAGCGTTAGCGCCCAGCCCAGCCCAGCCCAGCCCCGTCCCCCAGGCACAACGCTCTTGCCCCGTCCCAATGGCACCAGCGGGAAGGGACGTGCCACCTCCTGTGGGAGCGGGGCAGGGGCGAGTAGCGCCGCGGCGCCCCGCGCTGCTGCGACCGGCCTCACTTCGGAGAAGCCGCCGAAGAGCGGGCCGGGCCCCGGCGCTCTCAAGAGCTCCCTCGCCCCCGGAAAAACTACCGCCAACCACGCAGGCCGCTAGCGGATCGGACGCAGGTCAATGCCTAAACAGTGCGACGGCCAATCAAAGAGTGCGTTACTGCGGAGTCGGGCAGGACTAACACTGATCCACCAATCAGAAACGCAGACCTTCCGTTGCTAGGTAGCGGCGGAGCAAAGAGGGCGCTGGGAAGTGATATCTGGCGCAGTCGTAGGTGAGGGTTGCGTGGTGGGGTTGTTGCTCCGAGTCCCGGTCGCTGGGCCCAGTGGGGGCCGTCGGTGCGGGAGCGGGGGGGTTTCAGCGTGGCGGGGGCGCGGAGAAACCGCGGTGGGGCCGTAGCCCGGGGCCGGCCGGCCCGCGGCCCGGTCAGCCGGTGCGGCGCGAAGGGCAGAGGCGCGCAGCAGCATGTGCCGCGGCGGTGGGCGCGTTGGGTGTTCTGCGTGCAAAGAGCCGTGTTTCACGGTGCTTGTGCTTGTGTTAATGAAGACGCTGGTGCCGTTGTGCCCGGTTTAAAATGGTAAAGGTGCAGTGGTAAGGGACAAGCTGCCTCTGCACAATGAGCTCTTAGTGAATTGCTGTGACCTGGGCCTGAGGTAAATGACAGAAGCGTTAAGCTTTGTGCTCTCGCAGTATAACGTGTGGTTAAGCTGTGCGGTTTTGGCCAAGTGGCTTTTTTTTGGTACTTGGTGGTGTTCTGTGCACTCGGATAATTTGACTAAAATACTGAAAGTTGGCAGGTGACAGTGCAGCCTGTTTGTTAATCTTTCAGGGAGACTGAAGATATGCAGCTGAGATGACTCTGCAGGAGCTGGTGAATCAGGCAGCTCGTCTGTACTCTGATAGGAAAGCAGTTTGGTTTGATGAATGCAATGACAAGCCTCCGACCTTCTACACGTATGCGACGGTGGTTAAGCTTGCCATGGAGTTAACAGCTTTCCTTCAAAAGCACTGTGGTCAGCAAGGAAAATGTGAAATAGGCCTTTACTGCTATCCAGGAATAAATGCACCATCTTGGATTTTAGGGTAATACTTGCAGTCTGTGTCAGATTTTTAAGGGTCATCTCTGTTAAACCAATTTTTCAGTTTATTTACATTTCTAACACCAACAAAAATGCAGTGAGACCATAGTTAGGAAGTCAAGAGACACAGGAACCTTGCATTATTTAAGAAAAAGGATGGCAGTATTAAAATGCTTTGAAAAGCCACTGCTAAAGCTTTTTTTAACCGTAAGTTCATTGATCTAAAGTGTATGTGAATATATCAATTTTTAAAAAGTGTTTGATTAAGCATACTTAGAGAACTAAAACATTAATTACTAGTATCTTTGTATGTATTTAAAAATGGAGGTGATCTGAAAATGTGTATTATATATAATAAAAAGTATGCAGGTGTTTTAATGCATTCTTGTCTTGCTAGTAAAAAAGAAATGCGTTGAAAGCAAATGTTTTGCTTTAATTGAGTATGCAGTTAGAGTTCTATTACAAATATTGTAGAAAAAGGTAACAAGAACTGCAGCACTAAAGTAACATTGATTATTTAATGGCTGGGAAATGGAAATGTTTGTGATATCAATACATTAATTCAGCAATTAAAAAAAATTGCTTCTGCCGATAGATTCTAATGTTTGTAAGCATTATATGCCCAGGTGGCCAGGAAAGCCAATGGTATTGGCTTGTATCAAAAATAACATGGGCAGTAGGTCTGGGGAGGTGACTGTGCCCCTGTACTCAGCATTGGTGAGGCTGCACCTAGAGTAGTGTGTCCAGCTCTGGGCTCCTCACCATAAGAAGGACATTGAGGTCCTCGAGTGAGTGCAGAGAAGGGCAACCAGGCTGGTGAAGGGGCTGGAGGGCAAATCCTGTGAGGAGCAGCTGAGGGAGCTGGGGATGTTTAGTCTGGAGAAGAGGAGGCTGAGGGGAGACCTTATCCTTGTCCTAGGGAGCCTGCTTTGGCAGGGGGGTTGGACCCGATGATCTCTCGAGGTCCCTTCCAACCCCTACAATTCTACAATTCTATTCTATTATCACGACCTACAACTACCTGAAGGGAGGTTGTAGGGAGGTGGGCGATGGTCTCTTCAGTTGAGTAACAGGAGGTAAGACAAGGGGAAATGGCACAAAGGGCAGGTTCAGATTAGATATTAGAAAAAAGGTTTTTTACTGAAAGAGTTGTTGGGGCCTGGAGCAGGCTGCCCAGGGAGGGGGGTTGAGTCACTGTGCCTGGATGCCTTTAAAAAAAAAAAGGGTAGATGAGGTATTTAGGGATGTGGTTTAGCATAGGATGGGAATGGTTGGGCTTGATGATGTTAAAGGTCTTTTCTAACCTTGTGATTCTGTGATATAGGTATCTTTTATATTTATTGCATTTATGATCCCAGCATCGCAGGCTTTATAGGAGATGTGTACAGCAGTGGTTTTGCTTTCAGGGGATGATCTGTTGCAGTCCTGTTGTCACACTGTACTTGAAATACACAGTAGCCTGAGAAGATGCCTCGATCGCAGTTGACCATGAAGATTTCAGTGAAGTAAGCCAGCAAGCCCTGAAACATGAGCCTCCCAGAAGCGCCGAGGAAACTTCTTGATGATCAGAACACCTTTCCCACAGCCCAGCGTTGGAGCTGGTTGCACAGAGACATTGTGCAGGCAATGTCCTTGGAGGTTTTCAAGACATGACTGGTTAAAGCCCTGAACAACCAGGTCTGGTGCCACGGATGGCCCTGCTTGCACAGGAGTTGGACTAGGCATTCTGAGGTCCCTTTCAACGTGACTTGTCATGTAACCCAATGAACTGAGCAGCAACACCATTCTCTTTTCCTGTGTGACTGGAAACTATTGTGGCATTTTGATTCTTGCAGCTACCATCACTGAGTAATTAACTGCTGGATACAATGCAGGGCAGGCTTAGGTGCTAACTGATTCCTGTGGCTGTTTAAGTGGCCAGAATGCTGTGGTTTCCAAGACTAGGATCTGGATCTCATCAGTACTGCAGTGATAAATCACTTCCACAAAGAGGAAATCTAACTAATTGTATGTGGGAACACAGCCTTAGAAGAAATGTGAAGATTTATGGGAACCGTTGATATTTTAGTCTCCACTTACTCATCTTGGCTTTTTGTGGCGATAATCGATTCCAGTGCTTGTCTTTATCAAATAGAGCCACTAGAGGGGGAGAGTGTAGTGAGCAGCTGGTGAGGAACAACCTAAAGTGCCCTGGTTAACAGCTCAAGGATACCTGGTGCTCGTCTGTTTGATTCTTAGGGACAGAATTCCAGCATGAGCCCAAATTTTCTGGATTTTTAGACTAGTGAGAATAGAAACTGTTCAGTGTGCAGAATTCTGGTGGGCTTTTTTAAATATGTTTGTACATATTGTATATGTATAAATGAAAAATTTATATTCCTGCTCCTAGTTAGTAGCAGAAGCTTTTAAAACATGATGCTGTTGATGTCAGTGATACTTTTGTCATCACCAACCTGCGTTGCCTGGAAGAATTTTGAATGTTTTCATCTAGCTTTACTATTTCTCGCTGCTGTAAAATACCAAAAGGCAGCAATGATTGTAATTTGCTTCCTACTTTATTTCTAACAGTCTTTAAAAGTTGCATTATGACTACTTTTTCTGGCTCTGGGATCTAATGGCAGTGTAAAAGAAACTGAGATTTAAGAGGATTTTCTTTAGTTTTTTATATATGTTTAATTTTTTTATATATGTTTATGGTTGGACTTGATGATCTTCCAAGATCTCTTCCAACCTTGTGATTCTGTGATTAAAACATTTTTGTCTTGTTAGAATCCTTCAGGTTCCAGCTGCCTATTCCCCTCTTGATCCAGATGCACCACCAACATTAACCACTTATTTAATGAAGAAAAGCAATCTTCAATATGTTCTTGTTGAGAATGACAAAATAAATGTAAGTGTTCAGACGGCATTAAAGGGCGATTTAGAAATGTGTAGCTATTGAGATTGTAGGCTGTTTTAATAAGCTTGGATGGGGCTGTTTCATTTCCCCGTGTCAAGAGGTTGTCTTTCTCATGCAGAAAAGAACGTAATTGAAATTAGAAGCACAAAGTACTTCTCCTGTTCAGAAAAAATGCCGACTTTTCTATTATAGTGTTGCCCAGACAAGCTTGCTGGGCACTGGCATTTTAAGGTTTTTTCTCCATAAGTCAATGTTGAGACTAGGAAATCTTTGCTGAAAATAACTTTTGCATTTAATTCTTTGGTTTCCTTTTGTCCAACTCCTCATGAACCTTGTAACCTCACTCTATTCAATGGGAATAGACAAGATGGGAACATCTAGTTGTAATTCAGAGTTCTTTGTCTTTTGCATAATTCTTTTGTATATTTTTTCGTTATTTGCTCAGAAAATTGTTTTTTTCCATTTATCAAGTCTGTGTTGACCCGTACTGAATACATGTGATGTGTGTCCTTCAAAAGTAGAGGCATGAAAAATCACAGCTCCTTTGTATGAAATGCTGCTTCATATTTCATTGCAAACGATAGAACAATAGCAGTGCATCCTGAGTTCTGCTGTTTAAACAGTTTATTTTCTTTTACAGAAATTCCAGATGTCCCATGTTGGTTGGCTTTACCACGGTTCTTCCACAATAGAGCATGTTGGTGTAACTCTCTTCCAAGTGAGCTTGAGCAACACTGATTTAAATTCTCAAGTAGATGATATGAAAAGTAAATACGAACCTTTAGAAGCTGTGGGTGACTCACCGCCAGGATATACTGTTTGCCCAGATCAAACCCAAGTAAAAACATCAGAAGGAAGTTCCATGGACGTTGACTGCAAATTCCCTTTAGCATACATCTTGCATACATCAGGGACTACAGGGATCCCCAAAATAGTCAGAGTGCCTCATAAATGTATAGTGCCAAATATTCAACATCTTAAGTAAGTGTGGTTTCCAGTTTCCTTTTAAATGTTTTTACAAATTTGACATTTAGAGACTGTTTAATACTTCAGAGGAGTGTAGATTGGTTTTTTTCTGGCACTGCTTCACTTCCTCCTTCCTTGCCTTTGTTGTTTCCTAAGTAGCATTGTATAAAATTTTGTTCCTTTAAATGTTATTTGTAATGTTTTAATGGTGATTTACATGAATTTTTGAGGAGTGTTCTTCAGATAATACACTATTGCTGTAAGTATTGTACTCTGGCTTGCGGTTTAAAAGAAATAGATAACAAAATTATCTGTTCACAGTTACATTTAGTGTGTTCTGTAGTTTTAACGTCTTAATTCCTTTTTAGGCTCCTTCAGTTTATTTATGTTTAATTTAGTATTTTCTAAAAAAAAAATCTATTATGGAAAATACCACAAGAGTAGCTCTTAAGACCTTAGCCTTGCTGAAGTGCATTTCTTTCATGCTGCTCTTCCAGTCTGGAATTTTTTTTGAGAACGTGCATCAGATTTGTAACTCCTCCCTTTCTTATTTTAGATCCATATTTGAGATCACACAGGATGATGTGCTATTCCTGGCTTCTCCTCTGACATTTGATCCATCTGTGGTTGAGCTGTTCATTGCTTTGACAAGTGGAGCCTCTATCCTTGTAGTACCAAACACTATTAAAATGATGCCTGTGGAGCTGTCTGCTGCTCTGTTTCACCGTCACCATGTGACAGTGTTGCAGGTAGGCAACACAAAGATAAGTGTCTTTGGTGTCTCACCTCTTACCTTTGCCAGCGTGTACTGCTTTTTCATCAGCCCTAATGGTGATAGAGGAGCACTACTCCTTGAAAGCACAGCTAGCTCATGCTGGCCTTTCTGCTGTAGCGTGGTAGCTGTTTAGAAGATGATAATTTGATCACAGCCTTGAACATTTTGTGACAAAAACCCAATGAACTAAAGATAAAACCGATATTCACCTTAAGAAACCATTAATTCTTAAGGATTAATTAAATTATACTGTTAATTAAGCAGTTCTGAGGAATCTGTTAATGTAAATTGTTATAGACATTTTTAGTACTTGATCTTAGTGTCCTTCCTCGGGAAGTTTTAATGATAGTCTCTAAGCTAAAAAACTACAACTAAACCAGCACCATTTATAGGGTGATAAAACCATTATTGTTTTTGCAATCATGAGAGCAAGAGAATAATTGATTTCACAGCAACACCTACTGTTTTCAGGCCACCCGTTTATAAGAGGTGCCTCTTACGTGTTGGAATAGATTGTCTCCTACATGATCTCAATTTTAATAGCTCTGCAGAAGAACACTGAAGATTGGTGCTGATAGTGCTCGTTAAGGGCTTTACACAATAAACAAAATCTTACCAAAACCCAGCAGAGTTTATATTGGTGTCTGATGGTTGATGCCATAGCTGATTGTTAAGTACATCCACAATATAGCTATGCAGTGGATATGATAAAGCAGGAAGAGGTTTATACATATACTGAAAAAAATACAGCAGGTCTTTCTCTTTTTATTTTTTTCTCTTTAAATGTATCATTCAGGCAACACCAACACTTCTCAGAAGGTTTGGAGCTCACATTATTAAATCAACAGTGTTGTCTGCAAATACTTCACTCCGTGTCTTAGCCCTTGGTGGTGAAGCATTTCCCGTACTGAATCTCTTGAAAAGTTGGAAGCACAAGGAGAACAAGACAAGTATTTTTAATTTATATGGTGTTACCGAAGTATCAAGCTGGGCCACTTGCTACAAGATTCCTGAAGAGGTTTTTAGTCCTGATTTTAGGTAGGAAATGTCACTGTTTTCATGGCTTGGCATGTGAATGATGAAATTCTCTAGAAATAGAACCTCTATCTCCTGTTTCCAGGGCTACCGAGTCCTCATGAGTGTTTATGTTGGTAGAAGTTACGTTGGTGTTTTATGTCGAAGTAGAGTAATCCGTCCTCTTGTTCTCTAGTACAGCCCCCTCAAGTTAAAGTTGTTGATGGGTGATTCTTGAACCACTAAACTGCAGTCTGAAGTCCGGTGTACTTGAAGATGTATTAAGTTTCATGTAACATGTCCTGATGGTCTCTGTTTTGGTCTTCTCTGTATCTAGACCTCTTTCTCATTCCAGCCTGTGATTCCACACTCTGAACCTGGACGAGCCTAGTCCGGGGTGTGCTGTCTTTTATTATGTGGCAATCTTGAATCAATGTTGCATTTCTGCAGGGAAGTGGCTCCAACCCACTTTGCTAGTAACTTCAGTTAGCCACACTCTTGCTCATCATGAGGCCTTTCCAGGGAGACCTTGCATGTTTGGAGAGAAGAAAACTAACACAGCTATCAGTTAGGGTTAAGAAGTGGGGCTCTCTAACCGATAATCATACCCTTAGAACAAAGATGGGCTGACAGCTTAGCACTATCAAGTTCAGAATGTTTCTTCTGAGATTTACTTACTTGAAGCAAAAGTGCTCAAAGATTACATTCCAGTCTAAACATTAGATATACATGTCTCTTACTGTTACTGTGCTTTTGTCTACCATTTTTTAAAGTCCATAAATAATTAAGTGGAGACTAGACACTGAGGTTTTTTTCTGATACTGGTTAATATGCTATTCAGCAAATGATCCTACTGATACTGCTTGACTAGAATGGCTCATCCAAGGTCTCGGAGGAATTTTACTTAGGCTTCCAGAACTATTTTCCTCTCATCATTTAACACTGCCTTTTTCACTCAGTTACTGATTTTGAGAGTTGCAGGAGTGTCGAGGTTGTGAAAGGTGCTTCCAGTTAGCTCAGCATTTTGTTTGCTCTCTGAAAGGTTTAGTGATTCCCTGGTGTGATAATTACACACATGACTTGAGTTAGATGTGCCCTGTGAAGTGGGGTGTTTTGGACAAATGATGCAATGCATCAAACTTGTACTTAAACCCTTGAAGACTGAAAATGGTGTATGGTCATAAAGTGTTGTTAAATTATCATGGAAAACTCATTCTGTTCTGTTTTCTCTGAGTTCAAACATTACCTTCGCCTCAGTGAAACTGTTTTTTATACTCAAAGCTTATGTGCTCCAAGAGATAATGTGTTGTTCATCAGTCCTAACTAACGTGCAGTTACAGTGATGGAAGTTTTTGTAGTCTCTGGCTGTTGCCTTCCACCCTTCACCTCTAAGCCTGTCCCTCTAAGCCTCATGGCAAAGGGAATTTGGCTTCCTTTGCAGTAAGCAGCCCCAGATACAGTAAAAACAGGAGAGACCATTTTATGTTGTCTTCATTTCTTAGTAGAAAGGTAGGGCAGTTGAAGAACAGTGGGCTTTTATTTTTGCTAGCTAAATGATGAAAAATGCCACAGTTTTTAGAGAACACTAGAAAATGAAATAAAATCAGCACAAGGTTAGTGCCATAGTAGTCTGCATCCCTCAGTTCCTTAGATAACTTTGGCAAAATTAAATGTCTGATTCCAAGTCTCTTAATAATAATAGGCAAATGAGGTGGTGCTTTATTTTTGCTGGTTTATGATATATGTAGGAATCTTGGGGTTTTTTTTAAGCAATGTTAAATTCTGCTTTTTTTTGATGGTGTGGGTTAGCCCCAGCCAGCAAATAAGCCCTACACAGCCACTCATTCACCTCCCCTCGCAATGGGGTGGGAGAGAGAATGGGAAGAGTGAAAGTGAGAAAACTTTGTGGGTTGAGATAAAAACAGTTTAATAGGGCACACACACAAAAAGGAAGAGTGATGAACAGCACGATTTCTCATCACCTGAAGTGTATGTCACATGAGACCTGCCCTTCCAGCTGCCCAGCCTCAGCCCAGACGTGCAAGTAAACAAGACAAGGAATTCATTCCCCACTTCCCAAGGGCAGGCAGGTGTTCAGCCTTCCTCAGGAGAGCAGGGCTCCATCCTGTGTAACAGTGACTCGGGAACGCAAACGCCATCACTCAGAGATCAATGATGTGCAAGGCCCCAGGAACCTCAGCTGCCAATCAACTTCTCAGCCCACCCCCAGTTATAAATGAAACATGATGTCATAGGGTATGGAATATCTCTTTGGCCAGTTTGGGTCAGCTCTCCTGGCTGTTTCCCCTCCCAACTCCTTTGGTGCCTCCTGATTTCTTGACAGAATGAGAGGCTGAAAGTCCTTGACAGTAAGTAAAAACATCAGTGTGTTATCAACATTCTTCTCATCCTAAATCCCAAACACAGCACTACACCAGCTACCAGAAAGAAAATGAACTCTATCCCTGCTGAAACCAGGACATTAGGTTTTGTCTTTGTGTTGGGACTCCCCCGTAGCATGGAGCATGCATACTGAATATCTGTGGTGCTTTCTCGTATCTATTTGTGAAGCAATTATATTTTAAAGCTGACCAGAGAAAAGAAAAGGAGAAGATTCTTGCTTGCCAGAAACACACATTTTACAAAATTTGACTGCTTTTTAGTCAAATTGAGATGAAGAATACATCGACTGATCATAGAAAAGGAGAAGTTTCAACAGCCTAAATAACAGTTGAACAAGAATTATTAGGTTAAAATATGAGACTTGATGATAGAAATTCCACTGGAATGCACACCTAACTTCATATATTACCAAAGTTATTTAAAGTTACTATGCTTTTTGAAATGTGCTTTACTGAAAAAAATATATTATCCTCCCACTCAGAAATAGTGTCTCTGTTTGATAAATGAGGCTCTGTATGTGCTTGAAGAGGCTAAAGCGTGAATGGAAAGGAAGGAGTTGGTCTGCAGAATGAAATTAGTTTCTTTCATTTCAGTCTTTTCTGAAAAGAGTTTTTTTTCTGAAAGCCACAACATCACTAATAGAATAAAAGCTTTAACTAGGTAGGGCAGGGAAAGAATTAATTAGAAAGCAGTTTCATGTGTTGAAGTTGGTTCTTAGGGGACTTAAAAGCTGGCTGAAACTTGGAGGGTACTCTCAGGGTATCTCAGGGTCCATTGAAGCTTTATTTTCTGACATTTTGTGGATTTTGGTATGTGATAATGAAATCCATGCACACTGATGACGTTTGTTAATTTTGAACAAATTGAGATGTTTTTAAAGAAGAAACATTTGTAAGAAGAGGCCCCAAGCACCTACTTTTGCTCTAATAGCAAGTCTTTAAAAGGCTGAATGATAACTCATTTCTGGAACAGTTGTTTTGTGTTGAAAAAGTAATGATTTTTTACTGTTTCTCTCTTTAATATATTTAGAACTGATTTCCCTATACCTTTGGGATCACCACTCCTTGGAACAAAAGTTGAGGTCAGAGATACCAATGGTTCTGCAGTTCTGGAAGGTGAAGGACAAATATTTATAGGTGATTTTATATTTCTCGTTCTCCTAAGATACTTTTCTTAATGAACTGAGTTTTAATGATACACTGGTTGTTTTACTTGGTTTCTGGCTCTGATAAACAGATTAATATAGCATTTTAAGTTCCCATTGTGCTGGGAACCTTCTGATGGTATTTTAGGTTGTTGGAAGGACAGACAGGACATTACTGCAATTTTATCTGCAGACTGTGCCTTAATTATACTGACTTTTCTTTCCCTCCTTGCATTTTGACATTCTCAGTTGAAGTAGTTTCTGTGTTTTATCTGCATAGCCCAGTTTGTACGTTGCAGGAGTTCAGGCATTGATGCTAATCTTTTAGTACTGCTTCCAGTGCTAGTTAAAGTTTAGGATAATCTGATAACATACTCTTCATAATTTCCTTTTAAAGTTTGCCATTTAATGTATGCACCCATGATCTTTTCTTATATAGGTGGTGAAGAACGAATCTGCTTTCTCGATGATGAAATAACTGTACCCTTGGGCACAATGAGAGAAACAGGGGATTTTGTAAGAGTTCAGAATGCAAAGTTGTTCTTCTTGGGTCGGAAAGACAATCAGATTAAACGTCACGGCAAACGTTTCAATACTGAATGTTTGCAGCAGGTAATCTAACATTGAGTGAGTTGGGTATGCCAGTATAGAGGAGGGATAAGGAACACATTGTTATCATCAGAAATGGGTATTTACTCATCTTCGTATGACTTTTAGGAGTCTTAAATAAATGTGGAAGTTGTGTTATTGATGATCTAGTCACATAATTTAGGGAGGAGTTTGGTTCTGAGTTCTCAGAAATCTGTTTTATTGTATGGTTTCTTCCAGCAGAATTCAGAACTAGATAAACACCTGAAAAATACTGAGTGATGCACTGCACTGCTTGCTACAGTGATTGTTCTACAAGACTGAATGTCAGGCTCATGGTTTATATCTATCTCATTCATGGCATTTAGGCAAATATATGTATACCTCTGAGTTTGGTTTTATGTGAAAAAGCACAAACTTCAGCTACAAGAGAATGCATTTCATAGAACGTTATGTAGGATTGTGAGATGATACTAATTTTCAGTGTACTTATTTTAATTGTAGTTTTTACTCCTTTTGCTCTCTTGATTTCAAAGCAAAACTAATATTTTTTTAATTACAGGCTGCTGAAGATCTTTGTCAGGTAGAAGCTTGTGCAGTGACCTGGTATCAGCAGGAAAAACTTATCCTGTTTGTTGTACCCAAAGATGATTTAGAAAAGAAAGAAACACTTAAAGAACTCCAGAAACATCTACCAGCTCATGCAGTCCCTGACGAGCTTGTACTGATTAAAGCTTTGCCTTTAACAACACATGGTAAACGAAACTATTAAGTACCTTTGCTGCTTATTTTAACGGTCCTTTTTTTTCCATAATTGACCAAAATGCAGTGCCTGATTCATACCTTTTAAATACATAGATTGGGTAACTGACTTGTGGTAGGAGCTGATGACCACTTACTGTGTTTTCTTGATAGTGTTTCATTCAAGAGTCATATAAATTTAGTATTAACACTGCACATTTTTTTTCTGCAATAGGACCCTTAGTTCAGCTGGGGAAAGATCAGGCACTGAAGGTGGGATTATGTGGGCGGCTAGGATAAATTTTGAAAAACCTTGTTGGGTTCTGCTAGGTTGATTGACTGGGTGAAAAAATAAATAGGTGCAGTTGAGTGTGAATAAGGTAGTGTGTACAAGAAGAGAGTGATTATTTGGGCAGAGCAGGTTTTGGAAGTGTAAATGATAAAAAAGCAATGAAAAAACCCATACTTTATTTTCTACAAAGGCAAAGTTGATATATCTGAACTGAACAAGATTTACCAGAACCATCTAAACTCCAGAAGGCGTGACAGTAAGCTGAGTGGCGCAGAGGAATTGTGGGAAAGATTGCAGTATTTATGGAAGGTAGTATTTTGAGCTGCCTTTTTATCTTTGCAAGTGGATCATTATACATGTGTCAGGAATTAAACAGTTTTTAAAAGTATGACTAATGCCACCAGAACGTTCTAGCTGCCTATAGATTTAAGCACTACAGCTCTTTCTGTTCAGTTAATACTTAAATATAGTCGCTCTGCAGTGGCTGAGAGGGAGTCATTTATGTTTCTCTATCAGATAAAACTGCAGGCTGTGAGCTATAAGCAGTTAGCATAGGAAGGGCATACCCTGTCAGTAGCTTCTTGAATACTGCTTCACATGTCAAAGAAGGTGTCTGTAAGGGAAACAAGGAACTGGGACATGAAAACTTTGCACAAAATTGCTGCTGTGTTAGTAGAGTTTCTTATTTCTCAAGATAATTATGAAGAGTCTTATTTTAAATAGATAGCACAGTTGCACAACTGTTTCTTGTACTGTTTGTATTGTTTCTAGATTTCTGTGCTAAAGACTTATTTTTCAAGGCATTGGAATGTGATGCCAAACAGTATTTTTTATTTTTTTTTAAGATAGACTTCCGAGTTTCAGCTGGAAGTGGAATTTGCTGTGGCTAGGGCTTGAACAAGTAAATGTAGCAAAATTAGTAACACAATTTGCCTGTGCTGGTAATTGTTCTATTGGTGGTTGTGGAAGTGATAACCCAAAGGGATGGGATGTGTCCTAGACCCATGATGGACAGCAGAAGGTGCCCTCTAAAACCAGAGGATTTGGACTTTCAGTCCCAGACTTAACAAGCAGGGAGTACAGTGACAGGAGACATAGTAATCACTGTTGAAGTAACAATGCCAAATCCAAAGTCCTTCATGAATCGAAGGGGCTACAGCTTGAAAAGTAGGTAGATAAATAGGTAACTGAAATAATTCAGAAGTAAAAGATATCAGTTCTATATAAGTTTTATGAGTAAAATAAAGCACCTATACCAATGATGTCAAAAGACATCAGTGTTTCATCTGTGAAGCTGTCATTGGTAAATGGTATTGAGATTGGAAACAGCCAACAAAATACAGCAAAATTTGCTTTAATTCCTTAGTCTGCAGAATTGGAATTGAGTAAAACATGTTGTGATGCGGAAATAGTATGTCCCTGTTTCCTCATTCTTCCCCAACTTTTATTCCAATACTACCTCTCTTGGCAATATTTTGTTGGCAATGTTTCATGTGATTTTTTGCAGAGTAAAGAGTTTCCTCAATTGTTGATTTTTAGTGAGACTTCTGGGTGTTCAGGTGTTTTTTACCCAACTTAAGTCTTTGTATGTGTGACATAGTGTAACACCCATGGACTGTTACCTCTTTTCTTCTTTCCTCTAGTCTGTTCTGGGTGTCCTCGGTGATTCCAGTGGAATTTCTAAAGATGCAGTATTTCTCTACAGTGGTGGAGATTCCTTAAAGGCTCTACAATTTTGTGATGAAATTGAGATGCTGGTAGGCAGAGCAGTGCCTGGACTTCTTGAAGTTATTCTCAGCCACTCGATTGAAGAGGTTTTTAGACATATTTGTAAAATTCTGTTTCCAGATGAAGACCAGTTGATGAATTATGACAGTGCTTTAAAAAGAAAGTTAAGTGGGAGCAGTGGAGAGGAATTCCATGGGAAATATATTAAACTGGAATCTGAAAGAGGCCTTGAGGTTGCTTCAGGGTTAATTTCATTTATTGCGCTAAGCAGAGGAAATCGTTTGTTTTCTATGAATTTCACCAAGACTTCTATGCAACCCAATAATACAGTGCAGGTAGCAGTGGAACTGCTACAGCAACCACCCTTTCTGCATTTACTGACTCCAGGTGGAACAAAAAGCCAGCTACAAAGGCATGAAATGGAGAACAGAACTTTAACAGCCATGAACAATGCAAATAAAACCGACTGTTGCTCCATCCAGCAAGGGCATGCAGGATGTAGCCATGTAACTACAGCAGAGTTGGCATTACATGTAAGATGGAAGTCAAATACAAGAAAATGTGTTGATGCATCACCACTGCTTATAATACCATCTAAAGAAGAAGTGTCTGCGTCTGTGTATGTCGGCTCTCACTCTCATGCAATGCAGGCGATTGATCTAGATTTGGGAGAAATAAAATGGGAGAAGAACCTTGGGGATCGCATTGAATCTTCTGCCTGCGTGTCTAAGTGTGGCCATTTCATTGTTGTCGGTATGTCTTTTGTTTTAGCCCTCATTTGAAGTTCTTCTTTCTGCTAAAGACAAGATGAATGACAGAGTATCTTGTTTCTTACCTCTGGATGCGCTCCATCTGCACTTACCTATAAACTTCCATATCTGCTTCAAAACTAATTTATTATAAACAAAAATAGAGGAAGAAGTAATTTAAGTTTCATGATAGCCAGGGATGGAGCTTATCTAACATAAACATCTGTGTTTTAGGATATGACAATTTATTAATAAGGCCTTATTAAGGAATAGTCAATGGGTATGGTTTCTTTTTAGCAGTGGATTAAGGTGTGACCTTTAAACTTTTTAACAAAAAGTATGGAGAGGTGATACGGTCTTAAAATGTCTTTAAAAATTAATAGAAATACAGATTAGTACATGGTGCCTCAGATTATTTTTCACTGAGTTTAATTATCTCCTTTGACTCCTGTTTGGAAATGTACAGAACAAGTTCGGATAGTTTTTTGGTTTTATCACGTCTTTTGTCTGTTGTTGGCATTATTCATGTTAGTGTTAACCTTTTAGCTAATATCTATCACTGGTTAGCAGAGATGTCCAGGTGATGAGGTTTTCTATGCAAAGCTAATGTTACTATCTTTTTGCTAGTGTTTTGATTTTGATTTACTCCGATAACAAAATTAAATGTTTGATAGAAAGGCAGTGAAATAAGTATATTCTAAATGTAACCTGAAAAGAACACAGAGAACAATCAACTCTGAATGTATGACCTATCAGCAAAGCTAAAAGAAGAGGAGCTTTGGAAAATGTTTTGAAACTGAACCTTATGAGTCATCTTAGTTCTTCCCAGCACTGCTGCAGCTAAGAGCATAAATCACACCGTTATTACAAATATTCATTATCCTTTTTTCCTCCCGTTGTGTTTTGTTTCACACAGGTTGTTATGATGGCTTAGTGTATGTGCTTCAAAGCAGTGATGGAGAAATACACTGGACCTTTGTCACACAAGATGCTGTGAAAAGCTCTGCAGTTGTGGACGCTTCCAGTGGCCTAGTCTACGTAGGATCGCATGACCAACATGTGTATGCTTTGGATATTTATGTAAGAACCTAGACTAACTTTTATGTATAGAGGAATAAATATCCAACTTGAACACTATTTGTAGTACACCAGATGGAGCTCCACTGGTGGTGGTATTGTCAGGAGCCCACAGGTACCTTCTACAATAGTTTAGACTGCTTGAAGAGGTTATTAGAATTACATGGTAGTAAATAGTTTTAGTGTTTAGATATGATGTTCTCAGCTGTGGTTCTTGTGCTACTTGTCCTGAATGAAACCAAATCTTAAGTTTCTTAGTTATTAAATTCTCTGTGGGTATTACAGAGTAGGGTGCTGAGCTAGAAATAAAACTATGGCTTAATGGTGAGAGAGAATCTTACATTCTGAAACAGCAGATGAAAGGAAATGGAAAATAAGAGGGGCTGATACTGTCTCTTCATTAGCTCAATTTATTTACTGGAAGAGAAAGTAGCCAACGGCATATGTGTTCCTATAATAGCATGTAGATTATATCTCTACTTCTTAACTAGTATTTGCAAAGTAAAGTAAATGCCGTGTTTGGTAAGCTTTGATATTTTAAGATCTTTTTAAACATGAGTTTTAACTTTAATTGAAAAAAAAATCTTGTATTTACAGAAAAAGGCATGTATGTGGAAGTTACATTGTGAAGGTGGAGCAGTGTTTTCATCTCCTTGTCTAAGTTCTTTTCCACATCATCTTTATGTTGCTACACTAGGAGGACTGTTCCTGGCTGTAAACCCAGTATGTACCTTTGCTTACTTGTCTTTGATCCCAACCTCAAATTTAAATGCATTTCTGACATTAAGATCACTTTTCTGATGAAAGGAACTAGATAATCATTTGGAATCATAAAGTATTTTTTCACTTGAGAGCCTTATAATTATACAAGTTAGCATAATCATTCCTGTATAACAGAAAGCTATCTGGTGATAAAGACAACTGAAGTGACTTGCTTGAATTTACGTGCTGACTGTAGGCCAAAGTTAAAACCAGTGTCTTCTCATTCCCATATGCTATCTTGTCAGGTAAACTAGTGAGTGAATGAGTGCATGTCTGTAGATTTGGTTTTTTTACTCCCTCCCTTTGACAGTAGGGTCAGAAAAAACCTCCAACAAAACCACACACAGCATTTACTGAAATAAGAACAGAATAGAGAAAGAAGCCCCTTCATTCCTCCTTGTAGTCATTTAAAAAGCTGACCTCCTTAATCTTGGACTGCTATTCTGTTCTCTGCACTGGGGAAATGACATCCTTGAGAGATGTGGAGCAATTTCATGGTTTTTCTGAGGGATTGTTGGCTTACAGCTGGTCCTGCCTGATAAAAGGAACAGTCACCTGGAGCAACTGTTCATGTTTTTATACTCACACAACCCAAAGCATCAGGCCTAGCCATCTGTACCTCCACCCACTAGCAGTTTCCTCAGTAATACCCAGCCTAGTGCTAGAAGCCCAGTGCATGGTTTTGCAGCTCTAGGGGCTGTGGTTAAGAAAAAAAAAAAAAAAAAGATTATTTTTTTTCTGTAATCCTGAGTAACAGATAGTTGAGAAATCTAGGTGTAACTGCAAGTGATTATTTATAAAAATAGGAATGTGCAGGCTATGTTAGGAGCTTATTGTCACAATCATCAATTGTGGGTTCCAGCATTTCCTACAGTATTTATAGTTTATGACATAATCAATAGGACTTACTTTCAAGATATCCTCACCTCTGGTCCTTGTCATATACTGAGGACCTGGGAATGGAATCAAAAAGTAATCTATCATTCACTAGAACTACTACTACTGCACTATTACCATTATTATCTTGCCTAGGGGGAGGAAGAGTCAATCGGGGATACTGAATATCCCAGGGAAAATGCTAAACATTTTATTAGAATAAGATGTCAAGAGTAGTTGGGCTTCTGGTATTCTGTTCTGCATTCTGGGTGGGAGACACCTGCTTTTCTTTGCTTCCCTCCCATCCCCCCCCCCCAACCCCCCCCCTAATTCTTAAAGGTGGGCCAAGCTGTGAAGGAAGGGTGATTTTTCTGCAGCTTCTTACAGTTGTGTTAAGCATTGGTTATTCCATGTTGTCATTTACAGGTGACAGGGAATAAAATTTGGAAAAACTTCCTGGGAAAACCACTCTTCTCCTCTCCTCACTGCAATGAGACCTATGTTTGCATTGGGTGTGTGGATGGCAACTTGTATTGTTACACCCATTCTGGAGAAAAGGTAAAAGTGATGGTGATTTTTTTTAATGTTCATCATAAAACCCTGAATATTTATTAATACTGTTTTCTGAGGTTTAATGATTAACATGCATCTTTTTGTGAACCAAACAGAAGTGTCTGTTTTGGAGAGGAGAAAGTAGAAAACCTGTTTGCCCAGGGTAGTCTGTACAGTTCCTGGCAAAACCACAAACTCCCAGGTTGCTTGATACAGTAACAATTTCTAGCTCAGAGCTTACACCCAAAGTAAATGGTTCAGAGTGGTGCCAGCAAATGAAATGGTGCAATTTTGGTTTGGGAGTTCTTCAAGCTTGTTTAAAGTCATCTCTTCTAAAGATGTGAGCTGTTTAGAAGTAAAGGTTTAGAATGTTTATGTGTTTACCAAAAAAATGCCAAATTGTAGTTCTGGCAAAATATGTGTCAGCCTTCACACTAAGTTGAATGTAAATGTAGTTCCTCTGAGATGAACATGGTTTGTATTTGGTGTTAAAACAACTGCTGCTGGTTCTGTTTGTTCACCTGAGATGCAGGATACGTGGCAATTCTTAAGCCTTTTCAGATTATGAAGTATGTGTTAGCCTGTGCCCTGCTCTCTGTCTGCTTGCAGCAGTGTTGCAGAACTGGTACTCTCTAGAGGAGGGATCTGCACATCATTAGGATGAGCAGAGGCAATCTGTATTACAAAAGGAATATTTGCCTTTCTGGCAAAGAGCAGCATTGTCAAAGTTCAATGCTAATCATGCAACAGCCCAAAAATACCCTTTTTCCCCAAGTTGGCCATCTTTATGTAGACCTTACTGAAGGTAGCAACTCTTGCACATCTATTTTATGAGTCTTTTTACCACCTACCCCCTGTGTAAAACCTAACTTGCAATTTGACAAGTATTTACCAGCTCTCACGGAAATCTAGTATGCGCTTGAAACAAAGTGCTCTCCTGTCAACAACTAGTCTATTAAAAAAGTACACTTACTGTCACACTGATAATGTGAACAACCTTTGGTAATGGGTAGGTATGTTCTTTCTGTAGGTTTGGCACTTTTCCACTAATGGACCAGTGTTTTCATCTCCATGCATCTCGAGTTTAACTAAGCAAGAAATATTTTTTGGCTCCCACGACTGCTTTATCTACTGTTGTAACATGGAGGGTAATTTACTGTGGAAATTTGAAGCCACTTCAAGTGTATATGGAACACCATTTGTTTTCCAAAGCGATGACTTAAAGAACAGAATTCTTTTGGCAGCGGTATCTACAGATGGCAGAGTGTGGATCCTGAATGCCAAGAGTGGAACAGCAGAAGGAATAGATAAGCTTCCAGGAGAGGTTTTCTCTTCCCCTGTAGTATGGGGAACAAAGCTTGTTGTTGGCTGTAGAAATGATTATGTTTATTGCCTAGATTTGCATATAACAGGAAAAAAGAACAGCTGAGGTATTAGGCTGTTTCTGTTGTTTACATTTGTAAATTAAGAATTTTAACTTTTAACTTGATTTCTGAAGCTAAGGCAGGCAATTGCATATGCCTGGTAATAATGGCCTGCTTCCTATAATTTGTATAGACTGAATGGCTCATCTTGGCCCTCCATTCAGTCAGGCATATACTTAAACTCCATTGAAGTCAGTAGGAGTTACTTGTATTCCAAAGTCAAGAGTATACTTTCATGTGTATATTTATTAAATTTCAATGTCAGGTGCAGTATGAGTTCCTAGATGAAGCGTGCACTGCTCAAATCAACCACTGTCAAATCATGTTTTAAGAGATTTGAATGAATGCTCTCTACAGTGTCTTTACAGAGTACTGTTAATAAAGGATTGTGTAAATTGGTTTTGGTTGTCTTTAAAGTCCTAAATGAAATTACCAGTGGTCTTTGAACGTCAATCAAGTATATTTGCAGTGACAAAAAATCACTTAACTGAGATAATCTTCCTGATTATGAGTCTTCTAAAAGAACTATAGTAGAAACTGTTATCTCACTCTGCTGAGCCATCTACTTTGAATTCTGACAGCTGCAACTAAAAAAGTAGAAGTTGCACTGGATACGTTTCTTCATCACGTCTGGTTCCCCTGTTGTATCATTAGCAAACACACAGGCAAGGCAGCTGTAGCTCTGTAAAAAGTTCTATTTATAAAGCAAACCTGAACTGCACTGTTAGCAAAAGGACACACAGAATGCATACATCATTGATTAAGTAATTTTGACTGGGTTACAGTTTAATAAGAATTAAAATGACATTAGTATAATAAACAATTGCACTTTAAAACATTTGAAAAATTAAAAAAGTACACAACAAATACCCCACAATTATACATCTTATAGCTTTTATACATTACTATATGAACATAGAGGTTAATCGTATATAACCTTGTCAGAAGAAATGGTATTTTGTGTGTATAAGTTACAAAAAATTGAGACAATATACTACATAGTGGTTGGTTTGGTTCTTAAAACATTTTTGCAGTTTTGAACTCGGTAGTAATGGTTTGGTTGTATTTTTACAGATTTCCAACAATTTATCAGAAATGGTTGCAACAAAGCTAAAGCAAAGTAACACTTCACTTCATTGGTATTTAGTGCAAATTTTTGTTAATTTCACATGAAATGTCACTGTTGAACATGTACACTTTAGAAATGTTTCCATCAAGTACTGTACATAATACAGTTTCCATGATTACACTAGATACCTTTATGGTTGTAAAAACCCTCTGCTTTGAAGCTTTAGATTAAGACCATCTTTAACAAAAGCTCTAATCTATGTGCTATAAGTGTATTGTATTGGAAAATTGCATCCTTATGTCATGCACAATAGCACCTAATGTTGCTATGCTTTTCAGAATACCAGCATCTTTAATTCTTTAATCCTGATTTACTTCACTTTATATTTTCTGCCTGGCGCCTTCTCCCAAGAAAAAAATCATAAGGATGGATTTCAGGCAGTGTAGTTCTTGTAATTACAAATACATACTGCAGGCTTATGAACTCAGAAAAAGTGTAAATTTAATGTAAAATGCACTAATTCATGATGCTAGCAGAGCAAAAATAATTATGGGCTGGATTCTTTCTTCAGATAAGCTTGCAGAGATTTGATCCGAAAGCGTGGCGGGTTTTTTTTCCCTCACACATTGCCCCATCTCCATATAAAACATTTAAAATACATATATTGAGGATAAAAAGTTACTTTAGCGATTCAGGTTGTAACTGTGAAACTGAGCAAAACCGATGGCTTAAGAGACCCCATGTTGCTGCTGCACACCTACCCAGTCTGGCTCGTCCATTGTGTTTGTGCTGTTGTAACCATGGTACTGATCCAATGTTTTTCTGGATGGCGGGAAATAATTCAATCATGACTTTTGCTGACAAGCCCTTTCTGGATCCTTGGAACAGGAGGATACAGCAGGTTTCATTCTGTTTTCTGCATAATTTAAAGTGCTAATCCTCATGCTGCATACAGCAGTTTGGCTAAAATACTTCCACAAAACATATGTGGTATCATTCTGTAACGATGCAATTTCTTCTCATGAAAATGTCTTCCCTTTATGATGATACAGTCTTAAAGGTTCCTTTGAGCCTTATGGTTATGGAGATGTTCAAATTTGTTACAAAGTTCCTTGTAAAACAGACTTGGGTGTGTTACAGATCTGTTTACTAGAGTGACTTTTCAAAATGTAGACCTAGCTATTTCTGTGGATGAGAAATAGTAAAGTTTTTATTACATATGGACTTTATCCTTTTATGTAAGTGGGAGGGGGTGAACATTTCTATTTTAGTTACACTAAGTGTTCAATTGCCACAGCAGATACCTGAGATGGGGTAAGTAAAAACTTCTTTCTGAAGTGTTCTGGCTGTATTGGTCAAAGTACAGGAAGTTGTGTGAACTACCTGGAGTTACCCATGGAGTAAAGCTAGGAAGAAAGCAGAGTTAAATCTCCTGAGAGTCTCATTGACTCAGTTAACTTCAGTTTTGCAAATCTTACTCCCATGGGAACTTACTGAGACAAGTTCTACAGCTACATGAGCACACAAATAGTTTTACTTATTTTAGTTCCAGTCGATTGATTTAAAGTCATAACCTGCAATCACTGTCTTCATGCATCTTAATATGGCCAAGAACAAATAGTGATGCAAAAAGAGACTCCCTCTCTTCTATCTATAAAGGTTTAGGGTTTTTTGTTAAGCAGGATGAATTGTTTCCTTCCTAGGAGTGAGGGAGTATAGACCTAGTGCATTAATCCTACGATGAAAGAAATTATCTCAGCCTTTGGATGGTACCATTTTTCTACTTACCATTTGCAGGTGGAACGGTATGTCCCAAAGTTCTTCATTAGGAAAGAAGCTTTCAAATAGCAGGTAGAACTGCCAGTTCATACAGTTTAACATTTAAAAAAAATGAGGAATAAGAGAAGGAAACATGCATCTTGCCTTAATTTTCAACAATGGACTGCTGAAAAAAAAATCTCAGATCTCTACTTAAGAGTAGAGAAGTAAAATTCCAGAACTGAATACCCACAGAATTTAAGGAGCTTCTGAACTGGAGTTCGTGCTATGATATTAAAATTTACATCCAGTATCTGAGCATTCCTAAATTTTTGAGAGTCTGGCTCTGATATTTTTTGCTGTGACCTTTTAGCTATTTATCGAAGCAATGAAATATATGACTTGAGTAGATTTTACAATAAGCTAGAGCAAAATGGTAATCAGTTTGGTTTTCAGTCCTTCAGTACATGCATTTCCAGTTTTGTCATGTGTAAAAAGCTGAATAAATAAAAAGAAAGTGATTAATAGCAGTGGAGATGTAATTTTACACTTTACTTTATGATCTGAGGACAGTCACTCCAGGCTTTTGCTTTCCTCTTGGCTAATGCAAGCCAGGCTGGTTCTGTTGACACAGGGTTAGCATCAGGCGTAGAGAATCTCTTGGCCACCTCCTTTGCCAGTGGGGTTGATGGAACAGAATCTGAAATTTCCACTGGTTTTGATGGAGCACCGAGGGAAGAGAAAAACATACATTAGTTGAACGTTGTACTTTAGCATTCTGCAACAGAGATTTTGCTTCTTGCCTGTGAAGATGCTCTGATCTATAGCTTCTTAATCTTTTAGTTAAGTCTTACTTTTAATTGTATTTGCAAAATAATCAAGTTAGGAGGAGCTGAGTTTCCTTTTTCAGAAGTTACTCTAAGTACTGTAACCCACAAAAGTAGGGACAAAATTTTCAGACTCTCTGAGATCCAGAGAAAACATTTCCAGTTTGCCAGTTTTCTTCTTTACATCAGCTATTTTAATTACACCCACAGTGTACAAACAATAGGAAATGAAGCTGGGTTTTTACTCTCTCTGCAGTTGCTGAGCACATGTAACCCAACTCTTCAGCAGGATTTAGATTCCTTCTTCAGATGGGAGTTCTTAAATAAGCACAGAGAAGACAGCAGTCCTCAGTGAACCACTCTCTCCCGTGAGACCATCCTGAAGAAGAGATGAACCAGCTTCCTCCAACATGTTTGTCACATTTCCTTTAAAATAGTATATTTAAGACAAACAGCTCTCTCAGCAAGAAAATGTGTTGAATAAGCAGCTGATTTCTAACGAGCAACTTTACAGAGCAGAACTGTAGAAGTGTTGAAGTCAGGTGAGAAGATTGCTTAATTCTGACACCATGAATGCCCTTGAAGGCAGCAGGGATTGAAATGAGTCCTGTCTGAAACCTACGGAGTAACTCGTAAAAACTTAGTTCCAAAGTAACTCTTCACTAATCCTCCTTACAGGTTCGGATTTTTTTATGAGCCAACCCCCCCTTTTTTTGTTAAAAGTCCAGATTCAGTCAAAACTACTTGTAGTGGCATTTAATTTTCAGGTTTTGAATGTTTTAAAAATCTTTAAAATTGCACGGACAGCAAACATCATTGTTCTTTCTTTTTAGTGCATCATTAATTATGTCCTTTTAATGAACAGTAGCAGCCACAATTGCTGTAGACCAACACTTTGAAAAGCTAATTATTTAAAAGGTTATGGTAAATGTTGCTATTTTACAGGTTATACCCTCTTATCAGTTCCTGTTATGAGTCTGAAAAACACTGGCTTCTTCAAGCTTTGGGTGTTTTTATAATGTCCTTAGAGGAGGACTCAGCAAACTTTTGTTTTAAACACGTTCTGGCCTGCTATTCTGCTTTAAATGCTCTCCTAATTGTGGAATACCCAAATCACTGTCACCATCCATAATGAAAAATACTTGTATATATGTGTGATTGATAATGGCTACCTGCCTCCAAACGTAGCCAGTAATCACATGAAATCCAGTCACTATTTCCTTTATGGCAAATTCAGTTCTGTGTTTTAACTTTAAAAATCGCTAATTCCTCCTGAAACCCTCATACTGGTGCAGACAGACAGACCGACCAAGGGTAATTGGGGTTTGACCTTTCTTTGATCTTACCTGACATCGATTGTGCTAGAGTTTGACTTCTGCTAGAAGCTTAACTGAACTGACCGAAGAAATTGTAGGTTGTGGCTCGAACCTTCCCCTACCAACCACTGGACTGAGAGGGAGAAGTCCTAAATTCAAAGTGCCAGGCTACCTTCAGCTGAATCAGTTAGGCTTCGCATTTTTTAATGGAACAAGAATATTCCAATTATTCTGGGGTGAGTATTTCTCCTTGGCACACTGGGAGGTGTAGGAATGTAATATGCCTCATTTCCTACACAAATACACCTTGCAGAAGATAAGCATCATTCCCCCTCTGTGCTAACCCCCAACCTAAAGGCAAAACAGTACTGCAGATGCAATTTACAGTAAATCAAATCCCCCAGTGTGTATTAGTCATGTTCCAAAATACAGTTGGATACGGCTTGGAGTCACAGACAATTTCTTTTCTTTTTTAAACTTGAACTGGGGCATTGCTAAGTAAATTCAATAGTGCACCTTAAAAAAAAAAGTTTAAATGATGTACATCCAGTGTAATGGCCAGTACATGAGACTGGGACAGATCGCACTGCTCCGTGCTGAAGGCAAATGTATTTGTAATTCTAGGGGTAGTCACAGGAGAAAAAAATTCATTCATTCATTCATTCACTTAAGAACATGCAATACCATTTTTGAAGTGGATTAATCCTAGAGTAAATCTCAATCTCTCACTGTACCTGTCACAGAAGTTGGAAGGGTGTTCGACTTTTTTAGCTGTTCCCTTCTTTCTAGCCTTGACACAGCAGTCTCAATCTTCTTCTCCCCTTCTTGAGTTGTAGATTTCTGCAGTGTGCTTGTTTTGCTGCTGGTGCTGCTGCTGCTTTTGTTTTCTGACTGATTACTTAGAGCAGCCTAGAACAGAGAAGAAAAACTGCTAAAAGAGAAACAGTCTGTCACGTGATGGCTGCAAGTAAGAGATGTCACACTTGATGCTTTCATTCATCACCTGTCTGTTCTTTCACCTTCCTTTGTGGCAAAGGGTTGAAACTCTCTGATTACTTCTAAAACTAACAGTTATTACAGACTAAATATCCCCCACAGAGGTAAATTTGTCACCTTGTCATTTCAGTCAAAATACTGAATGGTTTGAGCCAACACTACCTGAAAACACAGTGTGGATCTGTGGGCAACTTCACGCCCACTGCTGTTTTCTTCCACCAGTTACCTATGCCTGGAATTACACATGTGCCCATCAGAAATGTGGGTCTCCCAACAAACATCAAAATATACTTAATTATTCACATAATCTCTCTTTTTGCCATCTGTGGTATCTATATACAGCACCAGTGCTTGTGTAGCGTCACTTTGGTACTGTAAGTAGAAGGTTTTGCCTTACTAATGGATAGTAAATAGCTATTTAGAGAACAGGAAAGCAGTGATACTTGAATTCAGGGCCTGCTTTAGGCATTTGGATGTCTCACATGACGGTTCATTTCTTTCCTTCATGTACATTTTATCCAAATAATGCATGTTAGGATAAAAATAAATTCAAACTTACTAATATTCCCCTATATTAATGTACAAATAAGTATTCCAGCTGTTATTCCCCAAGCATCAAGGATTAACATCTTATTTGTTTAAGCTTTGAAAGAACCACATTGAATACAATTTTTCTCTTCCATCACCTGCCCAGTGGTCACACTTACGATTGCCATGATCCTATATTAAGGCATCAGAGTTTACACAAAAATTGTCAGGCCATCACACAGCGTTTTCTCCTGGAGGTCTCTGTTTTGCAAAAGGGAACTCCAGATCTGTCAGACTATTTTTTACTCGCTGTCGTTTTAGCTTTTATGAAATCTTACAAGCCAAACCAAACAAAATAATTCCCTTTCATGTACTAAAACTAGCTAACAGATATAATTATGGTATCAGTATTTCTAATAGGCAGGTTTGTAAAGACTGTTTACATTTTCTTTAGCCAACTTCTCTGCTTGCTTCGCCTCTCTGGCTTGTCTCCTCTCTTCCCTTGTAGCTTGCTGCTCACGAAATCCCTTTTGCTTTTGCAGTGCTAATGTAATCCAAAGTGGTTGTGATGTTTCAACTTTTTCCATCAGTTTGGATCCATCTAAAGAGTGCCTGCTCTGGAGGACTGGTTTTTCTGAAAGAAAACATGAGAGGAATTGGTAATGCAGTTAATAATAATAAGTAATAATAAAAGTATTGTCCATCTCTCAAGCAAAACCATACAGCTTCTCCACCTTATGAAAACTCTGGTGCTAGGCCACTAGATTGAGTTGCTCAGAGCCCCATCAAGCCTGATCTTGTGTATCTCCAGGGATGGGGCCCCCATTGCCCAGGCAGGCCCCATCCGTGGAGATATTCAAGGTCTGGCTCAAGCAACCTGATCTGGTGAAGATGTCCCTGCTCACTGCAGGGGCTTGGACTAGATGACCTTTAAAAGGTCCCTTCCAACCTAACGCATTCTGCAGTTCTATGGTTCTATGCCCATTGAATGCCATGCCCTCCACAGACCTTCCTGGACTCTGTGTCAAATCCTGAAAGTTTTTATACCCCAAGGACAAGACCTCATTCAACACACTCACACAGCTATCCAATTTTATCCTTTTTTTTCTGAAAAAGCCTACCCAGGCCTCTTGGCCCTATAGCCTAATTTACTATATATACTCCCACTACATGAGATCTGTAAGTAAAAGCAACACATATGCATTGATTGTTTATACCCTGATGAAGTGAATGAAATACCACTAGGAACTGCAGTTCCCTAGTTTTCCAGATGTTATTAAGGGAAGAAAAGTGTCCAAACTTCAGCCAAAAAGCAAGAGGCTGAAATCATGTACTCCTGTAAATACAGCAATTTTTAATTTTTTTTTTTTTTTTCTGAAGTGCCACGGAGCATTTGACTTTCTGTACCCTCCATGAAACTGGGGCTACCACCCAGTATAGAGCTGAGTGGCAGGGAACAGCACTGGGGTGCAAAAGTGCTCCTGCAGCTCTGCCTCCAACTAGGTTCCATAAATCCTCATTTTCAAATGGAATCGAAAGAACATTAAAAAAACAAACAACCAAAAAAAAACCCCTAAAAATAAGCAGCAGTTCCACTGTGCTAGGGTTTTAGAAGTGTCTTGATCCTTGCAAAATTCAAGAATGGAAAAAAAATTTGGATTTCCCAATTAAATGCTGAATTTCTGCCTTGCTCTTTGGAGTGTCTTTACTCTGAAAGGATAATTTTTCCTCTTGTACAGAATACAATTTCAGGACACAGGGTCTTTCAACCCTCCTGTGAAAAGGCACTATAGCTACTGTAATTGATTCTATTACTGGAAAATGTCTCTGAAATGCAGACTCTGGTGCCCAGCTATATTGGGTTAGAGACAGGATAGGCACTAGAAGGGGACCTAGATCTTAATATTTTTTAAGATAAATAACATTCCCTTACAAAGTAGAAACAATATAGTGTAAATTATAAAAACTATTCCTCTTCTCTGATGACACATTACACATGGAAGGGAAAGTCCATCCTCTGACTAACTAGGCAACATCTCTACCAAGGGAAACACACAAATTTCTGTTACCTACTTGAAATTAACTTTCATGCTGGTCAGTCATGCTGAGTGTGCATGTTTCTGAATTAAACTGTGGAAAATCCCACTCATTCAGATAACCCTAAGAAAAGCAGTGGTGCTCCACAGGTAAAAATTAGAGCTTAAGACCAAATGTCTTCCTTTGGACCTCCAGCCTCTCATTTTGGACAAGCAGACACTCAGTGAATGACCTTGACAAACACATACCTTTCTTCAGTGGCTCGGGCTTCTTGTCATTTTTCTCTCTCCATGGAATACTTAGAGATGGGAAAAACGACTTCTTTTCTCTGATTTCTTCCTCCTCGTTTTTGTACTCGTTGGATGGGGTGGGGTGTGCTGCATTTGCTCTGTCGTCTTTTCTCCAGCCACCGTCGGAATCAGCTTTGACCAACCTCTGCCCCAGCGTATCGGCTAGGTTTGACCTGTTCATTTTAGAGAGAGGAGACGATGGTGGAGTCTGGCTGGCGGGCTTCGGAGCTAAAGCAGGTTTCTGAGGCACCAGTGACTTGCCTGCTGGTTTCTCATGAGGAATGGTGGCTGCTAGGACCACCGGTGTGCTCACTGGTTGTGAAACCTCCACCACAGTAATTGAAGAGTCCTTTGAGTCTTTCAAAATACCAGTGATGTTTGCTCTCCTCATGCCAGGGGATGTAGTCTCTTGTGGAGCAAAAACAGAGGATTCTTTCTCACCTTCTGTTGTAACAAGTGGGTCAGGCACGCCATCAAAACTATCTCCAGCACTGTACCTTTTCTTTTTCCTTTGCTCTGCCTGCTGATCATAATGGAACCGTAAAGAGTAGTTTGTCCTTCGCAACTTTATCCCGAAAGGAGAAACATTTTCTTCTCCGTTTGGTGCTGGTTTATCTGCTTTTCTGGTGCTGTTACTCTGCTCATTTTCCACAGCACTGGCAGGTTCTGCCTGGGGTAATTCTTTACCTGGAGAATGAGGAAAACTTGGAACAAGGAAAGATGGAAGATCTTTTGCAAATTTACAGCCTTCTGTGTTGTCTGTCGTTTTGCTGTGGGTTTCCATTTTCTCCTTAGCCTTTTCAGCTAAGCTGTCCTTAAAAGTGGAAGCCACATCCTCCTTCGAATCACCGGGCGGGCCAGTGACCCTCCCCACAGCCCCTGCTTCACTGCCTTTTGCTGTGCTTACATTCTCAGCATCTAAACTGGTTTTTGAAGCTTCTGAAAATTTCTGCCATGCTGGCGTAATGGAGAACTTTGCATTTGCAGAGAGGGTCTTCCTCAAGTTGCCATGGGGAGCACCCCGTCCGCGGGGTGTCCAGTCATCGCTGTGTCTGCAGGCACTCACTCGGTCTCTCTCATTGTATTTGCTGCTTTCTGCGTTCTTTAGGATCCTGGAGCGGATAGAAGCCCACTCAGCTAGGACAGCCTGGTTGTTCAGTGTCTCTTGTGCATATTTCATCTTACTGCTGCTGGGTTTGAGATCCTGGGGTTTTTTCTGGGCCTTCTCTGGTGAAGGAATATCCACAGTTTTTCTCTCTTCTGTTAAGCCCAGTAGCGATTTACAAGCCGTGTCCTTTATCTGGTTGAAGTTCACTGCTGTGCCACAGAGCTGTGCCCCGGTAACCAGAATGGCTGTGTGGGGCACACACACAGATGATGGGAGTGTATGAGAGCCCTTGCTGGAAGCATGCATCCTGTAGTCTTTGACAGGAGGGGAAGAGAGTCCTGCTCCTTTGACGGGCATGACTGGACTCAGATTTACTTTCTGAAACAGGATCTGTTTATCTCCAGAAGACACTTGAAATGTGAAGGGTCTAGATGCAGTCTGTCTTTCATCTACCTCTTGCCACCTAAGTTCTTCTCCTCTTCGCTTTAGCTCCTGAGCCTCAACTTCTCTCTTCAGTTTCTGGGCTAGGACTTCTTCTGCTGTTTTATTCCCTTTTTCTGGCTGTTTGAGTTTTTGGGATCTTGATCCTTCTTGGAGCTTCTCCTCTACTGGATGCCTATCAGCCCCTCCAGAATACAACTGATCCTTGTCCTGTTGCTGTTCCAAAGATTTTTCTTGTTGGTTTTGCTGAAGATTTTGTCCTTCTGGGTCTACCTTCTGCTCTTCCAGCTTATTCCATTTGAGTTCATTTTGTTCCTTTTGCTGCTTCAGTTCATCTTGCAGCACACCGTCTGCACTTTCCATGTGCATTTGTTTTGTGAGCTTGTGTTTTCTCTGCTCTTCCCGCTTCTTTTTCTTTTCCATTACTTGCTGGGGTTTTTCCTTCTCTGTCTTTTCTCCTTTCTCCTTTAAATGACTTTGTTCCTCCTGTTTCTTTTGTTGTTTGAGACTCTCTACTTCTTTCTCCTGCTTCAGTTTTATTTCAGCTTCTTGAAGCTTTTTCTCTTCTAGTTCTTGTCTCTGTTTTTCTTCCTTGTTTTGTTCCTTGAGTTCTTTTTGTTCCTCGAGTTCTTTTTGTTCCTCCAGTTGATTTCTGTCTTCTGCCTCTTGACATTGTTTTTCAACCTTGTGTTGCCTTAATTCTTCCACCTCCAGCCTCTTCTGCTCCTCCAGCTCTCGTCTCTGTTTCTCCTCCAGCTCCTTGCACCTCTGCTCTTCTCCTTCCTGATGCTTTTGTTCCTCCAACTCCTGATGTGTCTGTGCTTCCTGTTCCACCAGGCGCTTCTGCTCCTCCAGCTCTTGTCTCTGTTGCTCCTCCTGTTCACAGATTTTCTTTTCCTCCAGCTCTTGCCTCTGTTGCTTCTCCTGTTCATGGATTTTCTTTTCCTCCAGCTCTTGCCTCTGTTGCTTCTCCTGTTCATGGATTTTCTTTTCCTCCAGCTCTTGCCTCTGTTGCTTCTCCTGTTCATGGATTTTCTTTTCCTCCAGCTCTTGCCTCTGTTGCTCTTCCTGTCCCTGGAATTTCTGTTCCTCCAGCTCTTGCCTCTTTTGTTCCTCTTGTTCCTGGTGCCTCTGTTCCTCTAGCTCTTGTCTCTGTCGCTCCTCCTGTTCTTGCTGCTTCTGCTCCTCCAGCTCTTGCCTCTGATGTTCCTCTTGTTCCTGGCACTTCTGCTCCTCCAGCTCTTGCCTCTTTTCAGTCTCCAGCAGTCTCACCTCCTCTTTATGGCATGTTTGCTCTTCTATTTCCAAAGATGTCTCTCCTTCAAGGAGATGCTGCCTCCTCTCTTCTTCACAATGCCTTCTCTCCTGCTCTTTCTGAATCTGCTCAAGTTCTTGGCACCTTTGTTCTTCGAGTTCTCTTTGTTCTTCCATTTCTACAATTTGTCTTATCCTTTCGGCCTCCAAGATCCCCCAGTGATCTTCAATTTTTTTCTCCTCTGCCAGCTGAAGCTGCTTCTGCTCGTCTCTGCTCTGGAATAGCTTGTCCGTGATAATGTGTCCATTGTACCCTGGGTATCTGTCTCCATACACCTCAATTTCTAGGTCCTCTGGTTCAAATTCGGTTATTGTTAAACTTTGAGATCCCTAAAATTTGAAATTGGGAGACAAGTTTAGAGTTACTATTGCCTCTTGGCTTGTTATTCTTTACAGTCAACAAACAACCAATTGCAAATGCAAAACAACTTATTTTTTGTAAAAAGCCCAGTGATTTAGATCCAGAGCCAACACACCCACCCCAGTTTAATGGATCACATCGTTATAGATCCCATGCTTCTCACCTATTCAGATGATAGCCTTTAAAAGAAAGAAAACATCCCAACAGTGACAACAGTGTAATGATACACCATTTGGTGTACATGAGGTAATCCAGATTGGGACCTACCATTTCAAATTTACAGAAGCCCAAGGAATAGATCACAAATTTCATATGCCTGTTCTACTACTTAGATCTCCATCTTTTAAGGCTAAAATAATGAGCACCTGCTTCAGGGTATTGTTTTGCCAGTTCTTTCATGGCAAATCTAGCTGTTAACTTGCAGAGACAGAAGCTGTTGCCTGCAGAGGAGAGCTCTGAAATGTTAGCAGAACAAACACTACTCAGGGAAACACAATTTAGTTGCTCTTCACAATTCCCAGGCCAGGATATCTTTTTCATTAGCTATGCTGAGACTCCAGCTCTATTGCAGGGACCATGGGATCACACAAGGACAGAGAACCTAGAGCTCCCCAGCAATATTGTGCTGCACGACTGGCTCGCCATGCTTGCCCTGGCATGTGGATGCAATACTTGCATTAAACTGAATGCAACTGTCCTTCACAGTTTACTCCTTGTCCCTGTGGTGACATGGTCTGAAGACGGGCTGCACCTGAAGAGTGTTTCCCAGTATTTTCCATGAGGAAAACAGCTCAGCTAATGCCCTTATCAGCTATCATTTCTTCTTCCAGTTAAACATTCCGTATAAACAAGAGGTTTAGATTTAATTTCCTCATTGCAAGAGTGATAAATGCAGGTACAATGGTGCGGAAGAAAGGACAGTGGCCTCTCCTGAACCCTGCATTGGTTGGGCAGTCCTGTCCTGTTTACCAGCACTACTACAATGTCAGGATCAAAAGCAAAATAGCCACGCAGTAAGGGTACAAAGCAAGGGTTTGATAATTCCCTCTAGCAAGAGCTGTAACATTTAAGTCTTATTCTTTCTTATAGACAATGACACTATTGCTGTCAGCACACCCACGCCAGTTCTAGAGAATCTGCTTTTATTCCCAACCAAATTTTGCTCTATCTGATTGCCTACACCAGAGCAGCATTAACAGTGGCAGATATCCTTCACACCTTCATGACCTAAAACTATTACTACAAAAATGAGAATCCGAAAGCTCTCCCAGTATAAAATCCCACGGAATTACCTCAGGTGAAAGAAGTATTTCCTCTCAACTGACCATATTAAAAATTCTTTGCATCTTCTCCCCGACTAGTCTTTCATCGTTCGGTCTCTATCTTATTTTCAAGACAAAATGAAAGAAGCCTGCATTTTGTTTTGCCCTGAAGACCTGAGATTTGTCAAAGCAGCTCTGGACAGCTACCTTTAATCACTTCTTCAGACAGTCCTCTGTCTGTAGGTACTCCTGGTGCACTCAGTTACAGCTATTTTGTGCCGGGCTGCACAAGCAACCTCACTCATCTTGCAACCCAAACAGAGATTCGATACCTTTGTTAATCTCTTGTGCTTTCTTGACATCCTCTGCTTTTTTGGCTTCACTGACAGCTTGTGTTTCGCTGCACTGTTGTCTAGGCGAGCAACAGCCTGGGGAACTGCATCCAAATTGATTGTTTCAATTGTGCCAGAACAGGAAAATTGTCTTTTTGGCCGAGATGATTTGACTGGCATGACCTGTTTGTATCACAAACATGAGAAGCTATTATCAAACTATTTGTTCCATTTAAATAAATACATACATAGATAAATGATACACATAAACAGACACCCCCACCCTTCCTTTGCCATTTTTAATTCAAAGGAGTTATTTAGCAGAAAATATTTCATTTTCCCATTATACAAATCATGAATTTTGGGCAAGAAAGTTACAGCTGTAATATCTTCATATTTCCAGTACTACATGTTTTTACATTTTTCATTTAAAAATTATTTCAAACATTCTAATTGAAGTTTTTTTACAGTTCAGCTCGACTCAGAAGTTGTTGAGAATGGGAAGGGCAGAAGCAGGATTCTCACAGAATAGGTTGGAAAAGACTGTCAAGATCATCAAGTCCAATTGTTCCCATCCTAAGCTAAACCATGTCCCTAAGTACCTCATCTATCCATCTTTTAAACACATCCAGGGATGGTGACTCAACCCCCTCCCTAGGCAGCCTGTTCCAGGTCCTGCCCGCTCTTTCAGTGAAATTTTTTTTCCTAAAATCTAATCTGAACCTGCCCTGGTGCAGCTTTGTGCCATTTCCCCTTGTCCTATCACCTGTCACCTGGCTGAAGAGACCATCGCCCACCTCTCTACAACTTCCCTTCAGGTAGTTGTAGGCAGTGATAAGGTCTCCCCTCAGCCTCCTCTTCTCAAGCAACATCAAACACCAAAACATTTTAAAGTTTGCTTAGTGTGTTAAAAATATCTACATCTTTAATTAATTTAGATTATATACTTTAGGGAAGAGTGAGTCAGATTGACTTATCTAAGATTCTGACTATCTGCATAGGAGGTGGCTATGGTATTGGATCTCAGACTGGCACAGTGCCTGTGGAAACCTTCCCTCCACAGCCACGTGGAGTTGTCCAAGCTAGCACCAAAGAACGGCAAAAAATAAAATAAGACAATACTGGCTTTGACTGGTACTATTTTTCTCTCGCCCTTCAAATATTTGAGTTCAGATAGTGAAAATAAAACTTGATTTAGTGAGACTTCTCTCACGAATAAATACAATGGCACTGTATGTCTAGACATGTAAGAATGAGCCTGTAATCAGTCTCTCCCATAAGCCACAGAGCTATCATCCTGAGACTGGCATTTGGCACAATCCAAGTAGAAATAGAAGACAGGAAAAAAAAAAAAGACAGGAGAAAACATGTCCTGTAAGGAAAGAAAATCATGTACATTGTTTTCAAGACAGCTCTGTAATCTTCTGAGGTTAAACATATGCTAATTAGGGAACCAATTACTTAAAAGTTGATGGAACATTTTGCATATGCTTATTGAATTACATGTAGGCATAACAAAGTAGTAGAAGTACTTAGGAAAATTATGGCTCTATGATTAATACATCAAATGCAGGAATGCTGCAAGTCTGGCAGAGACCACGTTCTGCTGTTTTCCACAATCAGCTCTTACAGACGTCTCAGTCCTAGTTATTGCTTCTTTATTAGCCCCCAAACTGTGCCATGTTCACGAAGCCTTGGATGATCATGGGACAATGAAATGTGTAGTAAAGCAAAAACTCTCTGTTGGGCTTCTAAGAACTAAAAGCAGAAATTAACTTGGTGCCAACCGAGTGTAAAAGTTTTGTTACCTTTTCTTCCATTTCATATCCTGTTCCAGGCAGAGTCATTGTCCTCAGCAACTCTGGATTGCCAATGGACTAGAAAACAAGGAAATTGCCACAGCTATGTATTAAAATGTGAAGGATCTAATAAGTATGGTTCAAAGCATATTGTGAAATCATGCATGTCAGAGTAGGTTTTCTACCCTGTTTCCTGTCACTATTGACAGATAAACAATTCTTGTTCCTAAATGCTCTGAGTTTCCCTCTGCTGCTCCTTGAATCACTGCTGACTGTACAGAAGCAGTTGCTGCTACAAGACACTACAAAAGGCAAAACACTCGTGCTTCCTTAACAAGAGAACCAGGCTCCAAATCAGCAGCACAGCTTTGTAGGATTTCAATCAGCTCTTACTAACTTTAAAATCCAAAGTTGCAAAGAGGGACAGGAAAGCTGTTTGCAGGAGAGCAGCACTAAGTGGTCCTGGCCACCAGCTCCCGGCAGAAGCCACCCCTGTCCCCCACCCAGGACCCAGGCAGATAAAGATGCAGAGGAGTTGCAAGGCAAACAGCAGCGATGGGAGCCCGGAAAACAGGCAGGCTGCTGTGTACCAGAAATCTCTCCTGAGTGGGTGATGAGTAGCTCAGAGAAAAAGAAAGTGCCGCGTGCTCTGGTTGGCCTTTAGCACGTAGCATTGGCTTGTTAGCATCTCCTCTGAGTGGGGTGGTTGCTCCTTCAATGTATGGAAAAAGAACTACACAAAGGGGCATTCATTTTGTTTTCAAAGCATAATATTTAAAAGAGGAGAGGTGGTAAGGACTGAATCTCTCCCTCCATCTCACAGAAAAATACTCCAATTATTTTAGTGCTTAATTCCATAAAATCCTGGGTCTTGGGGTAAGGGCCCGTATTTCTCATGGACAGAAACTGGATGCAAAGAAGGGGGAAAAACATTTTGAGAATGGCCCCTAAATCCAAATGCTCAGTATAATTCACATAATTATTCAAAGTGTCCCTCTCATTTTGGAACAATTTTCCCTTCTGCCCTTTGAGGCTGCACACAACTCTCCATGCTGGGAAGTCCATATTTCAAGATGTTTTCTGTCTCAGAAAAATTTCCTGCCTTCTAGCTACGCTGTGAGTGATGTCTGTGTTGCTGGAAGTTCAGAGCAGACGTTCAAACCGGTAATTCTGTGGGACCCAGCTCAGCGTGCCAAGAGCAAAAGCTTCTCACCAGTCCAAGGAGGACAAGCTGAGAGATCCCACCCACGTAAACCAGCCCGCTGAGCTCCGCTATGCCTCACTGGAGACATCTGCTACGCCCTGATGAACTTTACTGTTTCAATGCTGCTGTAATGCCATGAATACATTGATTTAAAGTGCTTACTTTTTTACTGCTGTCTGGGATCACTGCGTCCTGCTGAGTCTCAATCTTCATGGGGCTACTGAGCAACACATCCTCTTCCATACTGGCATTTGCCTCCCCCATTGTCCTCACAGAAACTGTCATTTGTGGAGGCTGCCCAAATTTTATATTCTTGGCCAACTGTTGCTGAAAAACAAGAAAAAAAAGGGAAAAAAAAAGGTATTTATATTATGAGCTCAACAAGCCAAGTCTAGCACATGTTCCTTCTCCACGTGAAAGCTTCACAGGAACGCTCAGGACAACTTCTACCTCTGGACAAAAGATCAACCTGAGACACAGGTTGCTGCAACATAGCAGCCATTCCCTCTTCTTTCTCCCTGCAAAGTGACCATGACCAGGAATTTACTGCACGGCTTCTGATTTTGGATGATCAACTTGAGTCCTCTTCAGTGCTGCCAGCTTCTGAAAACTTACTGTGAAGTTTGAAACATTCCTTCTCTCTTTTTTTTCTAATCTAGGTCCTAGGTTAAGACTGTTTATACAAGCTAATTATGAAACCTTGCTGTTGCAAAGAAAGACCTAAGCCAAGCGTACACCAAGAAGCTAAAACAGCTCCAAAAGCAAACTTTCCTCTCCAGCTTCAAAACCCTGCATCTGTAGTCCATAAAGAGATCTGTATTGTAAGGCTTAGTCATGCTTTAGATGTTAAGGGTTTAGCATAGCCCTGCCTTAGAGGCAGCAAATCCTCAAAGGAGGGGAAACCCAACTTCTTTTAGATGCTCAATCTCACAGGAACAGCACACAGATTCATGTAGGCTCCTGCTCAAGTGCACTGTCACATCATTGCTCTTGCACAAAAATAAGTTTAAGCAGGGGACAAGCAGTACATGAATGGATAAAAAAGTTTTCCCACTGTTCATTTTCCTTTTTGAAAGCATCTTCTCTCAAGGGTTACAAGAAAGTACTCTTGAATTATATCAAGATGAATAAAATAAGCAACATACAATAGCTGTCCTCTTGTAGGGTGAATTGGAGAAATTATAGCCCTGGCTACTGCAGACATGTACCATACCGTCTTTGAAAGTGAACTTTTTGCAAAAGAGTAAGAAGAAATTCTCTAGAAGGAGCTAATGGAGTAAAGAACATTTATTAATAGATTTTCTTCCTGAAATATTTCAGGGAATTATTCTCAGTTGGGAAGGAAGGAACCGTGGTGTTATTTGCTTGCTTTACCCTCTTTCATGCACAGAAAATTCTCCAGAGGAGATCTCCCACTTGTGTCACTAGGAACATTTACAGCTCAGCAATACTCAGTTCAACCATGTAGCTTCTATTTCAGCGACAGATGGACCCCAACACGTGTTTGCTGCTGAGAACTGCAGAAGGTTGGAATGGAGAGCATGCAAAACAAAGATCACTTATTATTATTATTTTCCCTATAGCACAGAGTCAGTAGCATGGCTTAGGTGAGAAGCTGTTAGGAGAAGATAAGGTTTAGCATCGGATGGACTTCCAAAGGGATTCAGGTCAGATCAGTTTTGCTTGCTACCATTGCCCAGCTGACCAGACTCTTACATAAAGTTTATCCATATCCCCCCAAAGCATCACCAGATTTCTGTACAGAGCTATAAAGATAAAAAGTACATGCAGAAACTGCTTATAACCAGGTCATTAAATTAGAACAGTTTTTCCCAGTCTCCTCATTGAGTTATGCATTATTTATGCCCATTTTGATTTTGGTAGAAAGTAATGAGATTTATTTGGTACATCATTTTGGCATGGTGGGCAGTTTTGAATGGCAGAGGTTTTTTCCCTACCAGGAGGGCACCCACAGTCTAAAGGCAAGGGTTCCACCAAGCCCTCTAAAGCTTTCGTGTTAGCAGTGTGACTCTCTGACTTGAACTCTTACAAGTTTCTGCTGCATAAATGGGGCTTGGAGAGAGCCAACAGGTCTGTATTAGAGACCTTGAAGGCTGTAATTCTGCTCTATTCTTGCAGGTCTTCTGATGCTAGTACAAAGTTACTTGAGAGCAGCTTCTTAATTTGATAATGTGTTTTCTAAACTGGGGCTGCTCCTATCTCCTTATAAATGCCATATTCCTAAACAAATAGTTGTTCCAGGCTGAAAACAGGAACTGTCAGCATAAACCTGAGCAACTACTCAAGAAACTAAGGATTTGTGCATCTGTTCCATGGTGAGGAGACATGCACATACTGCTTGCAAAGTGTTTTGGAGGAAAGGATGGTGTGTTATTCTCTTGATCTTCTGATCGAGTTCTTGGTCTGTTGCGTGTATAATGCAGAGTGGGAAATGTGTGGTGATGGAGCCACTGTGGGAAATGGTCTGTGATTTAAAAAGAACAGCCTGTTCACTGCCATCAAGGATGCTGGAGAGCTCTGCTGCAAAAATAACTGTTTGTGTAAATAAAAGACTAATATGTTATTTTCCTGATATTTACAGGGAACAGAGTATCCACAATATTTATGGACCGTGAACAGTTTTGGTTTTAAAGTACTTCAAAGTTTTAAAAGTTTGTTTGCTTAGACTCGCAGAAATTATTCTGATTATTGGTGAAGAAACTCTAGTAGCCCTCATGTTCCTTTCAGGACAGAAAGCTTTTTTCTGTATTATTTATTTATTGCCATTATTTTAAACAATAGTTGTTAAATTAATAGTTTTGCATTGGTTAGTTTCCTTCCCTGCATTCTAATCCCCAAAACTGATGCTGAAGACCAAATGTCAAAATCTTGAATCACTTATTGTTACCACTGAGAAATTTTATTCTTCTTGCTTTCAAAAAGCAAGGTAGAACCTGCTCCTTGTTCTTTTTTAAAACAGGCTTCTACTGTAACTACAATGCAATTATCCTTCTCAAAAATAATCATACATTCTCTGCCTGGTCAACCATAAAACCCCTTGAAATGCATCATCGCTGAATGAAAAGAAAAAAACCCCAAAACTTCTACTTGGAAGAGTACAGTCCAACCTAGAGATGGAGAGATATGTAAACTTAAGCTCCCTGAAAAGGAACATCTGCTTTAAATTTCTCAAAAGTTTCAGCTAGACACGTATTTCTGAGCACAAAACTATAAATCCCCTGTACTTGAGGATTCCCTGTGCAGACAGTAGGTGGATGATGGCTGCCTAACGAGGATTATTCGCAACTCTGGTCATTAGAAGTTGCAGGCGTCACATTTTGTTCTTCTACCATTCCACAGGGTGTTTTAAAAAACCCATCTGGAAAACTCCAGAACGCACATTGGTGTCAGTTAAATTAAGTTGGTGTCTTGGTTTATGCAGGAAGGCTTTTAATTTAGCAGCCAGAAATCACTGTTCTGCTCCAAAATCCAGCTGTTGGCCAGGAGAAGGAAAGAGATAAGTCTTTCCTTACTGCACTTTCCCCTCCCAGCCTTATCAACTCCAACAGGCTTTCCCAGTCCCTCAGTCTGCAGCCAGTGGACAGGTATTTCCACAGGACTTAAAAACAATTCCCAGCACCAAACCAGCATGGCTACCACATAGGACAGTTATATACCAGGAAACAGCATTGGACAGAGCACACACAAAGGGGAGCTTCAGAATGGGACTGTCAGGCTGTGCTCCAGTCCAGGTTTACCTCATCCCCAATACTTTTCTTTTTTCTCTATGAAATCCATGAGGATTCATGAGGATTCACACTCCACTACTGGTGCGATGCCGTTCAGTGTGAGGTGAGCAGCAGGGCTGCACATCTAATAAAGGCCAAGAAACACTGGGAATTCAGACAAAAGCCTAAAAGTTTGCACTGGACTATGACACAGCCCTGCTTTATTTAATACAAAATCAGTTGCTAATGTGATACTCCTTAACTGACATCTCTACACCAGGTTACCATTAATAACTTCAGAAATGAAATTCCTCCATTAAATCGCTTCGCATCGGTTGGCACCTGCAGCAAATCGAAAAGCTCAGGCTTTCAAAGCTCTCTTTGTGTTTGCATCGGAAATGCCACAGAACAAACTTCCCATATCAACCGGCAGAGAGCCCAGATCGGGCTGTACATCCCCTCTCTCACTCCAGTTTGGCTCCTCTTCTGTGTACATGCCTGCTCGCATGCATGTTGGATTCAGTCCCCTGAAACTACGCACGGTTCCGTTCCGTGCCTGGGGTGAATCCAAAACCGGATCCACTGAGCCTCTTACTCCGTTCAGTTAAAAACAGAGTGTACTGTCTCAGTAGGATTCCATTCAAACGAGCCTTACAAGAAGTGCTGGTCATATTTTGTCTTCAACTGAAATACCCATTTTTCATGCCCATGTGCAATGCTCATATATATAAATAAATTATGTTTTCTAGTGGTAGATAACTGTGAAATAATGACTTAATTACACTTGTCCTAAGAAGAGCCATACCACTGAAATTCCACTTGGTCCTGTAGTGTCTCTCACAGTGACCCAAAGTCCAAAGGACCTTATGAGAACAGGGCGAGCCCATACTTTTATTTTCCTTGTAAAAGCTCCAATGATTTGTGGCATCCAAGCACTTCTGGAGTCAATAGCGAGCTGGAAATTTTTCTTTTATGAATTTGTTTCATTGCTCGTTGAACTTGTACAAATGTTTCACAATTACAGTGCTGTATGACAATGAATTCCACAGTCCAACTATGCATAAACAAATATTTGTTTTGGTTTGAAAGCATTATTAGTTTCAACTGATGATCATGTGTTCTCATGCTGTGAAAGACTTAATTATTGTCCTCTATTCTCAATTCCACTTGTGCATCTCTATCATATTTTTTCTCTTACAATTTCTTTTCTAGGCTGAAAAGAAAGTTTACATAATTCTTGCTATGGAAGTGAGCCCACTTCTTTATCCAAACAGGAAAATCTGCATCATATCTAAACAAGCAAAAAAGATGTCTGCCCCAGAAGAGCTGGAATGGCTAAGAAAAAAAAAAAAAGCTAAATTTAGGTTTTTAAGTGAAAACAATTGTGAAAAGTGAAGACAACAATTAGGCTGCAGTGGCACTAGGAAATACTGGCAACAAAGAAACGAATTGTAAGAAATACAAACCTGATCAATGATGCAGCAAAAATCCACTCCTAATTCTATAAAATGCAGAGCATCAAGTTCAAAGATAACAACTTTGAGGTTTAGCAAGTGACTTTGTAGCCTTGGTGAGATTTGGGCGATATCAGACAGGAACAGCAATGGGAATGGCTGGTTAGAATACAGATGTGCAATGCACAGTAGGGGAAGCACCGGATTCATCATTAGCTAAGATATGTAAATGACTGAAAAAATGGGATCCAAAACTGAACAGTCATTAGGTCTGACAGGAGGAAAACGACTGGGGACATTAATCCCTACTATGCCAGGGAAATGTGAATTTAAGAAGTGGTCAATTAGAATTTGACCGAGTAGTCTGGATTCCCAAGACATTTTTTATCATAATTAGTATCTGTGTAATAAATGGCTGTTTTGCAAATTTACAGAGTAGAAGGTTTGCTTGTTTTGAACCACATGGCCACATGAAACAGGAAAAATGTAGCCCAGTGGTTCCTAAAGACAATGAGCCATATGTCAACCTTTGGTACTTCTTGCGGCTGACCTGCACAGCCTCATGGACACCAGCTGACCCAAGATACTTCCAGTGAAGACAAGAGGTGGAGAAGAAGCTTTCCTCCTACCTCCAGAGACAACAGCAGTGCCACACTGCAGTACTATCACAGCGACAGGGAGATAATGCCTTGGGAGCATCAACATCCTAATGCTCAAAGCAAGTTTCTGGTTTACTTGCTACAGCTTTTGTGGGTCTGAAACAAAAATGGTCTGCTGTTTATTTGGTTACTATTTCTGGCAACTGTCAGCAGTAGGAAGAAGAGTCACAGCTGCAAAATATGGGGAAGTGGATCTGACACACTTTGATGCAAGAAGAAAAAATACATTATCTTAAGAAAGGGAAGGATGTAAATACAAGCGCCCAGAGTTTCTTTTAGGTTTGTCCTGACAAACTGCTAGGTTTAGATTCTAAACATCCCTAGTGTCTCATTCACAATGAGAAGTAAAGCACAAGAATTATCAGAAATAAAGCACCAGATCCCAAGAAACTCGGAAGTTCAGCATTAGGAGTAGCAGTGCCTTGGTACCCTCTCTTTGTGGGAGCAGGTTCAGGCTGGGTTTCTACACTGGATCTTAAAAACTAGGTAATGATAAATCTCAGCAGATCCAAGGACAAGGGAAAGCCCACTTGTACAGCCACAGATGGCTCGCACGGAGACAAAATAACATCAGGATAGACCAAGGCTATTGGAGGTTAACAAGAAGCCAGGGTCTTCTCAGTCTGACTTCTAGCCCACACTAAACCTTCGAACATGACCAAATCCATTTACAGAAAGCTTGATAAGGTGAATGCTACCAATCTGAAAATCAATAAAAAGAAATGAGAGCTATTCCAGAAAAAAACTGATGTAGCTTACACACACAGCCAGAAAGAATTCCTCTGCAATAAGAAGCTGAACCAGGGCACATGCTGGCCAACTGCCCAGACTGCTGCTACAGAGGTTTGCCCCATTACACAACATTTTTTGTAGCTTGATCAACACTCCAAAGTCAGCAGAAATGCAAGGTGAGAAGGGGGAAACACTTTGGTGGTCGGGCAGAAGGAGATCCAGCACCATCAGTACTAAATGTCTTGCATTTCTCTTCTGATTTCAAAACCCTTTTCACCACGCTATCAGTTGGGCTTGTAAGCTTCCAAAAAAAAAGCTTTGTTTTCCAGGAATGTTCACTGTACCATCCCTCAAAAAACAAAAGAAAAAAAATCCTGAAAAAGTTTAAAATCTGCAGAACTTTTGATCTCTGTTTGGAATCCAGCAAGTTCAGAGCCAGCACAGGGTGGTGGACATTTAGACAACTATAACAACTTCAGTGTAAGCACGTAAATAGTTCAAGTGTAATTTACAATCCACTATGCATTTCCTTCCTGACTGGTTCACTCTGGATATTGCCATCATCAGTAGAGTGGGAAAAGCTGAATAGTGAATGTTGTTACAGGCTGGGCTGCAGCTATATTAAAACAATAAAATGTAACTACTGCCCTTCAATTTTAAATAAAAAGGGAAGCACTCTGTTGACATCAAGCAGCTGAAAACAACACTCCCCCTTAAAACACATGCGGGTAACCACACCAAAAAAAAAGGCTCATGTAAAGTTCACACGAGCAAGAGTGTATCACTGGCCATTTATTTTGTGTTTTATTTTCTTCAGTGGTGATTAGTTTTCCTTTAATTTTCTTGAGTCACCATTTGCTTAGCAAAGACTGTTGTTAGCAACTGCAGTAACTGGCTTTTATTGTAGGTCTGGGTTTAGTGAAAGCAATAATTCCACCTGAAATTTTAAGGTGAGGTAGGAGATGGGAGAAGCCACTCCTGCAAAGTGAGAAGGTATTCAGGGAAAAGCTCATACATGGAATCCAAGACAACAGACCCAACAGAAGTCCATGGGCTTCATATCCAAAGGACACTTAAGAACACTGCAAGACAGGTCCAACCAAACTACCTCACTTCTCTCTCTGCCCAGAGTCAGCAGTCATTTAAAACAGAAGGGTTTCTAGCCTGGAAAGCAGCATGCAGTGAATCCACCTGACCCAGGGAAATTTAAGCTGAAAAAACAGTACAGAGAAATTGGAGCTGTCCTACTGTGGTCTCGACTTCAAAGTTCATCCAGAGTCAGCACAGCCAACGCCGTTCAGGTGTTCTGTCTGCTGACAGCACCAGGCAGGAAGAAGGAACAATTTCATCCTGGAGGTCAGAGCTGTCTACCATGTGTGATCTCTCACTCACCAGAAAAGAGGGACTATGGGTAGACTTTGGAGGTAAAAGAAATCAATGGTATTTTACTACAGGGTAATGGCACCTGCACAGCATTAAAAATTTATCAACATTTTGACAGGACGTGTCAGCATCCTGAGCAATAAACTGAAATGTGTTTCTGAAGGACATCTCTTTCAAGGTCTAGATAGGCATAGATCTGGGAATCTTACAGATGTACAAGAGGTAAAACAAACAAAAAAAATTAGTTCCAGCACTAATGGGACAGAGTTCTGGAAAAGAAGGGAAAGCAGACCATGTCGAGCTCTTTAGAAGCAAATACTCAAACGTGTTACTTATGTAGTTATGTGCTGCTTGCCTTGGAGAGATTAACATGTCCACCTTTCATGAGAAGCATTGAAAGGATGAGGAGAATAAGGAAAAAAAAAAGAAGTAATATGTATAAAAGGATAATTAAATCAGCTTTGCAAAGAAGTCTTACTCTGTGTGCCATTCCTCACCACCACCTTCATTTTTTCACTCGGTACCACATCTGTAGGTCTCAGGCATACAGATCAGGTCATGCCAAAGCCAGGAATTACATTCAAACAAGTTCCACATAACGTAGACATTTCTACAGATGCGCTTGCAGCATCGCTGCTATACCTTACGAGACCAAATCCTAGATCTTCTACACATTATCCAAATTGTTTACATGTTTTTTGCCCAGACAGGTTACATTAAGTGAGAAGAAGCCCCAAGACTACTAAAAAAGCAGCTCCTTTATCCACATTGAACACATTCTGTAGACCATTTTCCACCACATTTTAAATATTTTTTATCCCACTTACAATTTCTTACCTGAAGAGTTTTGACTTTTCCTAAAACGTTCTCCTGTGACATTGCTTGGATGGCCTGTTCACTCTCTGCTCTCCCATCAGGTATAAAAATACTGTCATGGGAAAAAGCTCGACTGCCCATAGAATAATGGGAGGACCTAGAAAAAAACACCCCAAAGCCAAACAATTAAAAAGCAAATAAGCACAGGAATGAATTTAGAGTGACCCTTCATATCATAGCTGCTCTGCTAGATAGATTTTTTCCCTCCCCTAAAAGCTATGAACGTTCTCAGCAGAGAGGTGTTTAAACATTTTCTGTTATCAAAAGTTTATCAGAGTGACATGATTCCTTAAAAGGTGGTTTCCTCCTTTTAATGGAATAGAGTGGGGTGTTTTCAATAGGTGAGATAAGAAGGTCAATCAATTTTCCATAGGATGCAGGGTAGATGATGGTGATGATGATGATGCATACATTACCACATTATATCTCTAAGAAAGTCTGAAGTCTGTATGCTCAGGACCTGCTGCCATTCTTAGTCAAAGACAGGAGGTCCCAAGCAGAGGTAGCATTATAACACCAAAAGAGATAATACTCTCAAGTCATCTACTTCTGAAGAGCTACCTCATTTAGCTGATTCACACAGCTGTTCTTATTGCCATGAGCATGATCACTCTGACAATGAAATGTTATCACCAAACTCCCAAACTGATAGGAAGTTTGTTACACCGTCCTATGTGGGGCTGATGAGCAGCAACCAGCAAGACAGGACCCGTGTGTTACTGTTAAACTAGACACTGATGCCAAGGAGGAGACTGCGTCATGAATGACCTGGTTATATGGCTGCTCTAAATCCACAGGCAAAGGGATTAAACAAAAAGTGGTTTAGTTTACAGGAGGTTTTTAAGGCTCATCAAGAACACTGAGAATACATTAGAAAAAGGTTTGCAGGTGGTTTCTTTGAGGCTTGGGGGGGCATCCTGGGGGGAAATGTTTGAGTTTGAAAGTTTTGCTTTGTCTCACCTAGATTATTTTACAGTAAGTGGGAAGCCAGTAAAATGCAAACAATACAAAAGCCACAGTAAAAGAAAATCGAACTGAGAGGTCTCCTTCTAACTACCTATGGGCAACTCTATGGAACCCATCTGCAGCTTCAGTAACAAACATTCTGGAGGAAAAAAACAGATACTTTTCATTTTTGCTTTTATCTAAGTATCACAGCCTGCTACATATCATAAACCATTGAAAACAAATACTTCAGCAAAGCCAAGGAAGATATTTTCACAGAGATGAATAAGTAAAAAAAAAAAGAGAGAGAAATTAAAGCTTCACGTATTTAAGAAAATCAGTGTATTATCTTTTTCTCTCTTCTAATCTGTCCTAATTGTTTATAAATTTCTCAAAATATTTCCATTCATTCTTTTTTAAAAAGTAATTTTGGCATGTATGTCAGATTTTTATCTCATTTCTTTTTCTGGGGTATGGAAATAAATTTTTAAAGTAAAAATTATAATATTTTCTTACCAAGAATGTTATTTAGGGTTACAGTAACCTTTTATAATTGATTAAATGAGGCTATTCTTGACTTTCATAACAAAATTTCTTACAGGTAAGTTGAAAATATCAGAGGAAAAAAGCTACCTGCAACCTGTTACTCTCTCTAGTTTATATTTAAAATGCATTTCGACTCACAAAATACATCATCTGAGCTTTTGGGAAGAACACACATATCCCTATATCATGTCATCATCCATGAAAGCTCAGACTACCTGGAAAACTGTTTTTTACCCAAAAAGAATATTTGAACACTGTGCTTCATTTGAAGCAGAGCAGCACACAACCAAGCAAAGAACTGATCAATATTTCATAGCATTTTCAGCCATCAAAGAGGGGGAACATTTAACTGATGCTATGTTCTATTTTAGGTTTCTGATGGCAATTTGATTGCCTTTGGTTGCTAAAGGTAATACACCTTCTTTTAGAAACCTTTTATTAGAGAAACCATAAAAGTGTACTTTTAAACCTTCTTCTCCAAAGGTTTCCAAACTGAATTGTCCCAACTCAGCCCGTGCACTGAGCTGTGGTGAAGTGGTGTGGCACTGGGATCATAGGGATATCCCTACCTTCCTCAGCCACCCAGGAATGAGCCCGTGAACTGTAGTTTAGAAATGTCCCTTAAACAGAGATGAATTCCTAGCAGGCCTGGCTTGCCAAACGAGCGGTCCAACATAAACCTGAGTGAAAGCTGGCTTTTCTCATTTAACCCCACAGGTCCGCTTGAGCCAAAAGCTCCAGCATTGCACTCAACGAGGGCGGTGAAATCATCTGTATTCACAGCCAGAACTGAGGGGAACATGCAAAATTTGACAAACCAGCCCATGCCAATCCCTCCTGTATTTGCATGGTTCAACGTGTGAGACTGCGGCAGGTGCTGTAGGCAATGCCAGTGGAAATGCATCGTTCACTATTTGCCTTTGACCTGGGAGATCTGCTGAGGATGCATAATCCAGGTCATACCATGCTCCAGAGAGAATCCTCTCTCGGGGATTTTTCCAGCAATACCGTGGCTCAGATACTTAGGGCTTTGTCTCACAGCTACTCACCATGCATTATAACACCGTTCTCCCCTTACGCTGTCCAGTGGGTTAGTGTTCTCATACTTAAAATGAGACAGCTCACGTTTATCCCTATTGTTTGTTACAACTCATTAGTAGGCAAGGATTGCAATTTAGGTACCAAACAGTTTAGCAACTTGTTTGCAAGTTGTTCTTAACCTAACTAATGAATCTGTTCATATTTAAGTGGGGAACAGCCAACCTGCAGCATTTGAACCGAACAGGGTTTTTCTGGGCGTTCAAACCCCCAAACTCCGACTGACCAGCAGCAGGGATGCTCTGGCAGGAGGAACTGCCTGATAATCCAAGTCCCCGAAATGGAAGAGAAGAGCAACTGCTGAGGTCAGTGCTGGTGGACTGCCTAGGACATGGCTGCGGATAAAGGTATTCACCATCTGCTACAGAGCTGAGGATACCTTTAGTGATCTAGTCTCACCTCCTGCCTGTGAACTGATGCAAAGAATCACCTATTTGAGACATGCAGTGCCCAGCTTTTGGCTATGTGAGGATTTGGGTTTATGGCTAGTATGATCTGGCTTTTTAATATGTCATTTAAGGCTTCCTTAGGGACACCAAGTTATGTGAAACAGCTTTGTGTGACCTACAATCATATGAACATCACCACTGGAAGTCCAACCCCACCTCTGACAAGTGCCCACAGGGGTACTGATAACAGGCTAGGACCATCCTAAGCACTTGCAGCATCTCTCTCTGATGTTCTCCCAAATGCCAGCTGCTTTCAGTTTAGGCACTTCCCTTACTACATGGCATCACCTGTTTCTATTTCATAGAGCTGAGGCCAAACCTATTTGAGAGCTTTTGTCTGGTTTTGTTTTCTTACTAACCTGCTACCTAAAAAAACCATGCTCCAGGTTGTCAGGACACATGAAACAAGACATCTTTCTACTGTACACCCTCAAAAAAACTTCACGAATATAACAAATATTTCAGAACTGGGTGACAGCAATTCTGCTAGCCACATGTCCAATAACCGATAAAAACATTGTAAGAATTTTGCTTAAATGCCCATGTAAGGTAAAGTATATTGGAAAAAAACATTCACACATTGTAGTAGCCTAGTTTCTTTTACAGGTGAGTTTAAATACTGTTTAAGGTGATTTTCAGTCTACTTGGACTTTCAGAAAGGTCTCTTATTTTACTCACTTGGAGCCCACAGTCCTTTAAAATCTTCCTAGCTTTGAGTTTGACATTATATCACAAAGATCCTTTTCCCAATTCTTTTTTCACTCTCCCCGTGTTCTACTTTTGAAAGGTCTGAATTTCTTTTAATTCATTATACAGTGCGAATAATTCCTCCACTGCTACCACCATTCCCACCTTGGAAGTTTTTCTCAGAAGGCTTTTTACTATATCATCCTCACAAACCACATCTACAGACTGTGCTTCAGAAAGCCCTCTACTCAATTATGACATGTCAACATCAGGAATGGCATAAGATAGAATCACTGTAGCTCAGAGACACGGGCTACAAACATATCCATGGTTGAAGGTATTACAGCTTCAAACTGCCGTATCACTTCCAAGAGATGGGGAGAACGGTGACATCAGTTTATGAGCACTTCTGAGGATAGTACTGATGATGACACTTCAGGGGTTGTTTGTGCTGAGAATAATTGTATCATCTGACTCAGTTCCAGAAACCTGATTAAATTAAATGAATTATGGATGTGCTATTCCAACATACAAAGCATGCTTAGCAAATCCTTAAAGGTGTTCTCTCTAAAGATGTGTTGCAGCCCAAGTATCACATTCCACTCTCAGTAAACAAACTTTCAAAATTAGTTTTCTCATACTCAAAGCAAAGTTAAATTCCATTTGTTCTCACAGTCTCCTTTCCTGCACCCGAGTCCCTCTTCAGGTTCCTGAGGATAGGTTGGAATACTTGGTTTCTCAGCAAAACTTAAGAATATGCTTTTCACCTTTTTCATTAGGATAGAATTCTCATGAACTACTACATTTCTGAGAATGAAGGTATGAGGGGCTCTTAGACCCATGTGAATCAGACACAAAAAGAATGCATCATGACACGTCTTGATCTTGAGTGTAGCCCAAGAGCATAAAAGTACAGCAGAGCCAACCATGCCACAGGAATTTTACAAATAACAAAACAAATATTGTCAAACGGGTGGGAAATAGGGCAAGACATGGAGTGTGAGGACTGCACCACATCTTGACCATGGATATGACGTGGACTTCTAGTCCAAGTTTAACTGCATTTAGCTGTAAAAAGAGTTGCCTCAAATGCATCTTGCCCCTAACTAACTTTCTTCTGAACAAAATGAATATGTTTCTCAGACTCTTTTTTTAACTCAATGCTGATAAAATAGTTCTTCTGGAAAGGGAGAACATCATCTGTGGTATTTCAGACTTCTGGACGAATTCCAGAAAACCACTGGTAAAACAGATTACATCGGTGTTACAGGCATCACAGCTCTAATGTATCTATGTTTGAATTTGGCTCGCAAAACCCTCTGTGTAGTAACCCCTCTTTCAATTACTCACTCTTGCTGAGGTACCTGTGCGTAGGATATGTGAAATCCCTCAGAGCAGAAAGGGACCACCCTGAGCCTACAAGAAAAATCTTATTCCTCTCCCATGAAGAGCAGCAATCTGAGGTTGCTCTCTGCTCCCTGCCCCCCCATCAGCCATCCAACTGCTGTGCAGTGCCATCTGTTTAGGATGCCACTTTCTATCAGTTCTATATACTCCAAGTCAGGACTGGGTGAGGTATCACCCTTCCTCCCTTTATCCTCCTCCCCCCGTGTTCACATCACCTCTTTTGTGCCTGCTTAGTGCTCATGATTCACATGAAAATGTTCAGAGAGCTGTTCAGACTGAATAACTAACCACAAAAAGACCAAAAAACCCAACCAACCAGACTCAACCCCCCACAAAATGTCCTGGTTTGGCTGAGCAAACACTGACACAAGCTGTCATGCTAGCTGGATGTCCAAAGAGCTTCTGGAAAGAGTTAAACAACTGCGGTCCAGATGTCAATCAGCATGTGCTAGTGTGGGACTGCACCCTTAAGAACATCAGAGCATGCGTAGGGGTAATACTGCACAAAGCACAAGGTGAAGTTTACCTCAGTGCTGGTGGTTATTATGTTTAAGAGCCCATTTTTCTACAGAAGTATCTCTCCTTTCAAAGGCAAATGTGGGGTCCTTCTAAAGGGGAATTTTAGCCACTGGGGAGCACCAAAATCTCAGCTCTTGCATAATCCCACACAGGTGTAGTACAGTAAACTCACACCACTTGCCTCTTTGGTGAGTCGTGAATGTTCCTCCCACTCTGATATTAAAGAGTTAGAAATAGAAACTGGAAAATAATGGGAAGGAATGAGTTGTTCTGTTCTTTCGTGTTAGTAGAGACTGGCTCCAAAAAAACCTGTCTCATGACTTTCACTCTTTTACATTGCCATTAGAAAACAATTCTGTAATCATTAGAGATCAGAGCCAACTTTTTAACATAAAGTCATTTTTAACACTAACACATTCACGAAGCATGCAAAGCAAGAACGAATTTGTTTTATCCAGGTATTGACCCTTAGCATAATGCCTTCAAAGACATCTGTGAGTCGCCTCCTAGAACAGTGCCCCAGGGAAATGACAAGCACAGTGATAAGTCGCCTTTACTTAATGTTTTCTTTTAAAAAAATAAATCTGATTCCAGCTCTTTGCATCACTCATAGTTGTCTCCAGGGCAGCTGGAGATGAAAAACATAAATTGCATTTTCTAGCCATTCCAGAGATGCATTAATACTGTAATAGAGGAAAACGACTTGTAATTCTGAGCTGTATTTTTAGTGTCCTCTCATCTATTATGCTGGAATGTGAGTTTCAGTTCTAACTCATGCTTGGATGGGGAATATTGTCCATGCTGCAAAATAACTCTGAGTTACAACTGTGCTTAGACAGCACGTTGTTTCATTGCATTAACAAACCCATAAACATGGTTCCTACAAGTTGAACAGGCAACAGGAAAATATTTTTAGCAGAGTAGTTGAAAGATTTTTTTATTTTTAAAATTTTTTCCGTAAGTAAACTTAGGGATCATTTCTGTGCTCAATCTAAAGATACATCCATATCACCTCAGGAACTGCTGAACCTCAGGGAACTCTGGGAAAACTGCACAGTCCCATTGTCACGACACATCAGCGTCCCACTGATGCCAATGACCTGTTTTGCAGCTTCTGCGTTAGTGGTGTTGCTCCTTCTATCAAACAGCAGCATATGTTTATGCAAAATTTGCTCCAAAGTATGGCAAAATGTAGAGAGAAGGAGAAGTCATCTAAGGAAGCCTCAGCACGAATAGGTGCTGTATAGTTATCATAGATTAACCCCAGCTGGAGGCTCAGCCCCATGCTCACTCCTTCTGCAGTGGGATAGGGGAGAGAATTGGGAAGGTAAAAGTGAGAAAACTCATGTGTTGGGATAGAGACAGTTTAATAGGTAAAGTGGAAGCCACAAACAAAGCAGAACAAGGAATTCGTTCCCCACTTCCCATAGGCAGGCAGATGTTCAGCCATCCCCAGGACAGCGGGGCTCCAGCACGCCTTACTTGGGAAAACAAATATCATCACTCTGAACATCCCTCTCTTCCTTCTTTATCTGCCAGATTTATATGCTGGGCATGATGTCATACAGTATGGGATGTCCCTTTGGTCAGTCGAGGTCAGCTGTCCCGGCTGTGTCCCCTCCCAGCTCCTTGTGCACCCCCAGCCTACTCGTTTATGGGGTGGTGTGAGCAGCACCAAAGCCCTTGGCTCTGTGCAAGCACTGCTCAGCAGTAACAAAAACATCCCTGTTACCAACACTGTTGCCAGCACAAACCCAAACCATAGCCTTGTACTAACTACTGTGAAGAAAATCAACCCTATCCCAACCAAAACCAGCACAGTAGTAAGTGCATTTCGCTCTGAAGGAGGGAAACGAAGAGGAAATAAGACAGAACATCACACTATAGATGACAACTCTACTTGGTTTGAGCCCAGCCCTAGACCTTACCAGCTACAGAGAAGGCAGTTGCCATGCAAAATCTGCAAGGAAATAACAGTATATGATGATTAGTGGTGGTGGGGGGGGGGGGGGGTGTGTGAAATTAAAATGTCCGAAAGGGAGGCAAGAGAGAAGACAAGTAGACAGTAGAGCACCCTAACCTAAAGAGCCTAAAGCAAGACAGTGTTTGTGATAGAAGAAATGGAGACCAGAGTATTAAAAAAGAGAAAAGTTCTGGAGCTCCTAAGGTGAAGATGAAGTTAGTGATGATCAGGGTTTCACAGACAGAGTGGGACCTGGTATATAAGTGTTCCCTGCTGCAGAAAGAAAACTTACTAAAGGGTTGTCAGGATCATATACAAACCACAGCAAACATAATGAGGTGTCTTTGCCCTCAGGTAGCAGCCAAAAGAAAAATAATGGCAAGTGAATTGCATTTAGTGAAAATTTCTAGTAAGTATTAAAATTCCAACACGTGGTGGAAAGCCCCAACTCCCACACCTGCAAACAAAGCTTCTAGAGCACAAAGACTTAACCAAGTTGCTAATAGGAGGGAAGAGGGCAAGTGCTGAGGGGTCAAGAAAGAGTAAGATCAACAAAACTGCTGTCAATGATGTTAGCCTAGTGTTCTGTCATGAGACCAGGCACCGTTTCAGAAAGGCTTTCCCCATTCCTTCACCCTAATCCAAATGTGCTTTGTTTCTAAAAACTTTACAATATCCATATGTTCCTTTGCTGTGTTTGGGCTTGAAGACAAATTTACTGAAATCAGAGTGCTACTAAGATGAAATCTCCAGGACAAGGTGGACACCAAGCACGACTGCACCAAGGCATTCCCACTGGAGTCAGGAAGGCATTCAAAATGAGACACTTACAAGGGAAATTAGGAGACTGACAGAATTCAATTGCAGAAATCAGGCTAATAAACAAAAAAAAAAAAAAAAGAAAAAAACCCCCAGTGTGTGAAAATTAGATGTGACGGGGGGGAGGTATCGCGGGAGCTTTTTGAAGCTGCAAGCAGGTGGACTAGATAACATTTTTGGGATCTAGATTGCTTCATCTGGAACTTCACAGTGCCACATCCTCATGCAAATGTGCCAAAGTAGTGGCTGAAATTGTCCAAGAAGGAAATGGGACATTCCCCTGGACCCAAAACACAGATGCTTGTGGTTCTCTAGGTCTGGTTGTTTTTATGTTTAGCCAGTACCTTCAGTTCACAGGGATTTATGAACACGTAAGTATACTACCAGCTAATAAAGCAATACATCCAATAAAGCTTTCTTACTTTTCCTATTTTAACAAAGCAGATTCTTGAAAGTTATCAGTTATAGGTTGTTGGGTTTCCCTTCTCCCCACTCCTCCCCAGTCTGAGCTGGAGGTAGAAGCAAGGCTTCACTTTATCAAGATTTTAGAATACTATGAGCCACTTTGGGAAATTTTGTGACAGACCGTAGGCAAACAACTAATTTTAATATGCTTGCTTTACAAGAGTCCATTGAAACAAGATGCCAAAAGCAGGCACTACCTTGGGATCAAGCCTTTAGTGAAATCCATGAGGTGGCCTTGGGCAGGAACGCGAATCTTCATGCCCTGCTGCTGGACTGTCATCTGCAGCAAATTACATGTTTACAGATACTACAAGACAATGCTGAGGAAAAAAAACAATCATAATGCCTCTCCTACTCTTTTCACTGTTACCAAAGTAACATGGGAGAGACTCTTCACGTGAAGCGCATTAGCCACTGAGGTGGAAATCTGAGTTGCAAGGTGAATGTGCCATCAGAGCAGGGGCTGGTGTTGCTGAAGAGGCAACACAAAGACCAGAAGGAAAGAGAACAAGCAGTTTCTCATGATTTTTTAAAGGGTTTTTTGCCTTACTTAATCAATCGCCACATATTCTCTCACAATACATGTCGATAATTACCTGAGCAATATAGAAGAGTCACTAGAGAGATGAGGAACACACAGTCACTCTCATTTTTCAGGCCAGTCTCTATGACGACGAGACTGAATGCCATTGATCAGCAGTTAGTAACCAAGGCCACATTTGATGTTCTCATTCACATGGAAGGCAAAATTAAAATTAAATATTCAGAAACTAAAATGGAGACACAAGAGATGAGTAATAACAGGCAAACTGTATCACCTCCTAGACCTGACTTGTATAATATGCTGTTACTGGAGGAGTAGAAGACCACAAATACCCGCAGAAATTCCCAAGATGAACACACTGTTTAGAGACATCAGATGAATAATTTTGGTTCCTGAGGTAAATCCACAGCTGGGAACAGTCACAGGGAGGGTGGCTGAGCACTGAACAAGCCTCTCTCATCAACTTCTCTAAAAACAACCACAATAATACAGGTCCCAATCTGCACCCTCCAGAGGAACCTACATATTGTTTGTTGTACGTATTCTCACAAAGAATTCCTGCTGTCTGTGTAAGCATGAACTCAGTGCAAGCTGCATTCACAGTAACAAAGTACACACTGGCTGAAAACAATGTCAAACTTCCACCCAGTGCTTTTTTCCCCCATGCTGCCATCATTCTCTCCTTGCTTGCAGAGGACCAACTCTTTGCTTAATCCTGCTTAATCCTGCTCCTATAAGTAAAGAATTCATGAAATGATTCCTCCTTCTCCTTGACATACCTCTGCAGTTCACCATTGGTTTCCACTTTAAAGAAATCACAATTTAGCCATGTTGATAGCTACACTTCTTATCCTTTCTCTGCCTGAAAATTTGCGCTTGTTCCCTTTTCAGGCACAAAATTCAATATAATTTAATTTAAAATTAAAATTTCTATTTTACGGATCAAATACCTCTTAGATAAACAGTAACAGCTGTCTGGAATTTATTTATTGCTGAAACTAAAACTAAACTGGCTGATCAAAATCCTGATCATGTAATTTTCCTTCTAGAATGTACTTTGGGGAGGGACAGTACTGGTCAACTATCCTCCAAGAAATGTGCTATCCAGGTGCCCCATGCCATGGAAGTCCCACCCACCACTGACGTTCTTCCCACTGACTTCAGCCTCTCTTAAGCACAGAGAAGCCAAATTTGCACTATAAACACTGATGGCTGGTACAAAACCACTGTCTCCTTTCCTTGCTCAGACTGTCTGTGGCATTTGGATACAGGCCACCAGTGAAACAACCCAACCTGCCCAGCCTGTGACGAACATTACCTTTAGGAAATTACTAAATGAAGGCCTCCTAAGATGACAATGAAATGCTGATTTTATTTTCTCCCCCCTCTCTCCCCAGCCCTTCTTCTGATCTTTTCCAATGGAAAGATTCACCCTTGGCACTGGCAGGTGGACTGACTAGAGTAACTTGGGAAACTTCAAGTCTTACACGGGGACAGCCCCTCACAAAGCCTGCAGCTCCAAACACACGCGTGGCTTGAGTTGTGCTGCGTCTTTGGCACTGTGCCCCCGTTTGCCACCCTGGGGCCTTCCCCCTGGGAACTTCCTGGCACAAGCAATAAAACTGATGCAGCTTGGGATCACGCTGTGCTCCTTGCCCCAGCTTTGGTCCATAAACAATTTATTGCTTACCTATACAGCCCAGTAATGAGAACTGTGCAAAATACATGCGTGAAGTCCACGTGAAGCCTGTCATCGAGTGCAGATGCTGGGCACATATTGCAGAAATTACTGAAAGATTTTCCTTCGGTTTTGCATATGCCCAGTTTACATTTCTAAAGCTGAGGTTTGCTGGCAAGATGTCAGGACAAAGGTCAAGGAAAGATATTTTTGAAGTTCTGGTGAAACTGTCATAAACTAAACTTTATGTTTGTAAGGGAATGCCTCAGTCTTCTACAGTCATGGTAGAAGGCATCAGTGCAATTATGTGATATCTCTGAAATATCTGACCAAGTGCAGCAGGGATACAGCTCGAATAGCAAATAGCAACTTTGCTTGCCAAAATGAGCCATTTTCAAAGAACCAACACAGGGAGAAGTCATGCTGCTTGTGCACGTGGTCCCTACAAACAGAGAAGCAGCTAAATTCACTAGCTGAGTAGTAATTGCTGTACAGTTTAGCTCAGCTCTGCTGGGCAAAGAGCTGGGGCATTCACAGTCCAGTCCTGATAGCAATTCATGCTGACAAGGGTTCAGCAAATCTGAAAGTTGTTCATGAGTCAGGAAAACTCTCGTGCTTTCTTCTTCACCGACAGCTTTTCTCAGTGTATAAAGAGAACTATGATCTTTAAGTGATTTTGCTGTGATGGGGATGACTTCATGAAGGTGGCCTGACAAGGTATTTGCTGGGTTTATGTGAAGCTTGATGGGGATTTAGGAATAAAGGGGTCCTATTTCATGGACAGGCACATTCAAAAAACTAAAATTTGTTAGAGACTTTTCTTGGGAAGATGATCGATGTTGTCATACATGAGTCTTAAAGACCCAACAGGTCTACTTTCCAGGTCCTTTGAAGTATCATATTCAGGCCATGTAAAGGCTCTCTACCCTCTGTAAGAAAATTGTAATTCCCTGCTGCCTCTGCACATCAGTCCAAAGCTAGAAACTTTTTGTAGGGCACCGCACAGGTGTCCTTTCAGGTACATCCTCTCAATGCTTGCTTGGTGTCAGCTGTGACAAACAAGACAAATAGGAAATCTTATAAAGTGCCAAATCACAGCCTCAGAACAGAGGCTTCTGGAGACTTCAGTGAAACTCCAGAAACACAATTTAGCTTGCCTTGTAATAAGCGCTTCTGTCTCCCGGCTCATATGGTTAGGACAGAAAGTTAATGAATACAGGTTTAACTTTGTAAACTTGAGAAGGGCAATATAAAAGCGGGAAAAAGAGTTCCAGTCTTTCACAAGGCAGGGCAAGACAAATTGCAGTAGCAAACCTCCCACTTGGGAACTGCAAAACAACATGGATGAATAAATAGGTTGAAGCGCGCATACATCAAGAGACTGAGCAAGGTATTTGCATCAGATGAGTCCAGGAAGTGTCTGTAAGAAAGGATGGACAGGCAGATCTCTCGGGCTGCTTCCAACTCAGCTAGTCAACCTACACCATATGCAGATTACCTAAATTGCTCCTGGTACATCTGCATCACCCAGTCAGCACAGTATCTATTAGAGATGCAGGTGTTGGCTCTGAGCAGGCTTGTAAGCCAATACAGCACGCACTGAAACACTAGCTCAGGTCTTGGAAGCAATACAGATCTCTTATTTAGCTTGTACCCATTTATTTTCCCGTCTCTATCTTCCTGAAGCGGCTTTGTTCCCTAATACCTTTGCAAAGTAATAACCTCTCCATCCTCAAAACAAAACAAAGAGTCCACATGAAATGTCTGCAGATAAATTAACATACTTTACAGGTTGATGAAAAACTGTAGCTCTATTAAGGGAATGGGAGCATCCCTGGAGCTTTGCTGCAAAATTGGAACTTTTATTAAGCTTTTGTATATATGGTAATTGTATATACTTAAAGAGTTTGAAGGAGGTGGTTTTATAAAGCTACTCAGGATTTTGGCTTTATATAAACAGAATACTAGATAGTTATATGTGCTCTGGTCCATTTCTAATGGGTAAATGGAAGACGTGGTGATGTATCTAATGTCAGACAACTTGTGGACAACCATGTATCACTTTTTACTTAGTTTATCTCTGCATTCAATTTAAAAACATTTTAAATGATACTAAAGACCAAGAAAGAACATTATGGATGGAAGCAGCATTGCTGAAAACATAAAAGGATGACAAAACTAAGCCCCCCCCAAGCAATCTAATGAAGTTCAGTGAACATCTATGCTTGTTGTAAGATAAATATTGTCACAAATGCTACCTGCACACTGAAAATTATTATCAAATCCCACTCACAATTGCACCATGAAGCCTGACAGAGAAAACAAGAGTTTTGACTGAGCATTTCTAGCAGGCTAAAGCAAAAGTGAATCAAAGGCACAGAAAGAAAAGTTCCACTTGAGAAGAGAGGTGGGACCCTTCGTATTTGCTAATTCCCTGTGATTTAAACGATGCAATCTGATTTACTCCACTAGAGCTTTATATTTAATGCTTTTATTAATTATTAAAATGAATATGTTCATAAATGCAAGCATTTAACAGTCTCACAAGCATCTGCCACACCCTCACCACTGAACAGGACAAGTTCCCATACAGTTTGTTCCTGAGCTCAGCATTGAATCTTCAGCTGAATGGGAAATCCTTGACAGTGAGATGATGCCCTTTTATTTTTTGCTCTTGTTCACCAGTTTGCTCTCGAGGCAATAGGTACCGTAACTTCCCACAGTCGCTCAGCATCATGCACACAGGCAATGCAACACAATAGCTGTCACTCACCTCTCCACCTGCATGTGCCTAACTGTACTCTGTCTGGATTTTTGGGAAAGTTGGGTCAAACAAAAGAGTTGTACATGTCTGTATTGCAGAACCAGCGGGGAAACTGAGGACTTACAAAACTTCACTGAATGGAACAACAACATCAAAAAATTAAAAAAAAAAAAGCCAGAAACTTTCCTTTTTTAAAGTAAAAAAAAAAAAACCCTTCTTCACAGCTGTGATTTTGCACCATTGAAAATACTGCACAGGGTGATATTTCTGATACACTTTTCTCTTGAGCAGAGGAATTTGGTACGGAGTTATGGTCCTCTCAGAATTTTTTTGTTCCTTTCAGATACTCACACTCCCCAGTGTAAACAGTTCCCTTTTTTTTTTTTTTTTTTCCAAAGAAACAGGCTTTGACCAGGAGCCAACTAACCTTTCTGAGACAGTTGGAAAGTGAAGTCACTGTTACTGACCCAATTAGTTTGCACATCTGGTCTTGGGTTTTTTGTTGTTGTTGTTGGGGTGTGGTTTTTGTTTCTGTTTTGGTTTTTTTTCCCCTGTTCTGTTCCTAGTTAGAGATCGCTGACCACTGAACTCTGTGTAGTTTCTTTCGCCCATCATTTCTGCAGCAAATTCTCACATTTTCCTCCTGTCCCCTCTTGTCTCTGGAATAAAATCTGATTTCCAGGTGCCTCTCTGCCTCCTCTCCCTTCTTCTACTCTACATTCAATTCAGATCAGAATAAAAGCAGCCCGTTTGTTGATCCCGGTTCCAATGCAAAAGATATATGGGATAGACTGAAAGAGGACATCTCCACCCTGACCCAGAGACACAACCTTGCAGGGAAAATTACACAATAAAGTATCTGTAGTGGCTAGTCCGAGCTTCCCTTCCCCTAGTTTTAAAAACACAGGTGCCATTAGTACCACTGCCCAGGTGTTTGCCATGGAGTTCTGCTAAATCACAGAGCAGGATTCAAATTCATTTCCAATTCACCAAGGGATTCCTTTTTTTGCTCACTGACGCACGTACCCAAGAAGTAATGCACACAAGAGCTGAGACCTTGGGGTCTGCAGCAGTGGGTCTCACATTCAGAGGTGGGACAGGGATGCACACCCATTATAAAAAGCAGCATACAACCCAATACCACTTACCAGAGGCAGAACTGATACTTAACACCAGTAAAAGCATAAAGAGCAAGCTTTGCATTTGCAGGGGCTCTTCTGCCAGCCGGCAGCAGGCCCAGGTGAGCTTACCTCAGACCACCATTTGGCTCTTCATCGGAGGAGAAAGTGCCGTTGCAGACGTTGCCGAAGGAGTGGCTGGGCTTCAGTTTGGCTTCCTCGCAGTCCGAGGTGGGCTCTCTTTTCTTCCTCTTGCCGAAGAGCTTCTTGAAAGGCTGGAATTTGCCTGCTTTTTTCTTGTCTGTGGATTAAAAGGCAAACAGGCACCAGGCTGAGGGACCGTGGTGCCTCAGCACGGCTCTCGAGCACGCACCCCAGCAGCAGGTTCAAAGGAAGAATGAGGTCAAAGAGCAAGTCAGCAGCCCGAAGCAGCCCAGCGCTTGCCATGTAAATGCAGGGCTGCGACTCGCTGTTGACGCGTCATATTGACAAAGCAAACATAAGAGCATTAAAGCATCTGCTCTTGGGTTTAAAGATCTGCTTGGAGGTGTCAGTGTGGCAGGATGATTTTGTAGAGCCAGAGCTTATATAATGTTTATTATTTGAGGCTCATTTTTAGGCTCTACCCCACACTTTTGACCTTTTCACCAAAAGACAAGCACTTCTTTTGGTCACCCCACTTTGGCAGGTGCTGGATCCTCTGCCTTGAATTGAAAGGAATTGAAAATTACTTACTCTATTTTACTTACGTGGCCCCATAACTAGACAAGTCAGTTTGCAAGTGAATGAAGAGAACAGGATAAAGTTCTGTTGGTTTGCTGGTGGGTTACTTCAATAAACATCCAGCTTTCTATCAGCAAAGTCAATATATTGGTCTGACTTTTTTTTTTTCCCCCAAAGTAACTGAGGACCGAGTTTGACCAAGCATTTCTTCCTTGAGACAGTTACATTTTAAAAGCTGCACCAAAAAAAGCACGGCAAAAAGACAAAACAGACATGAAGGCAGGAACAAGAAATTGTAACGTTAACCAGGTAAAAACTCAACTTTTTTCCACCAAAGGCTGAAGAAAATTAATGCAGCTTTGAACTCTTTTTCCCACACCTGGTAAAAAGAAGTACCAAGAGTTTCTCGTTAACCATTGCAAAGAAGAGGTTAATTTCTCTGGTTTGGGATGAACCAAAGAACTTCTAAAACATCGTAACTGTCAAAGAGCTTAATTTCTTTTCTGCCTCTACTAAATTTTGCACTGAATCTACTTACGCTATTTAAAAAAAAAAATTCCACGAACTTTTAGCCTCCTCTCATAATCCAGTTTGAGAAGCATCATGATGCACTGGTGACAAATATTTTCATAAGCTATTTAAATTCCTGTAAGTGCTTTTATCCCAGGATGCATGCATATGTACTGCCTCAGCACACTCTACTCTTCCTATGAGCTGTTGCCAGTTGCAAAGTACGTGGACAGCCCCTGTAGGAACGTTTGGCCAGGAAATACAAAAAGTATATTCTGTAGTGCATTAGGACTCTTCCATACCACACTGGGTTTTACACTCCACTCTGCCATACCTGCATACAGCAAAGGCATGAGGGTGTCACCCCTTTGTAGTTCCTGGAGACATCAATTACAGGGTATTCAAGGAGAGAAAAACATGCCTGAGCACACTGTGATGTAGCTACTTCCAGTGACAAGCGGTTTCCAAACTAACATGGTGCCGGTGAGCACACGTTGAACCCGGGGATGTGACCAAACTTACACACAGGGCAAGAAAGCTACTCCTTGTAAACCTGGTTCTGTCTGTACCTGACTTCGGATGAAGCAGGAAACCTAGATCAAAATTACAGTTCAAAACCAGAACAGATCATAATTCTGCATCTCTTTACAGACCCCTGAGAAGTTTACACAGGTATCATTTTTCTCCTTGGGCAGTCAAGATGCACATCATTTGTGCCACTTTGTTGAGACAACAAGGCATCCCAGTAGCAGCATAAAGATAATCACCTGAATTACGAACCTCAAATTCAGGCCCAGCATTAGAATTTTTCAATCCAGAACTGCTGACCCACAATGAGCAGATGAGGAAAACAATAACCACTGGAGCAGCAGTTTTACCAGTGCAGAGGAAAACGTAGGACAGAGGTTTAATCTCCCTGTCCCCTCACTCTGCTTTCCATAAGCTGACCAGCCCACAACATCTCCAGCCAGACCAATTGCTTTCTGCTCAATTCTGACTTCAGAGAAATATATTCTTACACAAAAACCCCAACAGACAGCCAGGCAGTCATGCAGAGAGAAGAAGAAATGATTGCTTTCGGCCAGAGCTGCCCCAATCCCTCGTGCACTTCAGAGAGTGCCTGCAAAAACTAATAAATCAAATGGTAGAGCATACAGGAGAGAAAGTATCAGAACCAGGCACAAGACTGGATGAAAGAGGTGGTTTTTTGCCACAGTTCACACCTCGCCTGCTTCCTCAGCCTTCTTTGAGAAGCAAGGCTGTGTGATGCCACTTCTGTTGGGTAATTTCCTGCATAAATCAATGCAACTACAACATTTTTAAAAAAGGTTTTCACTGTGTCATTCATCCACACTACCCCCTTTGGGAGGTCTTCAGATATAACTGTGAATTACCTCATCAACTCCAAATCTGTACTGATTCACCAGCTATGACTCTAGGTGTTGAACAAGTAAGACAGGTCAACACAGCTTTCATTTCATCAAAATGGGTGAAAGCCAACATGGTTATCTCCAGCCAAGATCTGGTTTTCTCCGTGTGATTTAACATGTCCCTTAGCTGTTTCCACGCTCCACACCCCATCATCACAGTTGTCACATTAGTAAGCATGATTTCTTTAAATTAGGCTTTATGACTCATTGCAAAACCAACACCCTGCCCTGCACAGGCTGCACATGCTATCCCCCATCCTACCGACACAGAGCTAAGGACCAAACAACCCTTCCAGGTTTCTAAGGAGACTTCGCCTTAGTGGTCAGGCATTACCTTACTTAAGAAATTTTTTCACAAGTTCTTATGGAGGAATCATAGAACACCTTGAGTTGGAAGGGACCCATAAGGATCATCGAGTTCATCTTGATCCACATCAAGAAGATGTGGATCATCATTCCACATTTTCCCATACCTCCAAGGAAGACTCTGAAGCTGTGCAATGATATCACCTACAGGGTGAAATGCTTCCTATGACAGTAAAACAAGTACAAAAAGGCATTCAAACATTGGATGCACGAGACAACATTGTGCACAAAAGCCTTTTGCATCTCTAATGCTGGAGTTCAAACATGACTCTCATTCCTCCTGCCTTGCTATACTGCTGAAAGGAAAACAATAATGAGATAGGATAGGCTGAAGGTTGGGATATTCATCGCTGTCGATCTGTGTCAAAGACAATTGCTGAGATAGCCAGGGAAGAAGTCTGCTTACACAGGCCATTTGCTTCTCTCCTTAATCACTTGAATAGGAATCCTACAGATCCAGCCCCAGGACAACACTGGCAATAAGCAATTAAATCTCTTTCCCGTCTGTTTTACAAGCCTCTTGTGTTCAAGTCACTGTAAACAGCTAATAGTAAATCAGTTTTGAATCACAGAAAAACATGAGGTGTGAAGGCGACAGATAAACAAGGTTGGATATGGTAGCTGGAATAACACAGCACATATGGCAAATGCTCCCTTCTCAGCTTATTCCAGAAGAGTGGCAGAGCAGATTAGAATAATCTTTAACCTGTCATATAATTTGTCAGCTGCATGAAGACATGTGGTGCCTAACACAGTGCCTAAGCAGAGAGCACCAGCGTCACGAAGGCAGCACATGGTCCCTTCACCTCCAATGATGGAAAGGAGACAAACAGGAGCAGCTATTCCTCTCCCATGCTCTATTTCACTCTAAGGTGCTCTCCAAGAAAGATGGAGGCTGGTGTACTGGGCTTTGTCGCCGGTAAATCAGGCACAGACTGTGGGCTTCAACTGGAAAAGCCTCAGCAACACACCAGCAGACAAACCCCCATAAGATAGCTTGTAGCTGAACTACACCCAGATCCATTGGGATTCCTAGACTGTGATGCCTCTCAAAAACTTCACTGAGACCTCAAGACAAGCACAGGTCAAATAAGGATTTAACTGCTGCTGCTATTGAGAGAAGAGATTGAAGTGACTGGAAACAGGGCAAGCAATGTAACAACAGGCACAATGCAGGGGTGAGGGTACACCACTGGATGGGACAGAGGAGAGATGTCAACACCACTGGAAACATCTGAAAAATAATCTTCAAGCAAGGTAAACATCTCACAAGAAACAGAAAGCATCACATAACCATAGACAAGACAGCTAAATATGTAACAATTTGGTGGCTCCTTGCAGCTTTTCCTCCTTGCTGCAGTGCTGGGGGCACTCACAATAGAGTGGGTGAGAAAACCTGTGGGAAGAGACCTGGCCAAGCAAAAGTATCAGCTGGTAGGTAGAAAGATGATCATGGAAGGGAAAAATAAAAGGAGGATTTACAGTGGCTTATGAAATCTAAAGTTATCATGGCCAAGATTTTTCAGACGTCAGTTTTGCAATGGGATTTGCAGAGATCTCATAGACAGTTGTTCATTACATGAAATGCAGCACCTGTCTGTAATACCTGCCTCTAGTATGAGACATTGTAGAGGAGCTGTCTCCAAAATAACATGTCCCTTGTCGGTGAATTTAATGGCTGGAAAATATGGAGTAACGGCCTAGATTAATGAGGACATGAATTATTAAATTGAATAGGATTTTCTATGAAGAATACAGAGAATGGAAACCCATGTGCACACAGCATTAAGAACTGCATGGCAGGGTAAAGGCAGGGGGGATACTGGGCTGCAAGCACAGCACAGAAGCTGAGGTGATAAAGGGAACTGGTACGAAGGTAACTCCACTGACATCTAGAATATCTGCAGCACAAAAAGGCTGATATGATGTACACTGCCAGTATTGGTAATAACAGAACCAAACACTACCCCACTTTGATTTTAAGCTAATGTTATGCTTACTAATGCTCTTCTTCAAATAACTCAGGATATCTGCAACCATAAACAGTGCCCTGTTGATCCCTGGGCAGGCCATGCATCTGCACAATCTCCTTTGCTTTGCAGATTCACACCAACAAAGCCACCCTGTCTCCCTCCTGCCCATTCTGTTCTTGTAGGGCACAGAGCTTCCCCATGCAAACCAGGACTGGCACTCGCCTCCAGATTTCCCACTCGCTCCATGCCTCAGTACATCCATTTCTTTGAGTCCCCAGAGCTGCTCATTACTGCAGATACATTCGTGTTTAGTGCCAGGAGCAGTGGTCCCCAGGGAGGAACCTCCACTCCTCCAGGAAAGGGAAACAATTTGGGAACAAGGAGGGGACAAGAGACTCTGCTCCATTTAACCATGTTCCTATGTTTTAAAATAGGCATGAGCTTCTGTACCTATGGTGGTTCACCAGGTTTCTCACAGAATTACAGAATGACTAGGTTGGAAAAGACCTTTAAGATCATTGAGTCCAACCGTACCTGTCCTCTACAAACTTTCTTGGGGAAAGTTGTTTTCTGGCTGTTTTCTACCTTCATGACCTGCTCTCAGTCCATTGCCCTCTCTTCCGTAGGTAGCTAGAAGAAAAGCTGGAGTTGGTAGATGGACACTGTCCAGACAGACAAAACAGACACAAACACCAAAGAGTCCATGGGCACACTTAAGATAACACAAAGGGAATGAAGATTGACACAAAGAAAGACTGATGCTCAGATTCAGAGGCATAGCTTCCCAGCAATGAGTTCCACTGCATGAGACACTGAGCAATAGCACACAGCACTCCCAAAGTGGACAGCACACTATAGTCCCATGCTGATGGAGGTAAGATGAGTTAATATGACCAGAAATGAAATCAATACCTGAGAAACATTAAATGAAAAAAACACTGAGAGGGATCAGAGGCAAGTAATTTGTGCAGCCACAACAGTCTCATGAAACACCTAGGCAAAACAAATTAAAAATAGCATGCTGATGCTTGCTGGTTTCTCCAAGAGTATCAAGTGATCTTATCAGAGATACTGTGTCTTGCAAGCCTTGTCCCACAGAGAAGAGGAGATATTCTTGGATTACCTGATATAAACTAGTAATACTACCTAAAGTATCCATAATACAGCAAGAACCAATCTTACTTTCCAGAAATGTCTGTTTTCCCTTGCCACCTGCAGAAGCAAAAGCATTTCCATAAACAAGAGACTGTTTTGTGATTTTTCTTCCTCCCAAAGTGCATCTTCCAAAGAAACCACATGTAGCTAAAACAGTCAGCTGATAGGAAAGCCCGTGAATCAGCATAATAGTCTATTAATGTTCAAACACCATGTAATATACTTTATCATCCAGAGCAAGGAGAGAGCTATTTCAAACACAATAAGGAAGTAACAGGGAAAAGTAGAACCTAATTTTACTCACTTCAAAGCAAAAGCACATAACCTCCGCTACCTGAGGATTGTCACGGTGGTCTCTAGTGGCGAGGAAGAGATATTAATGGTGAGGAGGAGTAAAGAAGTTTTGAAATGTTTAGATGACATTATTCTGAAGAACTTGAGCCGTGTAAATACTGCTTCTATCCCCTTCTTCACTCTCATTTACTCTGGCAAGGGTCTCACCTCTCTTATTTTTTGAGCTCCTGTTTTCCTCTTTTCTCCCTCTATAAACGTAAGTCTTCCCAGTCAGCCTTTGCATTTCTGTGCCCCTTATTTTAAGTATCACAATGTGAGGTCCTAGAGGTCAGAAAGCCTCATGTTCCTCACCCAACCTTTCGTTTTGACACCAGTATCCTGTCTCCCTAATTTCTCCCGCTCACCACTTTGCACAGCACCTTAGGGATGGGGAAGATGCTGATCTCTGCAAATCACAGCCAAACCTATAGCAAGCAGGTCACTTTGGGAATATGTGGGATAGGCTGGGGTTACTGGGGACTCCCAGCAGGGAAGACAGTATGAGGAAGTCAATACAAAATCTGTCAGCAAACATTACTGGGACCAGAGAGTTTCCTCCTTTTCCAGGGAAGGAGCCCCAGGTACATGCTATCCAGTGCGTAGTTGAGGGGTTTAAAACAACTTGGGATGCACATCCTGAGCACGGTGACAGTACCTAGCTGAGTTCCTATGTATAAGGGAATTTGCAGAAGGGTTAAGTAGATGAGATAGATGTTACTGAGGTGCTGGGCTGCATTGCGGAACATATGGGATAAGATAAAACCTGCTTATAATAGCTCTGGGCTCAGTGATGCATGTGAGACTTTTAGAAAGGAAGAGCTTCTGATTCACCAACAAAACACTCATCCATTATGTAACAGAAAGGGAAAAAATTATTTTGTTAGGGAAGACTTATTAACTGAAGTTATTCATAGAAGACCCTTTTGGTACACTGGATTTTATCTGAGGTTTCCAGATCTGCATTAAACACTTGAGGTCAAGGCAGTAAAGAGATGTTGGCTCATTATTTCCTTCTCAGAGGAAAACAAATTGTAAAGCATGGGGTTTCTTCAGCAGATTCGTTTCTTATAGACAATTCCCACTTGAAACCTTTAAAACCTGAACCTCTGGCCAAGTTGCCCAAAGGCAAAGACAGTTGCCTGAGACTTGGCTGCAGTGCATTCTAAAGTCCAAGGAACACAACCCTGGTTGACCAAACACATCCCTGCTGCCCCTCCCCAGCTGCTGGAGGTCATTTGTACCTCCTCAAGGTTGGCACAAGCTGCTGACAAGCAATGATCCTACACTCAAAGGACTATTACTAAGTTCATTCTTGCAGGGGACTGTGTTATATAAGCTGCTGTTTCTGCCCCTCCAGTCCCTAGAACAAGTCCTGTACTGCACAAGCTACTTCTAGATCATGCCACTTTGAACTTTTTTCCTACTGGTGAGCAAAGGTGCATTTAATCCTCACATAAACTACTGCCTTATCATAGAAAATGTAAATTTTCATGAAGGGAGCATGAAACTCATAGACCAAACCTCTTCAGTGATAAGGCACAGCCGTGAACAGCATTGTACCAGCATCTATCAACAAGACAAAGTTGACAGCCATCCTGAACTCAGAGGAGAGTCAGAGTGCCATGCCAGAAAGACTAGGTGGCTGGAGAACTCAGGTAACAGAATTGAGAGGCAATATTGAAGTATTATGTACAAACTCATCCATTTAGGGCATATTGCTGAGTCGTTCTTCTAATAACTTGGCCTCAATCAGCTAGAAATGGGTGAGGAGACAGATCCGTCCCCACCAGCTGATCACAGGGTAAACATAAGCCGGCACTGCAGTGCAACTACAAAGGAAGTAAATATCCTATGGAAAGCGCTCCTGGAACTGCTAGGGGACACCCCCTGAGCAAGGGGTGGAGAGCCAACTGGCTAATAAATCATCATGTGCTGATAAATCAAGGCTAAAAGCAAAAGCAGGCAGGTACATCCAATCTATTGAGGAGTAGGATTTTTTTTTTTTTTTTTATAAGGAAGAAACAAACTAACACATTGCTGAGGTGTTTTGACACAGAACAAATTCTTTCTTGAATGTCATGTAAGGGCAATCTTATTGGATAAAAATTTCTTGTCATGGTGCAAAATCAGATACAATATTTTTGCTGCCTAGCACAAGCTGAAATCAGTAAAGACATACTGTGACATGCAGCTGCTTCAAACACTGTAACTGAAAGTTATGGAGCACTTTCAAAGGAGTGTCACTACCCAGAACAGTAATAAGTAATTAATTAAAAACCAAAGTGATTAGTTTATGCCTGTTTGTCTTTTAAAGTTCTGAGAATTATAAAGTGATACACAAAAAAACGAGATTAAAAGGGATCTTATTCCAATTGAATTGCCACCCACTGCAGTGGAAACATTATTAAAATAATTCCCTCGTCGTATTTTGTAAAGATGAGTGGGAGGCAGTAAATCCAGCTCCCCTACCCAAATTTAGGGGCTTGGAATCCCAGAAAGATCTCTAAATTTTGCAATGAGTAAAAAAAAAAAAAAACAAATCACCACATATTTGAGTGATCTGGAAGCCAAGTCAAAACTAAACTCAGGCTCAATGTGTCTAGAATAACTAATCTCTGATTTCACAGAACTAAAATCATGCTAGTACAGCTTTCAGCTAGGTAGCAAAGAAAATAAACTATTTCTTAAAAAACTGTGACATTCAGAAATCCCCCAGCCAAATTTGGTAAAAAACCAATGACCAAAGTGAATGTTTGCATGGTGGAAGCCACAGTGAAGAGAAATTGGGAAGGATTTTGTTTTGTTTAAGGTCTTTTTTTCCTAGAGAAAGCCAAACCTCAACCATCTTCCTCTGCTGCACAATGTGGTCAGAAGTAACCGTGGCACTCATTCCCCAGGCTGGCCTGTCACCGAAACATCACAGGCAATAACATCAGTCAGCAGCACAAGAGGTGAAGAACACATTCTGTGCTCCCCTCCAAAGCCTGGGAAAACCATGCCCTGCTTCTGCTGAGGCTCTGCAGAGCCAGGACAGAAGAACATCTTCTGCTCCTCATGACTCCTCCTCCACCTTTCTGCTGAACCCTCTCCGTTCCCAACAACTCCTATAAACTCACTTAACCCCTTCTGATAAACAAATGCTCTTTGCACAACTTGTCATTCATTGTGGCCAGATTAAGCCTCAGGACAGCTGTTCAGAGTCTGTGAGTTTGCCTTATTTGTCCAACATTCTCTGTTCTTCTGTTCAGGGACAAGGTTCCACTCCTGGGCACATAAGCCAGAAGCTCAGCTGCAGATCCTCATAATATCATAACGTGTCAAGCCTCTGTAGATCTTCACAGTAAATCAGAGAGGTTTTCCCCCTACTCATGCACAGCTTACAACTCCTCCTGCTCCTCTACATCTTCAGCATCACAGCCTCACCTCCACGCTGCACACTGTCCTGCCCTTTCACCTCCCTTCCTGACGCTGTTTTCCCAGCCCACCATGGATGTCCCTTCTGAGTGCCAAGGTCAGGTGGCCATTTCCACCTTTCCCTGACACTGTTGAGTTTGGCGACACTGGCAACTGTCAGCCTCAGGATGACACTGGTATCCCAGTGTTGACTTGAATGCTACGAAGGGAAAAACTCCATCTGAGACAGTGCTCAACCAACGCTGTCACCAGCAATTTCAGCAACAGGATTTTGAGAGGTTAAGCAGGCCATGAAGACAAACCACAAAATTAATCATTAGCATTAATCCTGAGTTATGCTAGTATCGTATTTCAAACTTCAGAGCATTTTACAAACCTGAACTGGTCGCTCATCACCTGTTCTGACGTGGGAAGCAGGCAACAGGCTGAACCACAAAGGCAAATTTTGAGCAGCTTTTTCACAGAGCAGCGTCAAAGACAGGACAGGGAGCTCATAGCAGCATTTCCACATCCCTCAGCCTGGATTGTCTTCACCACAAGATGCATGCAAGACATTTTTGTTACAGGAGAAGAACTGCAATGTTAGAGTTGATCTGTTTTTAAAATGGAGCTTAAAATAGGCTCAATTCTTCATCTCGTCATCAACGTAATAGAATATGCAGAATAAGAAGATATTTCTCTGCTGCTACTTAATAAGAAAGAAAGAAAAACTCAGAACATACACCAAAACTAATACAAACTGTGCATTGCCAGCGGAGGTCTTGCTATTTGGAGGCAACTGAAGAATTGAGATGATCATGGTTTGCCTTTGTTTTCTAGAATTAAAACAGGGAAACTGGACATCAACTAGAGGGACTTACTGACTGCTAACCTCAAGAAAAGTCTGATTAAATTTTCTAGCTTAGATTTCCCTACAGATATATAAGAAATAAAAACATCTTGAATATTTTTCTTCTGATCTTTGCAAAACTAACGATATTCACTTCATAAAATACTTAAATAGATGTACTTTATCATTGACTTTATTTTGCTGACACTGAGTATATTTATTAATATAAGCCACCAATAAGTAGAAGCAGTGTTATTTTCAACACCAGCCAACTAAGTACTCATGAAGACGGCAAATTTAAAGAGAAGAAAAGCAGTCATAAAACAAACCTAAAAAATTTAAATTAAAATATCTAAAATAATTTAACTTTAAAAAGGCCTTTGCACAAAAGAAAAACTCTTTCTATCCCTTGAACTAAGACAAACAGACATCTTCTTTCCTTTAGGCAGAGGGAACAAAGAAAAACAAACCTATTTTCCCATTTTCATGCTGGTTCAGTTCCAGGCAAGGATTTGCCAGGCTGGGATGTGACTGACCACACTAATCAGACACTGTCTCACTGTGCTGAGATTACAAAGCATTATCACCACTAAACTGGTGAAATACATCAACTTTAGCCACATGAGTGAGACACAATCAAACTTCACTGAGAAAGGAGATGGCGCTTATGTCTCCAATGTCGCCTGCCCACACTGGAATTCTTTTGCAATTTACTATATCCCAGAACAAAATTGAATGGAGGGGACTCAGGTGGCCAAGCATGAGGTTTTCTGTGCTGGTGAGGATGATTAAACATAACTACCGCCAAGGGAAATGAATGCATTGTGGAGTCTAGGATATGACATCGACGTGAACCTGAGAATGGAAAATACCCTGGTATGCAGTTTATAAGACTTGGAAGGACGTTGGGAGTGCAAGTTGTGTCTGTTGTACTCTGTGAGGTTACAGCAGCCATAAAAGCCCAGGGGACCAGCCAAGCGCAACATCTCCTGATGCAGCATCATTGCAGAAAATGTCCTTTGAGCAGGGTGCCTTCTGGCAGATCAGGTACCCTCCAGCTGTTCCAGTGTAGTGACAAGAGCAAGAAACAGAAATTCTGCTCCGGGTGCTGATTAGTGCCAGGGCCTGACTGTCAAGCAGGGATGTGGGAGTCCATTCCAGCAGCTCTGAACACTTGTTTCCCAGGTGCTGAAGCACATGTTGGATCCCTGCAAGCAGCTTGGTGCAGGAATTGGTATCCTGCCTGTCCAGTTAAGCTCAAAATGAGATTCAGAGGAAGTCCATGCTGACCAAACCATATTTAGCTCTCTTCCCTAATGGCTTCTCTGACACTACAGCTCTCCTGCCACCCTGCAATAAACCACTCTTTCACTTGATACCTCTGCTCTACTTTTAAAACTCAGGACTTGAAAGGAGCAATCACTGGAAAGAAGAGCCAGAAAGGAAAGGTGGTAAAGGGTCGGAGGGGGAATGGATGACATGATGTCACAAAAGAACAAAGAGGCAAATACTCATCTAGTTTTAACATTTTTTTACTTGCCTCATATCTACTCTTATCTAGACTACAAGCATGTGGCAGATGAAACTATTTTCCTATCTCTGTAAAGAACCATCCAGGGTTACAACAGCAAATGCCAGTTTGAAAGAATTCTCTAACAGCACAAAAAATAATAAGCAAGCCAAAGGAAAAGTCTATAAAGATAATCAGCTTCCATTATGTGACCAACAGGCTTCAAGAGATGCATGCATCTCTCTCCCTGATGCTTTTTGAAGCTGGTATACTGCAAAGTGTCTCAAAGCAAATCCAGGTTGCACTTCTTGAAGCCTTCCCTCACATGATCATTTCTGAAAGATTTATCGACTGTGAGTATGGAAACAACAGTCATTGCTGCTTTGCATTGTGAACAGTCTTTTTCGTGATGGCATATAGAACATCTGTGGCCAAAAGTCCCAGGTGAAGAGAACAGTTATCCCAGTGTTCTGTGCTGCTCAGATCCCCAGACCCCCATACCAGGTTTTCTACTGCATTTTGGGAAAAAACACGATGCTCTTAAATGACTGTGCTAATCTTGGTACTTCTTTAAGACCAAAAGCCATATGTTCAGGAACACCCACCCAGGACAGTCAGAGCAAAGAACTGTTCAGTTTAGGTGTATGAAATGACAGCACTGCCAATTATATGGAGGTAACTTTGCACAATGTACCAGTTAAGCTGCAGGCTTCTACCACCCCTTCATCCCTTTGTCTTCACTTTATAAGATCAAATCTTGAATATTATATGGAAGAAATAAAAATGCCAGTCTCCAGTTGCGGGACAGGAACACACTATAATGCCAATGCAGAGCAACGTTTTCCTCAGTATTTTTCATCCAAGGGTATGTCTCAATCACAAGAGAAACACCAGCTCCTCCTTTTCCTGCTTTTCTGTTATTTGGAGCCAAACCAGAAAATGCACAACTACACCACATCAGAACAAAAAAAGGAGACAGAGATGCAATTGTGCCTCGAGAAAGGCACAATCTCCCTCCAAATCTTCAGTATGGCTTGATGTATCAGCTTTTTTAAAAACCTGATCATATAGGCATGACATATATGCAGGGATACGGAAGGTTTGCAATTTGTTTGTAGAAAACATTACTCTGAGCAAATGCAATTCTGGCTACTGTGCTTAGTCACAGTTACTGCTGTGTGTATTTCCTCTGGCCAGCTGATGCTCATGAACAAGTCTGAGCTTAAGTATTTCAGGCTGTAAACTGAAAATAACTAGAGACAGATAACCTGCTGTACTGCCTGAGAATTCACTGCTTTATTAACATTCCAACAAACACTAAACAAAGATGAGCACAGACACTTAATGCTTCTGCACATGAAATTTATCCTGTACTTACACATTGCAGGTCACTGATGAATCTGGAAAAAATAAACCTGAAAGAATACGTACAGCTACCTGGCATTGTATGTCCATATTCATTAGTAGGAGAAAAAAAAAAAAAAGATATTTCACTACTTTGCCACAAAAATTATTTGAACTACTTTTAAAAATACAATAACATTTTTACCAAGTTCTTTCAAAAGCACAGGGAAGTGTTTTCTCAATTTTATTTAAATAAAACATTCAGAGTGAAGTGGAAAGGGCCACAGGATAGAAGCTGCAGCAAGATATCTACCTGTAACTACTATGCTCCTGCATGGACACCATGTGCACTGTGCAGTGCTGTAAAAGAGGCCAGAAGCCTGTCAACCAAAGGATCTGAAATTAAACTAGGGCAGAGGAAGAGGGCAGGAAGGACAGCTCTGAAAACTCCTGCAAGGCCTTATGTCTCAGAGAAGGACAAGAAGACAGCAGCAATCTGTGTAACTTTGTTGTAACATCAAAAGTTAGTTTACTTCTTCCACCTGCCACAAGAACTGGCTGTAGAAACTCTGCCAGAGACGGCATCACCCTTCACAGCTGCGGTGGAACCGCAGCGCTGACTAACAGCACAGACAAGAACCCAAGCAGCAGCTCACAAGATATTGGTCCTTATTCAGTCATGACCACCAGGACTTGGCCTCTAGCAGAACAAGCCCCGATTGAAGGGGGAAGGAGGTTTATTTTGCTTTTTTTCTGAAAATGTTTTTGGTTTTGTGCTAAGATCCACAGTGGGGAACAGCAAAGCAGCTGTAAGCCCTCCAAAGTGCTGGTGGGCAAGGGCACAGCTGCTGAGGCAGCCTTGCAGGATTCTGCTCTCCTCTGCTGGAATGGGCTTGGTGGCAGAGTTGGTAGGCTTTGAGGACCCAACCTCGCTGTGAATAGCTGTGCTTCTTCACCTTGCCCTCCTGAACCATGCCATCAGACCTGTTTTTCAGGACATCCCAAGAACCCTCAGCAGAATTAGCCTCTTACTATCTTCCAGCATCTGAGGAGTCAGCTGGCTCAAAGGTAGCCAGCCACAGCACAGCTGGCCTTCCTCGCTTTAGGCTACATTGCGAAATGGGACAAGGCTAAGGAGGACAGGTTTTTTAGGGAAAAGGCATTCCAGAATAAGAATTACATCTAGTCTGCCATGGGTGAAGAAGAACATGAAGAGATTGGATATTTGGAGTGAGGAGATGAGATTTTAATCTATTTAATGAGAAACAAGTAAACTAGAGGACAGAAGTCTCCTAACTACACTGGGTTGAGATCTCTAATTAGTTCAAGAAGCATTTTACCGGGAGTATAATTTTATATGTGTAGCAAAGCAAAAGGTACTGATTAATTGCAACTCATTAAATGTAAGTTGTTTTGTAATTAGGAAAAACGAATGCAGGGATGGCAAGGCTGGTGCAGACAAGAATTCCACCTGGCTGAGTGTCACATTTCCAGCAGCAGCCAGACTGCTCTAGCAGCAGAGGAGTAATTTGAATTTCACTCCTGATTCATGGGGACAGACAGTCAGACCACACATTCCAACTTTTCTGAAAGAGAACTAGGAAGAAATCTTATAAAGCAAAGATAATTAATGCCTTTGCTACACATGATTGAGTTAGCCAATTAGTGGCTGTCTCCACCCACGGGCTATTAGAAATTCAGGTTCCATGTATGAAAAGCATTGCTGCCCTATCTAGTGTATTAGTGGATGTATATGTTATCATCTTTTAGAGTTCTCCTAATTCTAATGCAGTAGGTAAGTCATACTTAGGTCTTACGTGAATTGTACGCTTCATAAGGAATCAGAAACAAACAAATAACCCAAGTAAGATATTACCAACAAGGTTTTAACAGCATAATATAATATTTTCATTTTTTTTTTCCTCTTAACCCGTTTTGAGAGAGAAAGATTGGGTGAGAGAGTTCAGGAATCATTGCACATACTAGGACAGAAAAGGGATTGAAACCAAAGGCAAAGTGAAGCTCTAGCACAGAAGCCTGTTCTTCAAACACAACCGCCAAGGCATGCAAAATTGTCATCACTCACCTCAGCCAGGAGCCTGGCAAACTGTAGACATTCTCTACTTCTCTACTTTAAATCCTGTCCATGAGACAGAGGTACCCTCAGAGAACCCAAGTACACTTCAGCCAGCCATTTTTCTACTAAAAGAGGTAGCAGTTGTGGACACAGGTTTCCTAGAAAAGTGACTTTCAGAGACTCACATGACATCGAATCAGACTTGTCCCCCACAGCTGGCTGCCAGGGATTTGTAAGCCTTTACAGCAGTACTGTACAGTGATCAACCACAACCCCCAGTATGAGACAAGGCACTGATGCACCGTTTTATTGGGTGGTAATTGCAGAGCAAATGGTTTTCTACAAAAGCTGGCACCAAATTCTGGGAAAGTCTGTGTCTGGCATTTTCAGCTCAGCTATGACTTAACTAATAGTAACCTAACACAAGTGTAAAAGCCACATGAGAAAGAGCTTCCTTCCCTTCCTGCAATGCCACTGGTGAAGTTGCTTGCAAAAAGAAAACTAAAAAAAGTCTGAAGACTTCAGACAAGTAAATTCTTTCTTTGTACTGAATGGACACACTGTACTCCCACTCCTTCACAAAGGAAGTTAAGAGCTTCTTTATATTTCAAGCCTACTCTGTTTTTCTCGGCAAAATACAAATGAAAGGGCTGTGTGAATTATTAACAGATGACAATAGAGAGCTAGCCAGGTATTTCAAATACTTGTGTCTCTTCTTCCTACATGAATTCCTCACTAGTACATGCAAAGTGAGTCTTACTTCTTCCATCCTTTAGAGAGGGTTAAATAACTTGTTGAGAAGTAAAGGCTTTTTTTACATCCCTTCCTCTCTCCTTTCTTTCCCTGGCAGAGCATTTGACCTGACCATCAGTGACAGTGGGACTTCACACCTTGCTTGGGCAGTCAGTGAATCAGACAAGAGCCTTTTCCCCTCTTCATGCCTTTTCAGCTGATGTGGAGCATCATGCAATCCACTGGAAACAGAGATACTCTTTACTTCTGAACTGGAATAGACGAATAATCAAGAAACCTGAAAGCACACTAAAGCTTTTGTCATCTGAAGATGTTAACCATCATCTCATGTTGAAAGCAAATCCTTTTAATGATAAACACTTTGGCCAAACCCTCCTCCCCCCTCCCCCTCCCCCCGCACCCCCTCCCAAGCCCCAGCACAACGAGGTGAACAGAAGGACATCACATTAATCCAGCACTGCTGCTTGATGGCACACAGGTACAAACGTAATACTGCTTCAGTCCATTTCCATCATTTAAATTAAATCAATTCTGAATTTGTCAAATAATCTCTGCAAATCCAATACAAGAAATAAAAATGGAATAATGTAAGTCAGTATCAGTGCAACTGAAAGATATAATATTTGACAGCTAACAGGAAAACTTAGTGAAATTAGAACCACAGCAGTAAGCTTTAAAAACAGCAAACATTTTGACAACTTTGAAAAGTAATCCGGATGATCCTAAATGAGCACATGCTTTTCTAGTCAAAAAAAAGGAAAATTTAAATCTATAAACTCTAAACTTTTATCAATGAAAAGGACCATTGCAAAAGGCACGGTAAAGCACAACATCTGACATAACACAAACTGGGGGAGTCAAGTTCCCCACGGTGGTGCAGACAGCTCCCAGTGATGCCACTGGGAACTACCTGCAAAACATAAGCCAGAATAACCTCTTTGGTTTGGACGGACTCCGCTTCACACACACTCACACACACACACACGCACACACAAACACACACACACACGCTGTTGACTACAACTGCTGTAAAAATGGACAAAAGCAGCACACAGATTAGCAGCAGCTCCTGCTTAAAAACAAGAAGCACAGCACATTCTCCCCTCAGCCAGCTCCCCGCTGAAAGTACTCCGGACTAAGCCACAACAACTTAGCAGTGAGCTTTCGAATGACAGGACATCATGTGCTCCATAATCTACAGATTCAGTCGAGTACTTACAAGGTTTCTTAAACAAATTGATCATGCCTACAATTTCAGACGAAGTCAGAGAAACTCCAGACTTGATCTTCTCTGAGGAAGAAACAAAAGCCATGAAATCACCAAAGAGAAAGGTTTTATTGGCTTTTTGTTGTTGTTTTTTCAGAGAACTCTGAAGGATATACTGTAACATGACAGGAAGCTTGTAGGAACAGCATTACAAATCAAGCTGAGCACGTATTTCAGCACTCCTGTTTTTATTTAGCACTCTCCCTGTGGAAAACACTAAGGGAGGTTTTAACTAGCAAGAACCAAGGTGATTTCAGATTGATAGCTAAGACCTCCCGACTGATCTTTCATGTGATGTTCATTTGGTACACTGGTTTATATAACTGCTTTTTCCTTAGTCTTCCCCAACTACGAAGCCAAAAATAGCTTACCTTTTCCATAAGGGCAACAAGGTATACCTGGAACACAGGGCAACTCTAACTCTTTACAGGTGCTGTAAGTAACAGCAGAGGTGTTTAAAACGTGAGAAAAAAATCCTGTCATTATATTATTATCCATGTTTTAAACATCCAAGAACAGTTTAATGTGAATAACTACCAAGAAATCTGGAAGCTGCAGTTTCCAAGAAATATTGTGCCAGTCACTAGTATTTTCTAAAGCATCCTATAGCACCAGGAGATGGAGACAAGCATTAGGCACTCTATATTATCGTCATAAAAGAAGCAACAATGATGCAAACCCCTCTTAGAAAGCAATAAAATTTCGAACGTAAAACCTAAAAAAGACTTCATTATGCAGTTCTCAGTCAACACAGGCTGAGCCAAAGCCTACTACAGTACTTCTCTTGTGCTCTGGATAAAATTTCCCATGGCTCCAGTAGCTCCTTTCGCAGAGGTGCCAGTCTTCCACGAATAGATCTTTGCAACCAGGATTTAAGGGAAAACGTACTCTGTAAAGCTAGGATCCCAGAGCTGCAGTTTGGCGTACAAATGGGCGATGTAATTTTCCCATCTCCCAGGAACAAAGTAGCTTGCACTGCAGTAAAAAAAATCCTCTACAGGAAATTCATGTCTTAATGCTGTCTTTTCAACTTTTGCATGGTGCTTGTTCAAAATTACATCTTAGAGGCTTTACCCAAAGACCAGCAACAGCGAGTGGCTAAGCATAGGCCTGCACACCCCAAACATGTTTGAAGAAGATGATTTCTCATAAAACTCAGGATCTAGAGAAGGATTGTACTTTCTTAATGTGAAAACAGAGAAGTTATGGTTTAAACAGGTCCCCAGCAATCATGTATCAATTACAAAGACTTTTCAAGCCAGTAAGTTAAAGCCTTTAAAAGAGGGAAATTTTAATTAAACTATTGTACATACAGCATTCAATAATATCTGATTTCTTGAATCGTCCTCTATGAAGTCAATTAAACACACATTGTTAGCTTATTTGGAGAAACATTTAAGAATCCCAAGCTGCTTAGAGGCTGCATTTTGCTAAGCACTGGAAATAGACACACAGAATCATATCCCTGAAACACAGGAGAGTGGGATTGAACTGAGAATGAGAAAAGATAAAATAAGAGTTGAGAATAATATCCTCCTGTCTCCCTCTCCTCTGAGGTATTCACACTGATTATTTTTTTTTGGCACATATATCAAGGCTTAAGTGTAATAATGACTTTAGTGACTTCTTTCTTTAGGGATACATTTTATTCCATTAAATAAACATTCTCAGGAGCCAAGAGACTGACTTTCACCCAATTTCATTTTTAATTAAAAAGAACTAAAAAAGAAAAAAAAAAAAACATTTTAACCCATCTAAAAGGGTTTCTTGGCTGTTTCCTCCACTCCAGTGGCTGACAAGAACAAGATTCCTAGCAGCAAATAAATCACTCACTCAACCCCCTCAAGACCTTTCTCCAACAGCACTACACCGGATCTAACATCCCTCCTAGTAGCCAGTAAGCCAGGATTAATTCTGACCATGAAACCTTACAACAGGGCTGAAGACCACCAGAAAGGCTGGGTGGCTACTTGAGCAGATGCTCCATGGGTCACAACTCTGGTCACTCGCCTGGGAACATTCTGCAGCTGTTGAAGTCCTTAGCAGTTTTATGATTTCAAACCCCATGATTGACATCCAAACTTAGAGACCAACACATGAACATTACGATATTGAAGAGCATAGGTATCATGAGGTACCTCTTGGAGGGACTACCTAATTAGCAGCAAAGTTGGAGATGCATGAATGACCATGAAACAATCTTCTAGCTGAGAACAATTATCAGTGTTTAATCATCACACAAGGTTATCAAAGGTCTTTTTATAACAGCAGCCAAGGAGCAGCATCACTCAGACAACAGGCAAGAAAAATAGTCAAAGACATTCCTATGATGAAGTGGTAGAAACCAGCCTCCACGTAACTTCCTACTATCAGCACTATCTCAATCACTCCCCAGACTGCCTGCCACAGCCTTTCTCTGGGATGAAGGAGGGGTGAAAATTTAAACACAAGCTTTACTCAAACATCAGAACATTAGATGAAAAAGGATTAAAAAGTGATGTGGCAAAATTAAACTCATTGCAGTCAAAGTTTTAAGAGAAAAATAAATCTTTTTTTCAATTGGCTTACATGAAATGTTTTAAGAGTTGAAGACTGTAATGTAGCAGACATTTAAAACATCCTAGTTATTCCCTAAACAACTCCAATTCATGTCAAATCCACCAAAAATTTAGGCATGTTGTGTGGTTTGGTTCTATATTCTTTGTTCTGTGGAATAATTAAATAATTCATATCACTGATTTGGCAGCCATTCTATCTGCTGATGCCAAACTGAAATGTTTGCCCCCTCTCACTAGCTTAGCTTACTTTGCATTTCATCTTGAAATATTTTTGGATGTGACAGAAAATCAAGGCAGTGAGAACTGCTAAAATCTTGTCATATCTAATTGTAGATATTGTAGGTTATTAATTCAACCATAGATTTGGCATGGGCAGTAGACCATTAACTCAGGAAATGTGCTTGGTCAGAAAACTTACCCGCTGGTTAAAAAACCCCACTGACTGCCCCCTCAGTCAAGTGCTCCCAGCCATATGCAGTCAGTGGAGAATACTGAGGCTAATAAAAGAAATCAAGTAAAAGAGAGTGGCAGGCAATGAACCAAGCAAAAAACACTTCACTGGAAGCCAGGGAGTTTCTGAAAAGTGGTTGATGATACAAAAGATAGGATGCATTATTTAGACAAAATGCCTCCCATGGGAGCTACTCAAGAGGCAATAAAAAGGGCCCTCAAGGAACACAGTTATACTCTTGTCTCTCATTTGTCCCTTAAATGCTAGAGGTCCAAATGGAAAAACTCTTGATTTAGCATAAGAAATTCAACGATATATGGCATTTGCAATGAAATATGCAGTCAACTGCCTCTAATCTGCTTCTTCCAACAAACTCTACATGGTAATGACCAGCAAGACTGCCTGGTGCCCTCTGAGCAATCCTTGAGAAAAAATCTTTTGGTTTTCTTGTGAGCGGGCAGATGCTCCATTTCCAGATAAGCAGGCCCAACAGCAAGGTCCTCAGCAGCAGTAAAACCACAAAGGGTTGAAGGGAGCAGAGTCTCCCCAGGTATGTACAGCTCTGCCCCGGGAGCAAGCACTGACTGCGGAGCACCTACCAGTGCTCCTCATGACGTGCTCTACTGAAGGCAAACAGGGGATGCCAATTTACCAGCGTTATCAACACAGCACCTCTCTGAAGCCCTGGTTTTGTGCAAACAAAGATGAAAATGGGTATTTGTCTTTACCAGAACTGTCAGTTGGAAAGAAACATCTCTCACATTGAACGACACCCTTGCACCGAATTAAAACCTGGCAAGTGTTGCTTCTTATCTTATTAAGCCATGAACACTGTTTAATCTCACTCCGTTATTGTCTTATCTCTGAGCAGCTAAATTTCTACCATGTTGGCTCAACTAACCAACTTATGTTGCTGTGATTTTGACATTTCAAAAAAATTCTGTTACACAACCAGAGCAGGAATAAAAACACTTGAGCAGCTGAAAGAGTAGAGCTGAATAAGGAGTGCTACAAAACAGGAACAGATTTAGAAATAATGAGGTCACCTCACACCTCAACACGCATGAAGTTATTCTGTTCGCTCAAATAACTTCACATCCAGTAGTAATCACAGCACAAAATACCACACCATTTTAAAGAGACAGAAGCATTTTCAATACTTTGGTTGATCAGAAAAAATGAACACAGAAGAATGCCATCATGTGTGACCCTTCCAGCATTCCTCTGGTTTTATACATTAAGAGAGAATTAAGAAGGGTGAAAAATGTTCCCTCTCTCCTCACCCCCTCCAAGTGGGAGACACCTAATCTGAACGTGTGGCTGCAACTCCAGACCATGGAGCAAATGTGGCATTTATGGTGCTTCAGCAGCATCTTGTGCCTGCTCGAGTACTCAGGTGCTGCTGAGGTGACAGCATGAAAGATGTCCTTCTCACCAGATATTCTGGCTGTTCAGCCTTTCTTATTTCAGATACTTATTTCAGATCTTCAGATAATAAAGAAGATTTCTCTTCTTTATTTAGCAAGGGAGAGATACAGTATTGGCTTCCCACCAAAACATCAAGCCACACAAAAGCAAAGCTCAGTGCCACAGGGTCTGGCAGGGCTGGTGTTACGGGACCCCTACAAGTACAGAGGAGGAGGGAACTGGTGGGAGGAGGGAAGACAAGGTGATAGATGTTCAGGTGACCAAAGATGAATGAACAACTGGTGAGTGGACAAAAATTGGCGATATCAACATGAGATAAAATCAGTCTGAATCTTATCAGATTGGTACCATATCTGTGCAGGCAAGAGCCGGGTTGTTTGCTGGGGCTTTTTTTAAGACCCCAGAGCCCATGCTTGTTTGATACAGAGAGGAGTGCAGCAGTCAATATCTAATAAAGGAATGTTCTAGATGTCAAAATTGCTCAAAAAACATGACTGCCTACTGGGCTAAAGCGTGATGTTGTTATCCCTAAAAGGGAATTGGTATCTAAGCAGATACAGATTGGAATCACTGACTCATCCACCCTGGGCCTTTAAAGGCAAGCTGATGAAGAATGAAGGGCTGACAGAAGGAAAAGAGGGGGGAGGAAAATAAGGAGGCAGAGGGGATTTAAACAAGATTAGCTACATGTGAATCCTAAATAAAGATTAAAATCACTGCCTTGTGCATTTTGGGATTTCTGAAGCGAAGGTCATGAAATTAGCAGAAAACTAGGGGTTCATGAGCTTGTGTGATGACTTTTCTGGGGACAACTTTCAGCAGTATTTTAACTCTTCAGAGTTACCACTGCACAGTTCTTCCAAGCTTCTTAAAACCACGGGGAGAAATTGGCATTTAGTGCAGGCATCTAAAAATCACCCCTCCATTCCATGATTAGCTCAGGCATCTGTTTTAATGCAAACAACAAAGTATTTCCCCCAAATCTTTTACCGTTTATACACCCTGCTGCCACCAACAGTCAAACACTCATAACAAAGTTGATAGTTTGGGTCTGTTCTGTTGCACTAATATCATAAACCCTCAGTGAAATATGATCTTGATACAGATCACAGATCTCTCAAGCCAGAGAAAGCACTATTAACTTCTGATTCTCTAACCACTGCTGAACATATGTCAGGTTTCTTTGCAGATTAAACAGCATTTCAGTCTTCTTAGGAAATATTTTATGCTTTTTAGAATGAAGATTTTCATGAGAAAGTTCTGTATCTCTTCATTCATACATATTCATACTCACTTTCAAATGACTGAATTGTAGGCTCATCCATTTATAACTTGCTATAGACATCACGAAAGCTAAATAAATTTCCCTTATGTTCTTAATATGAATTTAAAGTTATCAAGCTACATGTGAAGATAAGTGCTTTTCATTTTATGTGGCAATCTTTCAGAAAGTATTGCCTGTCTGTTAATTCAAAAATTGCTGTGCCAGTTTCCTTGGAAAGGTGATAGTTTCCACGAGGGCAGCTGGGAATGACTAGGGAAAATAAGTAAGGTGTCCTCAGCTTATTTGGTAAGACTTCAGTAGAAATAAAATATACAAATGGTATTATTTTCACTAATGATGTATGCAATTAAAACACCAACTGAAAAATGCAGTTTAATTTATCCTCAAGCAACATCCTGACCTAGAACCTAAAAGAACTGGATTTTTTATGATCTACTTTTCCATAACTCCTTCCTATGTTTCCTTAGGAAGATTTCCTTATAGCAGCTTGCTTTCTATAGCTTGACAGAGGAAATCCTATAAGTTTGGGAATAAAAAAATATTTTATTTTGATTCCTTAAAGACAGTTTTGCCTTTCAGTAATAACATTTGTTGATTTTTGCTGTGATATTATAGAAGAATGAAAGGAGTAGGGTTGTTTAGGAGGATTTAAGTGCTTTCAAGGACAACGTGTTGCCAGAGGAAGTTTAGATTAAGTATCAGGAAAAGTTTCCCAGTAAGGTGTATTAAACAACTGGACACAGACATGGAGTGCAAGTACAATCACCCTGACCAGATATTCAGAAATATAATAAAATTAACAGCCCTATGCTTAAAAGAGGAAAGACAAAACAAACAGTATTGCTTCACAGAGCCAGTGTCTAGGGCTCCTTCTTTTGTTCACAGAATACTAGAATTAAACCAAACATTGCTACAGTTAAATAGCAGGTAAAAGAAAAAAAAAAAAGAAGCAAGAGTAAAAAACACTAAATCAAATGCTACTGTAAAAAAAAAAAAGTAATTTAGATTTCCTATAGAAATACTTGGAACTTGCTAGCCCAAGTGATCAAGTACACTCCAGACCACATAAAAAGACAGTGAGAGACCAGTCTGTAGTAAGAAGGAACCGCAAGACCAGCCTGGGCAACTCTACCATTTTCAGACACAGGCATAAGCAGTTTCCTCACTTTAATTGTTATTTCTGTAAATAAAATGAAAATTAAAGAGACAGAACACATTTATGACGAAAAAACCCAGTTTATTTTTACAGTACCTGAATCATCAGTGCTCAGTCCCTCAGACTGAACACTGTGGTTTGTAGCACTTTCAGCTGCAGCCATGGGCTGTTTGCTTTGGTTTGGTTTTGTGGGGTTGGTGTGTTTGTTTGCTTTTTCAAAAGTTACTGAAACAAGAAGTACAGCACAACACATTTATATAACCACTGAGATTTTTTGAAACCAAACACAAGTTTAAGATTCCCTTATCTTTCAATCACTTTTCTTGCAGTAAACTGTCTTAGATTTTAGGAACTTTTGGAACCACACAGTAGCAGTATTGCGAGGGTACAAGAGTTGTTACGTTACGAAATCTACATTATGTGAAAATTCTTCATAACAAAATGCAGCAGCACCAGTAAGTCACAAATTCAAGGAACTGCAGAGCTCTGGAATAAGAAAGTCACATTGTGCAGAACACGTTTTCCATCCTACTGTCTGTATTCCTTCCTCTGATTGCTAATGGAAACAAGTAGTAACGCGTATTTATACAATGAATATTTTAAATAATATTTGCAGTATTTCTATTTAGCACAATAAACAAACACTGTCAATACATGAATACTGTGCTAAGCAGCATTGTAATATAAAGCACTGTGCTGGCTACCGGAATGCTGCAGAAGTGCAGAGGCACCTTTTTTTTTTTCAGAAAATTATTTTCTTCAGATTACAGTCTCTAGTTGCATGTTTCCTATACTTTAAGTTTCACCAAGGAATAAACAACTATCGTAATGGGCTCAATAGGCTGTAAAAGTGTCATAATGGCACATTATATCTTCCAGATGTAACAAGACAGCCATTAAAAATTACAGCATTTTTCCTTCTGTAAAACATACGGGCAGATTAAAGTAACAGTTTAAAATGCCTCAAAGAGGGTTTTGTTGTTTGGTTTTGGTTTGTTGGGGTGTTTTTTACATAAACTTGTCTATGGGTTAAAGATTTCTTTCTTTTCTTCATCTCCAGAAACATTCTTTTCTGGAGAAGTCAGTTTTGCCTATGTTGCCAGAACATAGGCAATACAGAAAAAGAGTAAGATACAAACCAGCACCATATCACATTGCTTTATCCTGAGTTAATCAACTAAAATTAGCAACCTCAGCAGGGTCCTATAGTGGAAAATATTATCCAAGCATGACAGGAGAGTTCAGCTCCCCTTTCTACTTAATGATAAAGATGATGGAACTGAAGAAGGACCTTGTCTTGAAGACACCTCTGCCTACTGGTCGTTCAGGATATTTTAGATCTCCGAGAAGTTCAAGGAGTGCAGTGAAACATGAAGTAAAAACAGTGAAGTACACATGGGAAACTTTTTAAAAGCCTTTTTAAGTCTCCGAGCTGCATTTCAGCTGAGAGATTCATTCAGATGGAGGGGAGGAAACCCACAGGGAATTTTAAGTCTTTGAATACAGAGCAGATAGTCAGTCCACTGCCAGTACTGAATTTAACATGTCATCTCATATTTATCTCTAATATCTACATGGGTGTCTTTTCCTTTTAGAACTTCCCAAAGAGCTTTACCCCCCTTAGTCCTAGTGAGCCACGAAAGCTCAGGTCTATAGTGAGCTTGCAGCTCAAGGAAACACTAAATCATATTACAATTAAGAACGTAATTCTCTTTTCCCAAATTAGGGCTTCTGAGATTATTTAGTCACCGTTGGGCATCTAAGGCACAGCATTACAAACAGAAATACCACTTTACCAAAGTAAAATAAGGATTTGTTTCAGTTTCTGCCTGTTCCAAACCTACTAATATGAATTCCTGAGCGCTCTTAACATGCAGATTTGAAGTTTTGATGTAGAGGCAGCAATACAAAAAAATAACTATGGAGAAACCTTTCATTGTCCCATGAAAGTACTAGAGGAAGCATAAATCAACCATTACTCTCAGATAACTTTGCCTACAGTGCTCTTCATTGATATCCTCTAAGAATTCAGCATAGAGGAAATCAAAAGAACATAACCTACAGATTAACTAAATCTGGTTTAATCACATAAGCACCTTTCATCAACAGGACCACAAAGATAAAAATCCAGATGGAAACTGATCTGAATTTTGTGTACGTGGCTCCTGGCCCTGGGAAAAATTGTCTTGACATAAGAGATTTGAACAAACTAAAAAACCAGACATGCTTCAGACTTTGTGCCTCATTTTGTGATATAAATGGCTCCAAAATACATCTGGTGAGCATTGAAATATTGCGTGGAACTATTGAATGTAACTAGGAACAAAAAAACCCCTCAATTCCAATTATAACTGGGTTATTGAAATAAACAGATTTAATTAGAATTGAGCAATATTATTGCAATCAAATAATTTCACAAAGATTAACCCTGCCTTGGAACCTACTATATTCATGTTTCTTAAGATCTTACTCTATATTAAGCACAAAGATTCAAAATCATATAGGCACCTAGAGGCTGAATATAAATACTGCTCTGATTTTAACATAGATATACCTACCAGTTTATGCAAGGGAAGTAAAAGTGGGAGAAAAAGATACTTATCAAAAATTATCAAGACAAGTTTTTGCATATGGGGTAGCTTCCTGGAGAAACAGAGCATATACAAAAGTTAGCTAGTGAAGTTATATCTTGAAAGGCTTAAGGAACATGAAAAATGTGACATGGCAACTTGTTTTGTCCATTTGTTTTTTATTTATAGTTGTCTTACCATTATTTCAAAACAAGTTGATCAAGAATAACTCTGCTCTTCAGCATGACAGTATTGCCTTTCAGAGGAAATTTCTGTCCAGGAGCTTGAGCCACTCATCTCACCCTCTCCAGGCTCTCCTGGAGATCCCAAAATTGTCAGGTGTAGCTTCCACATTACAACAGATCTACCCACTGCCCTCCCACTTCTCTGCCAGTTTTCCACATGGTGCAAACACAATCTAACCCAGCTGACCTCTACAGCTCAGTATCCCAGGTCTCAGCCCTGCACGGCCAGAGGTACCAGGTGAGAAACCACAGATTCTGGTGCATCAGGCATTCATACACTGGGCTAGAATGAAGATGTGACATTGTCCTCAACAAAAACAAGCTAAGACTTTTCTGAGTCGCAGAAAAGCATGAAATCACGGTCCACTTACAGTGAAAACCTTCCTGGCTGATTTTGTGATTTTAAATTTGAGAAGACAACCAATTAATTCACATTAATAGTAAGTAGAGTTCACAAATTAAGGGACTTTTCACATTGAGGCTTGTTCTAATTATCACTAAAGTTCATTGCAAGTGTAATACCAAAAAAGTCTAGAAATCTAGAAAATGAGTCATGAACAAATGCTACAGCATAATGTTGACTAAACCAAAGTCTCTGTCTTCCTGGCAGGACGTCCTCTTCATTAAATTAAGGAAAGAGATTATTTGCATAGCTAGTTATTGCACAATGACTCATCTTATAAAAAGCCTTGCTGCTTGTACTTCCGCTAAAGTGACTGGAAGAACACAATCAAATGTATCCTTAGCCATGAGTTATTGTAAGAAAGAAATCTGAATGGGGTAAACACAAAGAACAAGAGAGGCAAAAGAAAAAGAACAAAAAACTAGTTGAATAAAGAGGGAAAAAACAGCTTTGGAAGATACAAATGAAATCACTAACTTTAATGGAACGTAAAAGAACCAAGGTTTTGGTCCTATTTTCTGCAGCAAAAAGCAAAATATTCTAACATCAGGATATGGGGGTGGGTTATGAAAGAACACTGGGTACATGTAGGAAAAAATAGTTTTAATTTTCATGGAAGAAAACCTATGTATATGCAAATTCTATTCACAAATATATGTCTTGCACAGCTTATTTATGAAATCCCTGTTAGCCAATGTGATGATGCTATTGTAACTGACCACTCTCATCAACTGCTCCTGGAATATTTGCGCTTTCAGACAAGGGGTATTTTAATTAGCATAGTTACAAATGTGCTGTTTGGAAACTGCCATATTGCACAGAAAAAATGAAGCCTATTAAAGGAAACAGAGGATAGCTCAGATTCTGTAATCCTTACGTACAGAATAACAGATTAGAGAGAGCGGGTAGGCAGCATCCTGCATCCACAGAGCACTTTCCATTGGTGGCAGCACATTTCATGTCTTCTTGTTTTGAAAAATAAGAACACAGCCTCCCCATAATAAATAAATAGACAACATCTCTCAAATTGGTATTTCAAACACACCTGCGTACCTTCAGCTGAGCCGTAGTAGGTTTTTATGGCAGAAAAATATCCTCATGACTGTGACAGTCTCAAGGAAACAGAACCTTTTTTATTTTTTTTCATTCTTAAAAAAAGCCAGTGTATTCCAGTTGATCATGTCAGAAGAGCTGTCGATGATACCTGCCTGTCATTCATTCCCTTGCCACATAACACACCAGTCAAACGTATGTATTGGCAAGACATTCACAAGTGAGGCAAGCGACTATGAGCCTCTGTTAATTTACAGGGTGATGCTGGTTAGACAGGAAAGATTCTCTAAAGCACATAAATAACTTTGAATAACAGAACGATCTTGCTCTGTGCAAAAGCAAAGACAGCATCTCTGCATTAGATGGACTCTGAACCCTGTTTTATTGAACTGTGGTGTAGAACGGCGTGATTGCAGATGAAATCACTGATGAACACATTTGCCCTGGGACCACATTCCAGACTGGCCTCTCTAGAAGAGGAAATTATTACCTGTCATTTACAATTCCAACAACATTCTTCCCAAGCCAAAAAAGTAAAACCAGAGAAAATAAAATCTGAATGGAAAAAATGCTCTTCTGCTGTCATTCCACTTTCAGAGGAAACTTGCACAGTACAGTGCGTTTTAACAGTATGTTTTAAGGAACTAAAGCTGTAAATATTTTACAAATAACCCATCAATATAAAACCTGGAAGGAAGGAACAGTGCAGATCTGTTGTGATAAAGCCTAAATGGTGGACTATTACTTAGCACTAATTCCCAGCCGCAGCACTCTACGAGCACGCTGTATATCTGTCTTGGCTAAATGAGAACTAATTGCTTGGTAGCCCAGAGACTACATAAATCTTTGCATGGCTAAGAACAGCTTCAGTGGTTGAAATAGAAGAAAATACTTGCTGTTGAGTGCAGTACTTGTTTTTTGTGTAGCTTTTGTGTGTATTTGGGGGGAAAAAAACAAGTTCTAAGTAACACACTCATTACATACATCCTTTAATATGAAAAAAGCTTTTTCTGTTTTGAAGTTAGAGCATGCAGGTTAAATAAGTACTTTAGTATTCAATTATTATCTACATTTTTACTTCCTTCAACCAAACGAAACGTTAAATGAAGATATCGCTTACAGTGTTAAAGGATCATCAGAGAAACATTTCCTTACCTTTTTTAAAGATGGCCTGTTATACTCTCTGCTGTCACAGTCTTGCCCTCTCTCTGGAACGGGGATGTTTCTTTAATATAAGCGGTCAGAAATCAGGATATGCTGCTAGGGACCAGTAGTTCATATTCTCCTAGACTGCCTAGGCAAAGAGGGAAAGAACGAATTTTAGTTCACATTTCAAGGCCAGCCTAACAGTATTTTTATGCTTTCCCCTTTTTGAGGGGTGCTTTTAAGTTGCGCAATTCCTTCCTGCCACGTGTCTTGTAAGTGGTTGATGTTTGCTGTCTTAAAGAAAAAAAGAAAAGATAAACATATTGCAACCTGAGAGTTTTTCATTAGCTTTGGATTTCCCTCTGAGACTTTCATACAAAATGGTCTTTCTTTACTCTTTCTAACTAGTGAAATAGCAACCCTTCTTAACACTTTCTTATTTTTCCTTCCAAACAGCCACATCCTGCAGTTCTAAGTCAATTATATCTCAAGAAAAATATGTCATGGTTTTCACTTTAGTTTTTTGCTGAAATAGAAATGCAGTTGACACTAGTTTCTCAAAAGGAAAATCTAAAAACTTCTAAAAATTAAAATGAGAACTTATCACAATTTTAATTTTTCCTCTAGCTAGAGCTTGTAAAAATGAGTTTTAACTGTTTTTCTGGCAAAAAGTATGGAGAACCTGTTTAAATTAAAGAGCCTTTATAAGAAGAAATTCAAACTATAGTAACAGACTGTATATTTGGAAAAAATTTCAGCAGGAGAATCATAGAATCTCCTGAGTTTGAAGGGACCTGTAAAGACTATTGAGTCCAACTCCTGCCTCCACACAGGCCCAGCCAAATCAGAGCATGGGACTGAGCGCATCGTCCTGACACTTATTGAACTCAGTCAAGCTCGGCGCTGTGACCACCTCCCTGGGGAGCCTGTTCCAGAGCCCGACCACCCTCTCAGGAAAGAATATCCTAACATCCGGCCTAAACCTCCCGTCACAGCTTCATGCCATTCCCTCAAGTTCTATCACTGGTCTCCAAAGAGAGGAGATCGGTGCCTGCCCCTTTGCTCCCCCTTGTCAGGAAGTCACAGACCACGACGAGGTCTCCCCTCAGCCTCCTCTTCTCCAGGCTGTACAAACCCAGAGACTTCAGCCTCTCCTCGTAAGACTTCCCCTCCAGACCCTTCATGAACCTTGTTTCCCTCTTCTGGACACTCTCCATAGTTTTGTGTCCCTCTTGTACTGTGGCACCTGGAACTGCACACAAGTACTCAAGGTAGTGCAGTGCAGAGCAGGACAATCCCCTCCCTGGACCTGCTGGCCATGTCATGCTCAATGGGCCCCAGGATATGGTTGGCCCTCCTGGATACCCGGACACATTTCTGGCTCATGTGTCACCCGCTGTTGGAAAACTTGTAAAATTGCACAGAGCAACTGAATTAGTTTTTCGACTGACTTTTCTTTGGTTTCACTAGGTTTTAGCTTTACAAACTTGAAAAGTTTGAAACTAATTTTGCCATTTTGAACAAAATCATGATGTAAAAGTTTCCTCAAAATTTTTTGGCTCTTGTAAGGGATTGTTTTGCTTCATTTTGTATATAACTAAATGTAAGTATCAGACAGGGATTTTGTAACCATCCTATTCCCACACTCTAACAGGTATTATGGAGTAATTACTGTATTTATTCATTCTTATGCCCTCAGTCAGCAACAAATAAGAGTATTTGGGTGGAACGACATAATTGGGGTATCAGCAAAATCATGTTTCATTTGACAAGACAAGGATAAGTGCATTGTTCTACCACTGGCAAGCAAAGAGAACAGCTTGCAGGCATTACACTGTGGGGTTATTAGCCTTGATATTCAGCCACTGCTGAAGTTCATGGGCTAAGCATTGCTGGGTGCTTTCAGGCTGCCAGGACAGATAATCTACATCAGCGTTGATCCTAGCAAATACCTCTGGAATTAGGCAAAGTCTGCTTAAACTGAGAAATGACAAATTAGCACCCACTTGACTCTGCACCACTTGCAGCATTCATGTTGTCTCCAGGGCATGAATGGAACATGGAAAAGCAATATGGAAACACCCAGAGCTTGTCAGACCAAACGTTAAAAGAAAACAGTAGCCCTAATGCCTTTGACAAACTGTGAAGGTCTCAAACTACCAGAAGCTGTGTGTAACTGGGAACTCCAGGTGTTAAAAATCTCACACACACATCTACCTCAAATCTAATTTTCACACAGACTCAGCACTACCCTCTTGCTTATGGGCACAAGCTGCAGTACTGAATATAGTGTGAGCAGTGGTCTGAGCATTGAAAGTTTGTGGCCTGCAACAGGACAGCAGGTCAATGTTCCTTTTCTGGTAAGCCAGGCAGGAATATATTCACTTTTTCAGTGAATCAATTATCAGTGCAAAGTTCTCTGTTAGTCCATATCTGTAAATCCTGAATGCAACCAAAAGCCATTCCAAGCAGAGTTTCAATTCTAACCACTGGTCCCTAGCAGCATATCCTGACAGTCCCTACCCTGCAGAGGTGATGTTAACTTGCAGAGCAGAAACACCTCTCAGTGGGACATACCTGCTAATTTCACATGTTTCCCTGCCCTTTCTGCACCTGACTGGCACATGCACAGCATGCCACTGGGAGTTCAATGCTCCTGCAATAAAGAGCTTGCTGTAACAGAGAGACTTCAGGTCTATCACCCTGCGTGCATCCCAAGGGGAGCGGTAAATTTACCGGTGGCTGCCATTATGGAGAGTCAACTTTCATTCTGCTGATTAAGGTTTTGAAGTGGGTGAGCAATGGAACAACCTCTGAGTTAGTTTATTGTTCTTGAAATTCAGAATCTAGAAGTTTGAACTCCTGGGTGCAATACAAGCTTCCATTGTTCAAGGTGCAAGAGAAAGAAGCTGAAAGCACAGCCTGTGTAAGCTACTAAGCTTAAGAAGCGTACCAGGAGATGCTCTGGCAGTAATATGCAAACAGGAAAGTTCTTCCTTCTATGTAATATCAATCTATTTCTTCCCAGGGGAAGAATTGGAGACAGGTGGATAGGGAAACATTTCAACAAAAAGGAAATTCCTGCAGACAGGCCTGCATGGAAGATTGAGGACTTCAAAGATTATTTCCAGGAACTATTATCCTTTCATAACTCAGCCATAATTTCAACATAGTACTAGAAATATTTATTTCCAGTACAGAAAGTTAAGCAGATGTATAGTTTGCATACACCTAAGAAAAATTATTGTACCCCACAATAATAAGGAGCAGAGAGAAGCGATGATACCAGCCCATGAAAACCTGACCAGAATAGAAATCAGGAAATAACAGGTTGCTTCAGTTTCTTGAGATTTTGTTGCAGGCCAGAGAACTCCATACTCTGCATTTTACCTTTTGGCAATCTACACTTTATCTCAAGACATAATAATAGTACAAAACAGATAAAAGCCATTAGAAAAACCGGTCCCTGAAAATACCTACCCTGATGCTAGAGTTACAAAAGGTAAATTGATCAACTGGTCTATTTTCAGCTCCTCAGACAATAGCTGTTCTTGTATGTAGTCCACATGGTTGTTATTTCACCATGCAACACAAGACTAGTAGGCAATTAAGCATGGCAAACTATCAAATATTTGTCTGCTAAAGGACCCTGTTATATCTTTTCCCCATCTGTTAAATACCTGTTTTGCTGAGTATGTTTTAACTTCTCATAATAGCTGAGCAGCACTCGAAAAGGAAAATATTATGTTCAGTACCCCACAGGTAAATATAACGAGTGCTACTCATAGAATACTTTGTTCATATGCAAAGAAAGCCCTAAGAAGAAAGGCAAACCTGCTTCTCATCAGACAGAGAAAGCCAATGTAAACAACTCCTGAAAAAAAGCAATAGAGTGCAGAGGTATCTTTCAGTTAAAATGCTGAAAACTGAATGGATTGTATCGTAAGCAAGAACATGATCCTTCTCTGAGCTGCCTGGTTTCTTTAGAACACAGTAGATCATTCTGCACTAGAAAGAATGTTAGCACATTTGAAAACTGTGATTCTCAAATTCAATTTACTAACACCTAAAATTTAAAGTATTTGGTACACATACAAAACCACCAGAATATCAATAAAAACTTCCCTTCCTCTACCACCCCCCAACCCTTCCCACATACCTGACAAAAGCTTGCAGTAGAGTTATTAGCCATGATAGGGAACACAATTCAGAAAAGAACTTTTGGGGGTGTCAGAAGCTTTTTTAGTAACAAGTCATAGTACATTTTAATGCCAAGTTTTAGTTTTGAAAATAAAAACAAAATCAGAAGAACCCTGTGGCATCTCTTTGGTGGCTGCTAATGCATTCATTTTCTGTACCAGAGACTGGGGTCATTCTGTGACTCTGTGAGGTGGCTCTGCACTGCACATCATACAGGTTTGTTACTGTGGATTATCTTCACAGTGCATCCCACAACTGCTCAAAGCTAAGAAAATAAATGATATCTGGAGATCATATTAGATCATATTATCATTTTATCAGGGTACCAAACATTAGTTTAAGTCCCAAGCTCCTTCAAGGATGGGAACTACAGGAAGCACAACCCCCAGACATGCAATAGGCATGTATCTGTGTACATACACACAGCACCAGGGAACGGCAGGTTAAAGTTTTAACACTGCTTTCTCCCCACAGTTAGATGTTTGGACTGTTCAAGAGGAATGAATCCCCTCACTGCAATTACCAGGACTCATTAAGAGAAAAATAATACACTAGCAGATAGCAATCGGACCTGCCCTTGCCCAGGTTTCTGCAAGTTACATAGCTCTTATAAGAAAAGCAGCAAAAGAAATTTTATTTCAAAAGGAGTTACCAGCATAACTGCACCTCTCCTACCCATCCAAATCTGGTGAGCAGATCAGGCTGTTGCTCCATATGCAGAAAATAATACCCAAACATCGTGGGCAAAGCGTGTTCTCACTCCTCTGCCAAAATTAAATCCCTTATACGTTTGCTTGAGTGATAAATAGGAAGCTGTGCTGGTTCAGACCTAGCAATTAAAAGCACTAAAAATAACAGAAAATGTAAAAATCATGATTAGTAAATAATATTTCAAAATGGAGTACATGATTCCAGGGATAAGAAAAGCTTTGGTAACTTAATCTTGTTTAAATTGACATGTATTCTGTACTGGAACTCTGGGATATCACAAAATACTGTTTAGTTCATAAAACTGCTAGGTGCCAGAGGGAAAAACAAGCAGCAAAAATGTTCACCTCCCAGTTTTCAAAAGTGCTAGAGGCTGACAGATCTCCTTATACAGTAATTTTCAGCCATGCCTTGCAAGGCAGACTCTTGTAAGAAAATTAAGAGGAAAACAAAACACACACACACACACAAAATAAATAAATAAATAAGTGTAAAGTTCTGAGATGACTATTAACAATATTCAACAAACTCATACGTCTGAGCAATACCTGCCAGGGCAGTTAACAAGCTAGAAAGATGTGAAGGGTGTAAAGAAACAGAGCAATGCTTTTAGTGACACCAAGTGACAGGACCGAAGGCAAGGGGCACAGACTGAGACAGAGGAGGATCCTTCTGAAAATCAGGAAACCCTTTTTCACTGTATGGGTGAGCAACCACTGGCACAGATTGCCCATGGAGGTTGTGAAGTCTCCATCCTTGGAAATATTCAAAATCCAACTGGTTGGAGTCCTGGAAACCAACTCTAGGTGGCCCTGCTTGAGCAGAAGAGTTGGACCAGATGACCTCCAGATGGGTCTTCCAACTTCAGCCATGCTGTGATTGCATGAATATAGAAGAGAAGAAACCAGAAAAGTAATTTCCATGTAAAGTAAACAAAAATAGGAAAAATCACCTCCCTGCCCCACCCCCTTTCTATTTTTTTAAAGTACAACCCTATTTATCACACACACACACAGAACCACAGAATGATCGGGGTTGGAAGGGACCTCAAAAGATCATCCAGTAATCACAAGCCAAACAATGGCATGACAAATAGGATAAAATTGGATTAACCTTGACAGACCTGCAGAACAATTTCTGTCAACATTATTTTCCTGGGTCAGGCTGACACTATTAAAAGGGCATGTCTCCAGTCAAGGTTGTGTAAACAAAATTCAAATGCATGCAAAAGACTGAGTAAGAAGGAAGCTTTGATCTCCCAGACTGAAAGGCTGGAAGAGTCTTCTCTGAAAACCCTGATAGGTCTTAATATGAAAAATGTAGATTTTGCAGGGCAACTGTCCCCCTGCACACACCCCAAATGCAGGGGCATGCCCTGCTCACCTCTGCTCACCCTCACTTCGTTCCAGCGCGGCGAGGGGCAGCAAAGGTTAATTGTATTTGCATAGGAGAGCAGCAAAGCTGCATCTAAAGACACTGGGGGGATGTACAGACGGGTCACTGAGATTTTCTGACCTGCACAATATTACCACTGATGAGGTAAGGAAAAGGGAAAACTCGCTTGGGCTCTGGGGAGTTTGACGGCACTGCAGGAGGAAAAGGGGTGCATTTCTGTAATGCACTAACACACGTGCTGTAGCACAGCCAGAGCATTCTGTAGTTTTCCTTTCACTGATGACAAACAGTGACTAAATCAAAATAAAAGTGTAGATTTTCCTGAGCTGTAGAGTGCTAGAGAGAACTTCTGGATCAGGCTATCAGATCCAGCTCTCCAATCATACACGGTTAACCTCAACCTGCTATAGCCACCAGGAGCTTGCACAAGTGTGACTCAAAGTACACTTTATTGCAGTGTGTAGTTATACTTACACTGGCAGAATTTAAGTGTAAAGTGGTAAATAAATGAGAACCTGCCTTCTTTTTAAACTATGTATCATGTTCTTTCTCAAAGACCACAATCACCTTAAGTAGGAAATGCTTCTAATACATTCTGACAGAGAAAAATGTGAAATACTTGTGTTTCTTTACTTCGCTGTCAAGAATTGTTTTTGTGTCTGTGCTTATTGTGGCAATTATAACCTCTAACACTCAGAAAAACGTATGTTCCTACTTCCCTTGCAGTACCTTAAATGATAAGGCAGGTCATCAACTTTTATGATGCTAAAAATCCTTCAGCTGTTCTCTGTCCATTTAAAGTACAAATAAAAACACTGCTCTATGTCATTCCTGACTATATATCTACATTATTTCTAAACACAACTAGAAAAATTATTTGCAATATTATGTGACCAGCTTCCATTCCCTTTATTTGATCCAAATTGAATTTTGTGCTACAGTCTGGCTTAAATGAGTCTGTAAAGCTGCTTTGTGGGGCAGGATCCTGCTCTATAAGAGTCAAAGTAGAAAAAAAGCTGTCAGAAGAACTTGAAAGAAAAACTAAAAAGGAACATGAAAGCCTGAGAAACCCGTGCTTGAGGAATGTCATATCACAAAGTGCACAAACAGCACAAGCCTCACGGAGTAATGATGCCTAACCCAAGTGAATAGCCAAGAATAGAGGGGAAGGGAGTTTCTTGTAGCCATGTCTGCAGTCTGTGGAGAAATTCCCAACAACTTGTTTCAGATACTTGCTCATGCAGAAAATTTTCTCACTGCCTTGGAAGCTGTCCGAAAAAAGGCACTACATAAACATAAATCATTAATGAACAGAGTGACCTCATCCTTGGGTAACTAGAGAAGCATAAAACCAACACACTGTATAGGTAGGAAGTCTTCTAGTCAGCAGTGCCACGCATCAGTAGGCAAACACAAGTCCATCCATCCTGATGCTGCAGCAGATGCCTTTTGACAGGCTTTGTGTTTTTATCTCAACCACAACAGGTCATCAGTGGCAAAAAGCAGAAGCTTCTGAGGACAAGCAAGTGCACACTTCAATAATTAAGAGGGAGATCCCTGTCTCATCTCTTCATCACATCCAAGACTTGCCTGCACTGAAACATTTGACAGAAGTAAAACAAATTTTGCTGCCTGTAAGAACACAAAAGTAGGCTGGTAAATGATGCAAAGCTGTTTAACACAGACCACCATGGTCCAACCTGTGGCTTGCAGCAACAGCCTGGTGAAGGTGGAGACCACATGTACAAAGAGAAACTCTGCTTAAGTAATCAACCAGCTCCTCCAGCCTTTTAGAGTGACAGGATCTACCCCAACACACAGTGCAGCAGGAGCAGTACAGCTTTTTGGGGCTTTGCCCTTGCTTCTCAGCCCTGCTTCCTCAACTTTCAACATCTATGACTGCAGCCACTCGAGCCCAACTTGCTCCCTGCTCATTCATATGGTGGCTACATGGAAGACACAGGAGGCAAAGGCTGCCAGGAAAAAGGCAGGAGAAAAGGCAGCTGCCATGAAGTCAGGCAAGGAAAATGTCCCTTGCACAGGGGTAAAGCTGCTGATGAGTGAAATAAAGAAAGGTCATAGGTCCAAAATGCCCAGACCCAGGTACCAGGAGTTCAAGGTTGTGGTGTTTGACAGAGACACTTGCTGTCCCTATTACCAAAAATTCAGTTACTCCAAATTGTCCTGGTAGTTGCAGGTTTCTTAATGGCATCATGAGGACAGCAGTCCTTTAAAGGGAATTTAAAGGAGACTGGATGGTGGTGATTCTGCAAGACTTTCCAGTGGAGTTGTTTGATGCACAAGCAGCATTGTTGAGGGAAAACAAACAAAGGCAAAGATTTCTGTGAAAAAAAGATAAAAATAAAGGAAAGGTTAGTCTGGCTGGCTGCTGTGGCAGAGCAGAAGAGATATTGTCTCTGGTAAATTTAGTTGAATGAGCTAATGCTTCACTAGATGATTTTTTGGGACCAGCAGCTCAGTGATTGACATGCCTTTTTTTTTTTTTTCCTCTGTAGAGAGAAGTGACAGAGGGAGCACTTCACTGGCAGTCTTCATCCTGCTAACATGAGGAGGAAACTCAGCTGAGTGTCATGCCAGCTGCATGCGATGATTTCAGTTGACAACTTGTCCAAGCTGCCTTTGCTGTACAAGAACTTGTTTTCCAACTAGCTATAGGAGCAACTCAAACATCGTATTCTTCCAGCTTGTTCCAGATAGAGTAAGCAGAAAAAACTACTACGACGCTCTGACCCTGAAACTGTGGTCAGTAGTTACTAGCAGCCCAATATCTTCATCCTGATAGGTGTTTTGCTTGGTGTCACGTTACGATTCGCATCTACCTCTCTCATACCACTGTCTTGTTGCTCAGGTGGTGGCAAACGGCACAGAAGGGTTTGTGTTTTTCCCTTCTATTATCTGGAAATCAAGAAGTGGGGCTGTACAGAGACTTGGCACTCTTTCCCTGCAAGAAATCTATATGCAAAAAGATATGCTGTGCAGACAAGATTAATATTACTTAGTGATAGTCAATAGTCCCATCCCTGAAGAGTTTGTATCCTTCTAAATTCTCTCACACATATAAAAAGAGGGAATGCAAAAAAGGGAGCGGTGAGTGAGGCACAGTAGTTTCCCTAATTGTTTCTAATTATCAAAAGGATGTAAATCACAAGGTGTGCAAACCTCAAGAGATAGGAAGTGATGAAGGAAATAATTTGCTGCATGAAGATCTGATAATCTATCAGATGCAAGGATATGTTGTTTCTTGCTTAGGACTTCCAATGTTTGTTGTGTTGTAGTGAAAGACAGAAATTTCATGGGTGTTTATGAAAAAACAATTCTGTAACACTATAATAAATTCAGAAGGCTCAAAAGAAGAAAAGAAGCTCAAAAGGACTTGAGAGTGTTATTTGTATTAAAGTTCTTATTTGTGCAGATCATGGCTCTCTAAATCTACCCTCCTCTTGAAATGACCAAGTACCATCGAACAATATTTCTTTCAATTCCATGACACTTCCATGAACTAAATATGTAACTTTTCCAGAAAGCACATAAATACCTGTCCTTTTGCTGAGCAGAACTGCACCTCATCAGCAGCAAAGTTCCTGAGCCTTTTACCAGCAGCGATAAGTAACAGGCAATGTAAAATATACAAGTGCATTAAAAGAAAATTCATATTTATATATCTAAAGACTTACTCAGGCACATACATACAATCATACAGGTTTTTACAACATTTTAAAGAAAGCTTCAAAGCTGAAAAATTTTTTTCTTGCCTTTCACAACTTGACCTAACCTGAAAACAAATACAAAGTCCTCTGATTGGTCAGCAGAATAGAACTGTTAACAGGGAGACCCATTGCACAGCTTGCAACTAATTAATATCTATTTAAATATCAAACTACGACTTAAAAGAAAATCTCTCTCTCCCTGTCCCTTACCACCCCCATTCATCTAAGTAGGGGGCATATCTTGGAACATACTTGGGAAATGCCAATTTGGCATTTGTGGTTTTGTTGAAGAACAGAATAAACAAACAAACAAAGAAAAACCTTCTTCTCCTTCCCTTCTCAAACTGTAAGGCTTTCCTGCTACATCTCTTTTCATCTCAAGGAAGAACACATAGAATTTTATATAGTTATTCAAAAAGTCATCTTCTGATAATTGTAGTAGGCTGCAACTCCAATTCCCCAAAAAGATCAATGTGTACTTCTTATCATTTGTTGTCATTCTTCACTTAAATAACTCTGTCTCCCAGAAAAGTGAATCAATAGATTAATATCTTCATGGTGTTTATTTTTCACATTGCAAAATGCATCTTTGCAGAAGCTATTCTTACAAAAAGAAAAATATATTAAATGTAGAAGTCCTTTTAAAATGCAACTAATTGTCAATCGAGTTATTTCTTAATAGGAATTTATCAATAGGATCCATATCATAGCATTTAGTGGATTCTTTTCAGATACTTTTTCTAATATTTAGCAGAAAAAAATCATCTGGATGAAGTTTGCTGTGCAGCCCATCACCACCTCCAGTGTGACAGACAGAAAATATATGTAGAGTGAAAGAAACATAGCTGTGAAAGTGCAGCATAGCAACAGCAGTATGGTTGTCTTTCCTTTTTGCCTTTTGGTACATTGAATAATTTTTCACTGGTATTTTTGCTCACCTGGAATCCTTCACATTTTCTCTGTTCATATGAAAAGAAGTATTGATTAGGAGGCCTTGATAAGTTATTTTTTTACTTTCCTAGGCCATGATTGCTCTGATTAAGTGGTTTTCATGTTCTTCTGGATAAGCATCTTCTTGTAACTTGGAGAAACATCCAACATGTTTTCGCAATCGCTGCTATCCCAGCTATAAGAAGCTGTGACAACCCTATTGATCAGTGCTATATTTCTGATACTTTTCTGCAGCAACCTTAAAAGGACATATTTCTCAACAAGACAGTAGAAACATGTCAACTGTCAGTAGCAGAGACACTTAAATCCACTCACTTCCCTTCCTAGGGCAGGAAAATGGGCAAAAATTTGGAAGAAAACACATTCAAGTAGTGTGCCCCAAAGGGAGATGAAAGGAGATGGGAATGAGACTATTGTGATGTTTCTGTGGACATTTATGCCCTACCTGGCATTTCCAGCATCACAACAGAGACAGCAGCTTCTCTGGTGGAGTAGGGTCTCCTGGTAGAGCTCAGAGAGACTTTGGTATAACACAGCATCGATTCTGTCACCGGCTCCACCATTACACACTCAGCTCACATCTTGTAGAGTATGGCATCTAACACAGAGCAGGATGCTTTTTGAAGAATTGGGCCCTCGTTTAGCTGTTGTATCAGGATGCTTTTTGTGCAATTAAGCAGCAAGATAAATTTGCACCAAACAACTGAAGTATTTGAGGGTTTTTTAGTGTTTATTGGATGTCTGTTGGTGTACGTGGATGAGCCTGGGAAGAAGAGTTTGGGAAGAAGGTGTTTTAATTCTTGTCTGTCTTTATTAGCATCCAAGCCTATTTTTAATTTGCAGTAAATTACATTAATCTTCCTCAAGTGGAGACTCTGTTATCTGTGACAGTAATTGGTAAGGGCTCGCCCTGTCTTTAACTTGATGCATAAAGGGTTTTTTCACCTTAATTTCTCTCCCTGTCCTGATGAGAAGGGGGAGTGGGAGAGCAGCTGGGTGGGATGAAATCAATCCACCATGGCTTGTTATTGAAGGGCAAAAGGTTCTTCACTGCTAAGGAAGTATTCCAAGAGTAGATTTGCTTTTAGTTGTGTCCTTTTAAACCCAGAGATCCCAACTCTCTTTCATAAGACTTCCACTGCACTGATCTAGTATTTGCCCACATCTTCTCTTTTTCTCATTTTCTGAGAGCAATGCAGGGATTACTCAGGGCCTGATGTAAGTATAGCAAAATTAAAGTGATATTTGGCACCAAAAAGAACCCAATTAAAACTTATTTTTCTAGTTTAGAGAAAAGCATTCCTGTTTAGAAATACTTCAGCAGTTTGGTATATTTGTGATCCTGGCATGCTGTCACATCAAAAATAATAAATTGTTACAATTGCTTCCTGCATTTTTTCACTTCAGCATTTCAGTGTATTGCCTGATGGTAAATAAAAAGATTCTCAGTGGTGCTGGAATGACTGGACGTTCGCTGTGCTCCTGGGAATTAAGAAAGCCAGCTGATGTAAGTAGTTAGAATTGAGAGAGTTCTATAGGAAATAAAAAGTTGGTGGAGTTGTTCAAACAAATGAGCAGGGAGGCAAAACTACAGAGACCTGAATGCCAGCTACAGAAGCTGCAGGTATAGACCAGCAATGGGAAACACTGTGGGGAGTGGGGGTGTCTGCTATGGAAAGAAAAGCAGGTGAGCAAATAGAGTACCAATGCTGACATCGCACTGCAAGATGAATCATTTGGCTAAAAGTGGGAATGTTCTTTTCAACATCTATTTTTAAATAAAATGTCTAAGAAGCTTTCATGAGTTTTCTGTATTCTCTATTTCAGTTTCCAAGAAGTACCAAAATACTACCAGAAATTTTGGTCCCAGAATATTACTGCCAGGATCTCAGAATAGAATCCCCGAAAATTGGACATGAAAGCACAGAGTGAATGTTTCCAGCCCATTCTATCCTTGGTTTAGGTTCAGTGAGCCTCAATAACCAGTTTAGCAAGCATGCCTATGACAAACACATCTTCACCTTTAATAACTCCATCTACCCTTGATGTTAAAAAAAAAAAAAATTAATTGCCTGCACTGAAAAGAATGAATGTTGGAAAATACACAAGATGTGATCAAAAGGTAAGTAGGGAGAGAGAAAAGTTCATTTCTCTGTAACAAACAACCAACCAAACAAAAATCTGAGAACTCCAAAGTTTCAATAGCAACACAGTTTAAATAAAAGACAAGCTGACAAATGAAAAAAATATAGTCTTCCCTAGCTTTCAGTGTGGCTGTTTTCCACTTGGAAGCAAAAACCTAAGAATCTGTCCACAGCTTACTGTACACTAAACCAGATATTATTGTATCATAGCAGGGGGGAAAAAAAAGTCAAATTCTTAGTTTATACAAGAAGCTAATATACCTATTAAAAAATGCTGCAGCCTCTGTCATACTAAACCTCAGGATTATAGATTGCAGCCTAATTTCCCACATTAATTTTCTTTGGAGTCAAATTATACCACATTAGATGGTGTTTCATTGTGTGAAGTTGCAATACCATTTCCATGGTCTAGTTTGAATTGAACCAATGGACGTGCTCTGTGCTAGCCACGGGCAGGAAAGGCACACTTTTCTTGTTGGTCAACTGAAATCATCACACTTCCCTCTACCCAACAGCACAGTACTGATCATTTTTTACCATCCTTCCCTGGCATAATTTTTTCTCCCCATATTATTAGAGACTTATTGTTCAGCCAATGACACCAATATTTGGGATGGGTGGGCGTATGAGCGACAGATCTAGAAGGATGAAAATCATTTGCTCACAAAGTGGACATGGCACAGGTAATGTCAGCAGTATCTGCCCTGCAGTTGACATGTGAGTGCCGAAGCATGTCCAGAGAAGGGCAACAAAGCTGGTGAAGGGTTTAGAGCACAAGTGTTACGAGGAGAAGCTGAGGGAACTGCGGATGTTTAGATTGGAGAAAAAGAGACTGAGGAGTTTGTAGCCAGATGGATGTCAGTATCGTGGCCCAAGTAACAAGTGATAGGACAAGAGAAAGTGGTCTCAAGTTGTGCTGGGGAAGTTTATATTTTATATTAGGAAAAAAATCTTCACTGAACAGGTTGTCAGGCACTGGAACAGGCTGCCCAGGTAAGTGGTTGAGTCACCATCCCTGGAGGTATTTAAAAGATATGTAGTGTAAGTGTCCATGTCCCTAAGCACTAGGGACATGGTTTAGTGGTGGACTTGGTAGTTCTAGGTTAATGGTTGGACTTAATGACCTTAAAGGTCTTTTCCAACCTAAACAATTCTATGATTCTATGATCTTCTAGAAAATAAACATTTGGAGAGGGTCCCAGACTCTTCTTAAATTTAATGGGGTTTAGAGTAATTTGTACAGAAGGATAATACATTTCTAGAGATATTTGTTTCACGCTATTAAATTAATAGACTTTTTCCTAGAAAAGAAGGAAACTTCATTGAATTACATTTTGATCAGGAAAATGACAGAATTCTCAATTATATTACAAAGGCAAAACTTTCTTGTCACATTTCCACTTGTATCTGCAAGAAAGTTTCTCTAATTTTGAAAGTGAGGTTTCTTCCTATGGAGGTCAAACTTTTGATTTTAGTCAAAGCTGATAATCACTGTATGACCACACTGCTCAAAAGTCATCTTTAGTGCTTGATTAAGCTGTTAATTTCCTCACAGACAGCGAGCCTGCCATGGGTTAAGTGTACTTGTGAGAACAGGGATTTATTCATGGAATACAAAGGTGAAACTCAAAAAACGTTAACCTGGAGCACATTAAGATTCCTGATTTGAATAAAAATGGCAAAACGGCATGAGTTGTAGTGTAGACACATCATCACGTGGCAAATCACATCTACCCTGCAGCACTGAGAACTGGGATCCCATGGCTAGACCTTCAGCCTTGTTTGCTAATTATAAGTGGACAAAAAATTCCCTTCTGATATGGACAGGGTCTATACACAAGTTGCAAGGCTTGAAGATCTTTCATTGATAGCTCAACTTGAATAAAAAATAAAAAGAGGAAGAAAAGCAAAGACACAAGCACTGATGCAGTCAAAATGTACTCACAGAGTTCAGGCAGTGGTTGTTGAGCAAGTCCGTTGCAGTAGTCTGGTTTGGAGCTAATATACAAAAGCATGTTTATGCCTTAATAACATAAGCACTCAGTTTTCCCCTTTTGTTGGTGAAAAAACCTTTTAAAAACCCTTCATGTGCTTTCTGAAATTGATATACACAGATTCACAGAATTGTAGGGGTTTGAAGGGACCTCAAGAGAGCATTGAGTCCAACCCCCTTGCCAAAGCAGGTTCCCTAGGACAGGTCACACAGGTCAGCATCCAGATGGGTCTTGAATATCTCCAGAGAAGGAGATTCCACAACCCTCCTGGGCAGCCTGTCCCAGGGTTCTGTCACCCTCACTGTGAAGAAGTTCTTCTGCATATTGGTGTGGAACTTCCTGTGCTCCAACTTGAGACCATTGCCCTTTGTCCTGTACCCACAGACAACTGAAAAGAGGCTGGCTACTTCCCCCTGTGTCCCACACTTCAGATATTTATAAACATTAATCAGATCCCCTCTCAGTCTTCTTTTTTCAATGCTAAATAGTCCCAGTTTATTCAGCCTTTCCTCATAGGGAAGATGCTCCAGGACTTTCATCTTTGCAGCCCTTTGCTGGACTCTTTCCAGGAGATCCCTGTCTTTTTTTGTACTGGAGAACCCAGAACAGGACATAATACTCCAGGTGGGGCCTGACAAAGGCAGAGTAGAGGGAGAGGATCACCTCCTTTGACCTTCTGGCCACGCTCCTTTTGATGTACCCCAGGATCCCGTTGGCTCTCTTAGCCACCAGGGCACACTGCTGGCTCATGGCCAACCTGTCATCTACCAGAACAGGAGAAAGCATTCACGGTGTTTGCATATGCAAGGTACACAGCCATACCTTTTATCAGAATGAGAAGTTACTCCCTTAGGTCTCTTTAATTTAGAAATTGCACCCTCTTGGTTGTATGGAATATCTTCTCTTGGCGTGAAGTTATTAATGGAGACAGAACTTTGAAAAAGTGCATTAGAAAGCGTCCTTACCCCTGGAGACTTGTCCCGAGGGATTACACCAATCAAATGCATCACAGAAGCACTTGAGCACTCTCCAAATGTAACCTGCATCTTTCCAGAGAATTTAGCTGTAACCAGATTATTTTAGCCTGAGTTCCTTGCCCAGAAAAAGCTTTGTCTCCTTGTCAGAATCAGCTACCTAATTTTGGAAAGTTCACCACAAAAACAAAGGGGATGTGTGAAACTGCAAAGGAGGTGTTATCACCTCTATTCAACAATAACAGGCTGTGATAGATTCCTTCTTGCCAAATTACTGCAGCTTCACACAGAATTTTAATTCGGAAGCAGCTATTTGGATCCTACCAGCAAGTAGGATTTAGAATTGTAAATCCAAGAGAAAGGAACAAGTCGCAAATGCCAGCAAGCTGCAAGGGCTTCTCTTTGCTAAGGAGAGTCTTGTTAGACATTCGTTATTGTTTTATCTTGTTAAAACACAAAACATAGATGAGTTTTAGAGTGTAATGAGATAACTCTGAACTAGGCTACTAATGCAAAAGCAAATACTTGCAATTCCTCAACCTCAGTTGTTACAGTGCTCGTCAATTATTACCTATTTTGACAAGTGGTAATTGTTCAGTCTTTCTTTCCCTCCCCCCCCCGCCCCCTTCAGTGGGTCCATTCTCTCTTCCCTCACCAGCTGCTCACTTTGGCCCTGGCAGACTTGATGCCTCCTTTCGTGGTTTCATCTGAGATAATAGTAGCTGATATAGTGCTGTGATTTGGATGTAGTATGAGAATAATGTTGATAACACACTGATGTTTTTAGATGTTGCTAGGTAGTTGTGGTGATTACACTGTCAAGGAGGCTTCAGGTTCCCACACTTGGCCAGGGCAAAAGGAGCTGGGAAAGAACAGCCAGGACATCTGGCCCAGGCTGGCCAAAGGGATATTCCTTGCTGTACAACATCGTGCTCCCTGTATAACTGGGGAACTGAGCCAGGAGGCGGGATCGCTCCTCGGAAACAGACTGGGCACTGGGTTATCTTTTTCCTTTTCACATGTGGGGAGTGATTGCATTTATTTTATTGTTATTACTATTCTCTTCCTTCTTCTATCCTATCAAACTGCCTTTGTCACAACCCACAAATTCTTTTTTTTTTTCCATTCTTTTCCCCATGCCCTTGGTGGAGAGGGCTGAGGAGCAGCTGCATGGTGCTTAGTTACCCACTGGAGTTAAACCATGGCACCTCTTCTACAACAGGACTAACAAACCTCCTCTAACACAGATGACACCACAGGACTATCAACAAACCACAGGGTAGGTCAGAGCCCAGACAGGAACGCAAGAACATTCAATTTTTTGTAAATGCCTTCCTGCCTTGCCTCCAAAACAGTTACCATAGTGCTTACAAGGGAAAGACTTGTGTTACAGTTTCTTAGCAGATGAATGTGGGACAAAGAAATGAGCTGTTTCATGGACACAGTTTAGGAAACACGACAAGGATGTGTAGGTGAGGAGATGGGTTTGATGTTTGAAAGGGACAGAAAGAAGCCTTACATCTAGGTAGTCAAAACCTAGCTGGACAAACAGCACTGTCCAGAGCTACATCACACCATAATACTCTGGTGACCGAAGATAGGGGTCTAACATCAAGAGTACTCATTTTTAAAATCTCGATTTTTTCCTCATTATTCAGTGTGGCCTCACCTATTACACAAAATCCACTCTGGAGAGAATTATTCATTTTCCCAGTTTCATTTGTTCTGAGTGTTTGCTTGCCTGTAGAGCTCTCACAAAAAAAAAAAAAAACCAACATTAACATGTGAATCAATTTTAACTATGGCCTTGATAATAAAACACCATTAAACATATTTAGTATATTGACTATGTCTGTAAAAGAGAAGAGAAGAAAAGGTGTGGGAGGCAAATTTGAAGGCTAGAGCATAAAGCAGTGTTGGGAGAAAGCTCTGCCAAGGCCACTCTGCTCTGGTGTAGCCCATGCACAGCTCTACTCACACATCATGAGAGGGTTGAGGAAGTAGTTGTGGACGTTCTCTCTGGCAGATATCACAAGTGCTATCTAGTAAATCCTAACTGAACGGGGACAAATTATGATCTCCAGAAAGGGAATGAATCTCTTCCTGGGGGTTTTTGTGAAGGCAGTAGAAAAAGCCATGACACCACATCACATGTCTTACCAAATTTCAAATCCTGACTCCAGAGCATGTAGGCTTTCTAGTTTTTCAGCTGAAATTATGAAGTATTTTTTTAAAAGGAGAAAACTCCTCCCTGCTATCCAGATTTAATTCCTCAAAAGTGAGAAGTCAGTTACTTCTGCAGCATTTCAAAATAATCCTCGGGACTGAAGAGGCTGGGTGGAAAATGTCAACCAGGGCAAATAAAGTTGTATGAAATGTTCTTGTCAAGACAGTTTATGCAAAATTAACTGCCTACCTGTCAGGACAGAAACAACCAGAACTTCCAGGAGGGGAAAAAACCTGTCTGATACTTGCACCCATTGGCTACATCAGCCAAGTTCTGCAATGATGCCTCCTGATTTTAAATGAAGAGATAAAGTTAGGATAGAATTTTTTTCCATGCTTTTTTTGAAAAAACCTCCAACTTAGATCTGTACTTCATTCTACCAGACCCCTGGAGACTTGTGGTGAGGGAAGGTCAAGGGGAAGAAAGAGGACACTAGAGGTAAAAATTTCTGTATCTGCCCATATTAAATGAACACTTCTCTGCTTTCTGAGCCAAATCTTCTCTGAAACTTTTACAGTTGCTAAAATAGTTATTACTCAACTATTTTCCTAAGTGCTTCAAGTTTAACTTCTTTTCAGTTCTGAGTAAGAGTAATTAAATTTTTCATACCAAACATTTCCCAAGAGTTTCCACTGCCTTCAGCTCCAGAGGTTACAAGCTCATCTTGGCAGGCAGGAGATATTATCAGCCTCCTTATTTAGGCTGGTAGCAAGCTACTTCTGTCACCTCATCTTGAATTAATTGTATCTATCATGATAGCAGTGCCTGGAAACAGCTCTCCAGGCAGAAATCCCCAAACGCTCTCACAATGGTAAGGATTTAGCACAAGCACATTCATCTTCATTACTGGAAACATCATAAGAACTGCGGCCCTTAAAGACAGTATGTAAGGGTATTTAAACAAGAATAGCTCCTGAGTGCAATAAATACTTCATGCTCACATGAGCGATGTGCCTACAGCTCCGATGCAGCCCACTGAACCATCTGCTTTCACAATAGCTTCCAGTCTGTCTTTATCGCTGCGGTGCAGCGTGGGTTGCGCCGCTCCCCAAAAGCATTTGGATCGAGCCAGATCAGATAAAGAGAGCCCTCAGAGTCCTGTACATTTAAAGCCATTTCGAAATTGTGTGTCAAATACTTGTCAAATTACTGTGCCCTGTAATTGAAATTACAGAAGTGGAAAAGACACCAGGTAAGTGGTTAGCGCAGGATTTGCAGGTTCCGCTAAAGCTTACCTCTGATGAGAAAGTCAGCTCTTCCAGCAATTGAAATAAATTGTCCTCCTCTCTTCATTCCTGATGTGATCTTGCACAGCTCAGACAAGAACAGGGCTTTTATTTTATCACCTCTGAGATAACACTGCAGGAAATATGACACACAAACATCTTTGTGCTGAGCTGATTTGCGTGGTGTGTCAGATGCAGGGAGCATCCAGCTGCCTGCAGCTTCCATGGAGCCTAGCAGAGGGCTATCAAGACTTCACGATGGTACAAGGCATTTGCATGCTTTTCCTAAGAGGGTCAAGGCCAAAAGTTGTCCCCAAATCCCAAGCTGTCACATTGACAACTGCTGCAAAAGGCTGTTTAAAAGGTGATGAGATCACCTAGAAAGTTCTCTGTCAGGAGGAGGACTAACGTTGCACACCTCTGAGTGGCTCTACTGGATGAGAGGTTGGTGTCTCACTCTGTTTTAACACAGCTAGTATGAGATGCTGAATGGTAATGGTGGAATATCAAAGATCTGAGAGGACCACGGCACATATTGTGACAGAGGCAGGAAAGCAGGATGACAGTAACAGCAGTGCAGAAAGCGAAGCACAGAGATAAAAGTCTTCTGGTTCCCAATACTCCATCAAGTGTCATTCATCTAAGTACCAAAACTTCCTCAAGGTCAGAAAACTTGGGGAAATTTTGACTCATGTGAGATTATCTCAAGATCTGAAATATCTTAATATCTAAAATATCACACATATCTGTTCAGACCTAATTACAACTTAGATTCAATTACAAACCAGATACTGGCCTCCACTAGATGCTGAGCAGTCTTGTAGTGTGGTTGCTGGGCTTCTGATGGGTACAGACCTAAGCCTATTTTTTCACTCTTAATACACCAGACACCCTCTGGAGTCTGTAGAATCCATTATCAAGCCAGAATTAGAACCACAGACCTCTGACCCTTTAACATTAAATATTAAAAGGGTACTAGAATGTCACCTTAGATGCCTTCAGTGCTATAAATAGATTGATAATTATTTTATGCAAGAAAGCCTTGCCATTTCAGCAATAAACCATTTCTAGAGATGTCTGTATTTTCTTCTGCCATATTAACTACCACTGAAGATTCAGGGCTTCCTCTTAGGTGAAATCAAATCCCTTATATTGCAAGCAGCAATTCATAGAGTCACAGACTGGTTTGAGTTGGAAGGGACCTCAAAGCCCATCTAGTTCCAACCCCCTGCCATGGACAGTGGCATCCTCCCCTAGATCAGGTTGCCCAAAGCCCCATCCACCTCAGCCTTGAACACTGACAGGTAGGGGGAAGCCACAGCTTCTCTGGGCACCCTGTGCCAGTCCCTCACCACCCTCAGAGCGAAGAATTCCTTTCTGATATCTAATCTAAATCTGCCCTCTTCTGGTTTAAACCCATTTGCCCTTGTTGTATCACTATTCTCTCTGATAAACTGTCCCTCTCCATCTTTCCTGCAGGCCCCTTCAGGTACTGGAAGGCCACTGTAAGGTCTCCCTGGAGCCTTCTCTTCTCCAAGCTGAACAAGCCCAACTCTCACAGCCTGTCTTCATAGGAGAGGTCTACATACAGATAAAGCCAGAACAGGTACCATTAATGGCTCCATTACAGTGCATAAAAGACAAGCTAATATTTTTAATCTAGGTGCTGCATTTCAGACTCCACCCATGCTACAAAGTTTGCCAGTACTAAGAAAAAAAGGCTAAAAATATTCTCCAAGCTGAAAAATCGTACAGCTAAAGCTTTGCATTGCTGTAATACTGCCATTAATTTTGGAGGGGGAAGGGGAAAAGAAATGTATGTCCCAATATTGCCACCCAGTATTTTCCTACCACCTACATCAAGTTTGATGTTAGAAAAATAAATGCAAAAGATCTGTTGCTCTCAAAGAGGACTCTTAACTACCCTGGTGGCTAGCAACCAGAAAACACAGCAACGTGAAGATCAGAAAAATGAGGTTTCAGAATGGGAAAGGTCCTTTCAGAATACTCAACAGGTTCCCAACTGATTGCCCCCAAAAACATGAAAAGAAACTTTACACCCAGATCTCCACATCCTAGAATGACCACCAGGAATTTTGCTTTGTGGCAAACCACCAATGTGGTTGACTTGTTAAATTTGATAACCAGCACACTACCTTCTGCCAACAGCAAGAAGAAAAATACGTTTTAGGTGCCATAAGTTTTTTTTAAATATATGTTATACTACATCTATACCAACACCTAGTAAATGTCTGGCCTCGTGTGCATGTCTTCATCCTTAGTCACTTATTAATATCTCCTTTTATAAGACAGAACAGTGTTCCCAAACACCGGTCCCTGATGGTGTCTGTGGCCAAAGAAAGTTGTCGACAGCAAGTGAAGGAATGTAAAGCATGTACAGCATGACTGAGCTGCTTTGCTCAGCCAGTGGATCACAGAAGTTTCTTGTGTCTGTGTCAGCGATTCAGACCCCTCAATGAAACGGTTGTTCTTTGACAATATTGCCGATTTTCCCCTGCACAAACAATTTGGAAAGCAAAATGCCCCGAGCTGTCCTGATTACACACCTCATCACAGCCTGCTGGACGCAAGGACATGTTACCTGGCATTCAATGACAGTGCCTTAAAATACTCTATAGCAGCTCTGTCATTTTCTAATTTTCTTTAAAAGAAAAAAAAGAATATTTCTTAGTATTACAGCACGTAACTCTGATGTGAAAAGTCTGCCTTTTTTTCTACATAAACATCCAGTATGTTGTTGAGAGAAAACCAGTCAGCCTTTCCTGGGCTACCAAAGCCTTTTGAGGTCTGAGGGCTTGCTATACCACAGCTGGGCAAATACCAATAGGGGAACTCTATGTTAAAATTCAGAAAAAGAAACCTAAGTAACTTATCAAGCACAGAGATGGTTATGCAGGAGGTATACCTGGTTTTCATGCACCCAATTCCATTCTCCTTTGCCCTCTTGAGCAAAGAGATTTTGCACATTCCCTGTGATAGATGTACAGTCTCTGAGCAAAGGAAACTGAATCCATGTCTGGTACAATGAACAGACCTTCAAAAGAATAATGCATTTTTGTTTAATCCTGGGACTCTAAATAGTGTGAGGTTAGAATATCTTAAGTATTTCTACTGCCCAAATGAAGGAACTCCAGCAGATTTTTCAGCTATTCAGCCACATCTACTACAGGCAGAGGCTGAACACTCCCAGCTGGGAAAGGCTTGAGAGTCTGGGATTTGCTTGTCAGAAGAATGAGAGGCTGTGATCCATAAATTTGGGATGAACTAAAACATCGGACCAAACTTCACCTCTTTCTCTTAAGTAGACATCCCCTTACTGAGAGCGTTTCGTTTGTTAATCTGTGTTGAAGCAGCCACTGACGGGGCACCTTCACAAGTGGCAGACAACATATTTTAAAAGAGAAAGAAGAAAAAAACCCCAACAAACACCAGAGGAACAGATTCCTAGCTGAGTGGGTGGCAGCACACAAGCTGCACATGCCTCTGCTTTGGAAGAGAACAGAGCGATCTTGTGGTAGCTAAAGATGTTCTGCTTATACATGTTGTCCTAAGTAGCTAGAACACAAGGGATTCGATCTGCAAATTTTGGTGCTGCTTTAACTGCTGTGTGCTCCCAGCTCTAAACACTGCTCAGCACATCATCCTGGTTAGCAGCAGTCCAGAGTTAGTTACGCAACTCCAATCTGGACACACCACTAATCCTTAAATTGCAGGGCAGGATTACTAACCACGATGTAGCTAAGCTTTTAAAAGGTGATGTAGCAAGAAAGCAAGCAAAACTAATCCTCATATTAGCAGGGTAATTATTTTTTGGGAGAACACATCCTCATGCTGCTGCTGTGTCTGGACACCCCATGTCACATCCTGAAAGAAGTGGAGTGGCATTAGTATGACCATATGCTTTGAGGAAGGCTTGCTATCTGAGGCACAGAACTCCTGCTTTGGGTTCCGGAGTGTGATAACTCCACGCCAGCCACATGATGGGACAACAGCACAGAAACCCCAGATCCTATAGTGTGGTAAAACTAGACCAAAAAAGGGAAGGGCATAAAATTTCTCTAGAAATACATCAGAGGGGTAAATGCCCTAAGACAAAAGGTAATTCAAGGTAATGGGCAGCTTGAATGAGAACCAATATGTATCCACTGGTCATGGGGGACAAAAAATCCACAACGCTTTGCCCCTACCCCTCAACATACAAAACTGTAAGGATCTGGAAAAAGCCCACAAGGTCTGGTAGCAAAACAGTTCAGAACAGTTTTAAAGGGAGAGTGTGCTAAGTTTGTGAAAGAAACGCATGGCACAATGGACCATCCCAGGAGTGGACTATGCTACTAATGGCTAAGGAAGGCAAAATGCCAGCTATACTGAACTTCCAATTATTCCTATTATTAGTACAGACATTCTTCCACAAAAGTTGGAGCAGCTGCCTAAAGGAACCACTGGTAACTGCAACTCAGTGTCTCATGGTTCAAAGGAAATAAACACATGCCATTTTCTTGACAACCATGCCAAGACTGACCAAGTGGTGTCTCATGATGCCATTGGTATAAGGCAGAAGGCTGAAACTTCTCTGTGCATGGCAGCCAAATGCCTTCCTGCGCAGCAAGAATCCCTTTTGCAGTTGACCACTCTGCCTTTATGCTTTGACCATTAACTGCTTAACACCAAACCAATTCCTATTCTGCATGTACATACTGCACTGTAAAATGTTTAAGGCTGAATCTTGCTCTGACACTTACTTTGAGCCTCAAAATAACTAATGCAGAGAGTTTTTCTGTTCTGCTACCTACTACTAGGCTAAGCAACAGGATTCTTAGCTTCTCCTGCAGAACTTGCTCAGGCAAAGCAAAATTCTTCCCCTCTCCTGGGGCTCTCTATCAAGCCCCATAACATTCCCTATAACATTCTGTTATTTGCTGTAATAACATGAAAGAGAGCAAATGCATGCAGGAGAAAGAACTTCACAGAGTACAGTCATCACGCGCAAATTCTATATTCTTCTCTGTTTGTTCACAGGTTAGAAAGTCAAGCTATTTTAGAGCGATAATTGACTTCTGTTTCAGCACCATAAAGAAAAGAAATGTCATCCACTGTGGGTAATTAATTGCATTACATATTCACATACACCCACACTCGTTTGCAGAGGGAAAATACAACTCCCTGACAGCAAGGCTCTCCTAAAAGAAAATAACCCCCCAACAGATATATTTAGGGATTCCAGATCACCCAAAAGAAACCAGATGCTAATTTTATGTTACTGACTACTACTGGAGGCAATGACCTCTACCTAACAAGTTTTTTTTAATAGAAATTAGTTGATGGGCACAAACCAATTTTTGTTTCCTCACTTTAGAGGGTTCAGTCCTTCAAGGACATAGAGGTCCCTGTGTTTCAGCCAAGAGGACTATGGCCTTTTGGGGGTATTGATGTCTCCAGTTCATTGGAAGGAACTGCTCAGGAGCAGAACATGACAGAATTTTTTCACATCTGGTGTGAAGCAGTTCTTAACATGTCTTACAGTTAGAAAAGAAGGCTTGAAAACAGAAATAGCAGTGAAGACACAAGTAAACAGTCAATTATGCAGATTGTTTTTACAAAGCTTGTCCATCATGCTATGTTCTTTGGAAGGAAGTAAAATTTAGCTTTGTACGTAAATTTTAAGTGAGTAGAGTTGTAAATATACCTGCAGCTCACATTCCTTTCAAAACTTTCTATAATATTGTATTCAGAGCTCACTCCTGGCATTAACCTCCATTCTCATTAACACTAATATTAACCATGCTTCTCCCTCCTTCCCACAAGAGCTACCAAGAAAGTAAGTGAACTACAGCTGTAAATGAGGAGCAGAGGCCCTGCCTGCTCTCTCTAACAAGCTGTGATTTCTCCAGATTCTGCCAAACTTTCTGCAATCCCCACAGTATGCTGAACTACCATGCGCGGGATAAACCTGTGCCTGCAGAGCCAGCTCTCTGAGCAGTGTCTTTACCTGCTAAGGGGCAAGGAGCTTTAATACTAGGAGTTTATCATTAAAAATAAGGCAAAAATGTAATGACATCACATTCTGCTTTGTAAGACAGGCGGTGGTTTATTATTAAAATTCCCAGTCTTGGTCAGTTCTCCACAATTTGCAAACTCAATGGTGCATGAAGTCCAACCCTCATTTCTGTGTAGGAGCAGATGTTACCATTTTCTTTTTCCCTGGGTGAAGGCCTGTTTACCAACTATTTCTTTTTGAGCGCTGACACATTAAGACAGACACTCCATCTAAACAATAACATTTAAAGCATTAAAAGTAACTACTTTGTCATGGCAAGATGTAAATAAAAATCTGGTTTCTCTAGGCAGCCCTAGGAAAACACATGATTGCGTGCAGCTTTTTCTATCCTGCCTTCACCACATGATGCTATGCAGTAGAGCCAGCTCCAAAGACTTGGAAAGGCCACAAGCCTGGAAGCTGGCCCACACAGCAGTCCCTGTCCTCCTCCTCCTTGCTTCCTACGCCCTCCAAGAGCCTCAGGCTCTTGGAATTGCAAGGAGAAGGTAATATGGCTACTTAAAAGTAGAAGAACAAAAGGGCACTAAATTCTCAAGCCTGCTTCTCTCCACTTTGTGCATTGTAGAGAGTAGAGAGCACTTTGTGCTCCACGCCTTCAGTAGCAAACAGCAGGTTCCCCCTGGCCACCTTTTTAGGCACCCAAAACACTCTGTAGAGGGATATATTAAGCTGTAGTAGCACCTAAACCTTTCTAACATTACTGGTTTAGCATTCCTTCTATAAATCAAGAAAGTTGTGGAGGGGGAAAGGGGGATGTGTCAGTATTTGAAGGAAAATATTAATGACAAAAACCATGCTGGAATTTCATACAAAAAATTCAATCTTTCCATCATGGAAAGCAATCTAGTCTTTAATCTCATCACTAACACATCATTGTAGATCCAGACGGCATTCTTCAGTGTGGCAGAGCCGGACAATGTTCTGGGCAATACCACCACATACATCACTGTTTGCTGCCCAGCTTCTCTGTCACTGAATCTCTGCACTGCATTTCCCAAGTCTGCCACGGCACAGATCACGCTTTGTTCCCCTGCCTAAAGAAACCTCTCACGCCAGCTGATCTATAGAGAGACCCTTCTCTAATTCCTGGAAGTCTGTAGCACATTTGATGAGAGTGAAGCGGAACATTAAGGGTAAGAGTGGCGGCAAAAACCTGTGTCTCAGTATAAGGATGAGGCCCACAGAATCACATTCCCAAATAAGATATGCAGATCTATTTTGCTGCTCAGAAAGAGATCGGTGCTTTGCAGAAAATCGTAGTACTCTAAAGAGGCTGAGTGTTCAACACAGGGAACACAGCGTAGTTTGGAGCAGCTACCTCAAGAAGCTGGAAAGGAACTGGTCACCAAGACAGGCACCTTTATAAAATACATATCAGAGGATGGCTTTATGTAGATTGAAAGGGTGAGATTTGAGTCAAAAGTGTCAGATCTGAACAAAAGCCCCGAGCAAGAGTTAAAGGGGTACTTTGTTCACTCACCTATTTATTATTTTATATCTGTTGCTACTGAAATGAACTGCAGAGTTTCCACCAAAGCAGAACTGGGTGAAAACTCTGTAGCAGTAGAGACATAGTAACCAGCATCAAAGCATCGTATTTAGAGAGACACTTGCCAAGAGCCATCTGTGGGTGTAGCCTTGAGAGCAAATGAACACTGGCCAGGAAAGCAGAGGTGAAACACAGAATGTTCAGGATTCATTTAGTCGCCAGCCACGATTGGTTTGTGATGCCCAGGAATGCTAAGAGCAGAGCTACAGGAAAGCATCATCTTTATCTGACTATTTCTGTATTTAAGAAAAAAGCCCCACCTATGGTATCTATTTAAATACCCAGTTAATTATTGCCACACAATGTCCCTAGCCACACGCACCCACATTGAGATGAATTTTTCTGTTCATAATGTTCCATTTAAGCAGCAGTAATTTCCATTCGATTTCAGCCTAAACAGTTTCTCTGGAAGACAGCCCAATTAAACAGATTTTCTTATTAAGCATGCCCCAATTAGGTGGTGTACATCACTATCAGCTCAGTTTCTATGTGATTTTTACATACAGAGCAGATTACAGGGAACATTTGACATGGGTTGCATGTGGGTCAGTCCTTGCAGAAAGAAAGTAAATATTTCCATTAATTTTAAGAAAAAACAGTATCAGAGGTATGAAATCTAACCTAAATAGGAAAACTTCTAGTCTAGTCCTCTGCAGAGTTTTTGGGAGAAACTATCCAATCTTCTTTTTAAGCAAGTATCTGAAGAGAATATGAGTTCTGGCATCCCAGCGCTCTCAGCAGCACATCCCTGTCGCCATGGGAAGGGACCCTACTTTCCCTGGGCATCTGGAAATCAACTATAAAACTCACTCTGCGCTCCAGTGCTACCTAGTACTTTTTATATTAAATTTAACTATACTTAATTCAATTTTTAATCTTTTTCTTTTTTTTCCTGCAGGGAAGAGAGATTCAGTGACAGCCCCATTGTGGTTTCTTAAGGTTAAATTTCTGACATTTGGCAAGGAACCCGAAACAAATATTATATGTGTCTTACTTTCAAGGGATGATTACATTTAAAATTAACAACCCTTGTGCATTTTATTAGATTAGACACTAGTTCGTGTGGGTTAATAAAATCAAAAGTAAATGCCGAAAAGATAAATTAATTAGAAGCTGTCACGTGCCAAAGAGTGTTTAGGTATGTGCTGAGCATTACTCAATACGGACTTTAAATTCTTAAGAGGTTGTTTCAGTACCAAATGTTACTGTCTAAATCCACTGCAGGCAAACAACTGTCACCATTTTGCAATCCACATTTTTTTTTTCCACTTCTTAAAAAACAGACATTGGAAATGCTAAATCAGTTACCCCATAAAACAACCTTCTAACTTGATTTTACTGTCAACTCCAAGTAAAGTGGTGCTGTGGAGCAAAGCCTGACTGTGAATGGTCATTGCTTTCCAAAGGGGGGTGATAATTTCCAATTTCACATTGTTATTTTGCTATATTAGTCTACTTTTCCCATTTTTATGATAATAGTTCAAGCTTTAACTCAAAACATTATTTCCCAGTTTGAAAAGGCACAGGCCTTGTGCCAAAAAATTAAATGAATTACTTTTGTACCATCGGAGGTTGAGACACAACCATCTGGTCCCCCAAAATTGCTCTGAATTTTTCAGTATTCTTTAAATGGCACATGCTGAGAAAAATCCTGGTCCAACTGAAGTCAGTGGCACAACTCCCACTAATTTATATGAAGACAGGATTTCATCCAACATGTCCTAGGGAGAACATTTTGCATTTCTGGACTATGCATGGATTTTGTACTGGCTATAACTGTGTTCATTGGGTGAGAGATTTGGGATTTTTTTCTTTCTGCAGAAAGAATAAAACCAGCATTACAATTTGCAAAGAAATTTTCAAGACTGATAGAAACAAACACTGGCAAGCAGCACACTTTCTTACTAGTATTTGCATGGCAGGAGATGAAGAATTATTCCCCTGAAGGTACAGTGAATGGAATACACTTTTTTTAATTTTTATTTTTGCCAAGTGCAAAGTATTGACAGAACACTGAGAAAAATTTCTTCCCTGTGTAATATAATGTCTCACTGACTGCCAGCGATGCATGGACTTCTGGTTTCCTGAACCAGACAACAACAATACCACGCTTCTGGAAACACATTTCTTTTAAAACATACACACGAGCACCCACGTGTCACCAAAGGATGACAGTCTTTGAAAGCAAATCACATATTCTAGAGCAAAACAGTGACTTTTTCACAAGAAACACACTGCTAAAGGCTAAGGTTTGCAGTTCTTTCAGGTCGTTTAACTTGGCTTTACTTAATTTACACAGAAAACACCCTGACTTGGATCTCAATAGGGTTAGTTCAACAATGGGTTCACATGTGGTGCCACCTTTCCTAGAGACTTTATCCCGTGCTTCACAGCAAGGTGACCAAGTCAGGCTGCCAAGCTGGCACACCGTTCTTTCTGTGGTATCACACTAAACAGATGAGGACAGAAACCTGCGTTTTCCATGGTCAGTTGTGGTTTATTGGCCAAATATATAAGCTATTTAAAGACTTCTTATTTAACAGTTTGTACCAGAAAAAAGTTAGCAGCTGCTTAAATGTACATAAGCATGCACACACGCATTTAAAAGTACATTTACACAAGCATGATTGCTTTGTAAATAAGGTTACTCTGAATATTTTTAGATGCAAATCGATTCTGTTTTCCACTCTACCGGTAGGATTACATTTCTGACATTGGTGAACTCCAAAGACGCTGAGTTTAACTTGATGATTCAAGAATGATTGAAAGTGAAACCTGCTTTTTCATAACAGTGGGATGCCACCTATTTTCTTGTTTTGTTCTGAAGACAGACATTAGAGCGTACCCATGATGAGTGGGAATAAACTGTCAGATTTTAGTGAGCCTGCCAGGTAATGTTACTGCAGCTAATCTCAGGGGGAGACAGAAAGGCTAAGACTTGTGCCACAGGATTCCACATCTATTGCAGAAGTATGACAAGAAAAAGCTTATTTTTGTACACACACCTATTTGACGTTGTCAGCTTCTAAAAGAACAGATCAATGAGTTCTCCAGAGAAGACAAAAATAAGCATCAGGTCTTTATGCATCAAAAACTACTGAATAATAATTTCCCCTCACAGAAAATAGGTGGGTGGATAGGTAGGTAGGTGTATGTGCTGAGTTTTGAGGAGTAAACTAACCTTTCCTCATTATATTTTATTTTTTTTTAAATGAAGATTTCTGCTTAGTTCCTCTTCTAGGCCAAAAATTCTAAAAATGCATTTAGCATAGAGTCATGGGTCCGTAGGCATTGGTGGAGCATCTCGTAATGAATATGCCTACTGTTGCCTAGCAAGTATAAAAATGTGGAACATCTGTATGTAAACAAACACATAAAGCTGTTAATTATATTAATTTTCTGTTATCACATGTTGAATGTTTCTATTTAGGGCTTTTATGCACTAGGATTAAACATTTATTGTAACTTTTACTTTGCTGCTAAAGATTAAAAAAAGGAAAAGAATAATTTTCCCCAACAAACCAGCTAAAGCCTGGCTCAAGCTGTTTTCCTTGAGGGGAAAAAGTTGAAACCGAGTTAAGCAGAGATGTTTCATTAAACTTTTTAAATTAAAATAGCCAACAGTTATTTTTCCTGCCAGCTTCACATTTAACAGCATGAATTTCTCTGCAGGTAGTTCTCTTCCCATAGGTTAGGTGTGGTACTAAAAGCTTCAGCCTGAAATCATGGCAACAAAGTTTCAATCCTCCCAATAATTCTTTCATATAAACACATTTTACATTTATTTATAACATGTATAAATATGTGTGTCTGTGTGTGTATATATATATTTGATTTTATATATACACACACCCCCCCCCCACTCCTTTTTTGGGATGCAAAGTTCTACAAATGAATGCATACTGTATTAGACCAGTTTCCTACGCCTAATCAAGATACACAAGAAGATATTCTCATGTAAAATATATGGCAGTCCTGAATAATTTATAAAGGCTCAAATGCTCCACTCTCTTTGATATCTAGATTTTGCCTGTCAGAAGAAAATACAAAGAATGCCTCTTCCCCACTTAGAAACTTAAAAAAAAAATTAAAAAATAAATCTTGTGTGGAACCTGAATTTTAGACCATGTATAGGCAATGTGAAGCAAAGAAAGGAGGAGCTGCTCAGGCACATCATGGTTATTCCCAAAACAAACTGTGCTCTCAGAATTCTAAAATCCCAGACACCTTTAGTCATGGTCATGCCACATCAGGATAAGGATACAGATAACTGAAATGACACTGTAGCAGGAAAATTCAATGTATTTAAATTAGTGCTTAATTTAATAGAGCATATATTTTCCTTTTCCCAGCATTGCGGAGTATTCTATCAGTTTTGTGGTTTTCACTTCCATCTCAATTTCTAGATTTTCTTCCACCTACTGCTACAATTTTTCATAACTGAAGATCATTAGTCTTTTGAAGGAGTTAATCATTCGGGATGTGTGTGCTACACTTACTTGTAAGAATAATTTGCAAAAGTTATTTAGTTTATTGAAAGTCAATAACCCATAATCCTCCCACACAAAAAAACTTCAGATCCTAAAGAGACAAGAAGAATTTTAAGGAAGAGATTTAAGCAATATAGGAATACTGACACCTTCAAAACCATTTTCCTCTCTTACTTTTCATTGCATTTGCAAATTAAAATGGCAAAAGAAGCTTGAAGCCAATTTGGTTCTAATTAGTTCTTTAGCAGGATGAAGCAAAGGGAAATTTTGTCGAGAGTTATTGCAAACCCAAAACACTAGTGGAAGTGGTCAGCACTGTTGTGCCATGAGATGCCACAGGCTGTTTTGTTTTTTTCATGTAGACAGTGAGGCTGTCTGAAGCATGATGTTACCAAGAGCAATTAATCTCTAGGCATTAAAAGTGAAGTTTTTCGAGGTGCAGCAGTGTAACAATATCATCTGTATCATTCATTTTTCTAACTGGACATTGTTTTTAATAATATCAGTTATCAAGTAACAGTCAGGAACATTAGATAATAACCTAGAATAAGCATGAATAAATGGCTGTTAAGTTAAACATTTCATTACAGCTTAAAAAGGCAAAAGACAAAACTATTGTTACTGGCATAAAAACCCAGAAAAGCCAGGTTCAGATTTATTCCTAGAAGTGCTGACAAGAGTACTCTAAATTAAGGGTGTTTTGTTTTGCAACAGAAACTCATAGAAGAATCAGGATATGATATCGAAGCAACATTAAAATTCAGTTCAAGGATGAGAAACTGGGCAAGATCATTGCTTGGTGACAACTTTCTCAATCAATTGCAGCATTATCTGCAAAAACTTTTACATCACTGGATCATAATATTTCTTGGAGAGAAAAAGCCACTAAACCCCTCATACACATCTCTTGATAGACAATGCTCTTCCTCCCAGAAAAACAAAATAAAATTAAAATAAACACACAAAAGAAGAAAAAGTGTGCTAAATCTTAAAAACCCCATGGGATGCTGTCCCACCAACTGGGAGCACCACTCTCCTTCACTCTCCCAGCCAGGCTAAACAGGAAAACTTGCTATAAAATTACAGCAGCACATATTTCTAACAGAGTTTGTAAAAGTTTTAAAAACAAGCCGAGAGACAGATGCAGTTAAGGATTCGACAAGTGGTTTAAATGAAAACATACCAAAATCCTAAAAGCTTAGGGAAGCCTTTACTGGAGGGAAAAACATTAAATAAATACTTCCTACATCTTAACGGTTACCATGTGCAAATACTAACTTGTTATCTATTAAATTATGTAAAGCAGATGTAATTGGAGAGGGGACCTGCAGCATAAAAGGATAAACCTTCTATCTTTAAAGCAGTAATTACTTCACATTTATTGGCTATGAGCCTGATGCATTCTTGGGTTTAACACAAATTCCAGTTAAAAAGATCTTGTTTAGCTGTTTGAGTTGGTAACATTTGCCCACTCCAAGCTTTTGGGGATTTTGTCAGTCCTGCTGAAAATCCAAGACTGAGCCTTTGTTGAGTCTGTGTAAGTAATAAGGAGGTAAATTTAAAATGTATCCGACTCCATGTCTCCTCTCTTCAGCTCCCAGAGGTATCCAGTGCCAAATCTCTTACTTGCGTGGTTGCACTCTCAGGGAATGCCAGCAAGGAATCTTTCTTCCCCCACATTTCACCTGTCCTCAACTTTTAATTTCCCAAAATCTCCACAATTTTTTCAGACAAAATTAGTGGCTGCTGCTATTTTAAAGTCTCACTAACCACTGTCCCCAGCACAACAGGGCTGGAACCTCTGGCTGCGACTGTTACTATACCTCATCCGCAGCCTGGACAGACTAATTCCATGTCTAGTTCAAGTCTTTCTGAACACTTCTGATTTAGCCACGATAGTCTCAAAAACTGCAGCAGCCTTTTATTTAAGGTTTAATCTTAGGAGCACCCCAAAAACAGATAAATTTGGGATTTTTGCAAAGCCAATCCTTACAATCTGTTTTGTCTTGTACTCCCAGAACGACAGCATGGCAGACAGAGAAGGACACTCTCCCCTTGGATGCTCAACTGTCTCTGATGTGATCCTCCAACATGAAAAAATGAAAAGAACCCCACCTTTCAGTCCTACAAGTCCCCTGATCAAAAAGCTGTGCTAAAGACTTAAGCTTACTTAAGTTTACCCCAACAGCTATAATGTTAAATGCAATTTAATCACTTAACTCTCAGCATTGCCTGACAGCTTAACTAAAGCAATTTAATTGAAAACAATGATTTTCAATAGAAGAATCTATGAAAAGTCAAGTGTGTACTATCCTATATTAATAAAAATAGCAAGTGCTTGTTCTTAAGACAAGATTGATTGCTGCCTGGTGTTCTGGTCAGCTCAATGCCTCTCTAGCCCCAGCAAGGACCGATGAATACTGACACCTCTGAACATACAAAGTGGGGGGGAGGGGGGGAGGGGAGACAGTGAGTACCATTCTCACTCAAGACAGCAAGACTTCAGAACATCTTATAATAATGGAAAATGGGTAAACTGGGAGCTCAGGAAAACTCTTATTTTGCAGAACTTGATATTTTCAACAAGCTTTTGGCTGTGGAGCTGCCATTGTGCCAAAGATTTAGACTAAGTTAAACTCTTCATGCATCATTAATGCCTGTTTACTTCTCATGGCTCCTTACAGAAGAGCCAAAAAGCTCTTATATTCGTATCAAATAAATAATTCTATCAACTGTTAAGAAGAATTTCAATTTAAAAAAATTGTATTCTTGAATATATGTTGCATATTGTGCACAGTGCAGTAGAGCCCTTGACTGCAGCAGATTAGGCAGGAAAGAAAAAATAATAGAATCACCTGGGCTGGAAGAGACCCTTTAGATCATTGAGTCCAACCACAGCCTCACCCTGCCTAGTCCACCTCTACATCATGTCCTTAAGCACTTCATCTACACATCTTCTAAATACCTCCAGGGATGGTGACTCCACCACCTCCCTGGGCAGCCTGTTCCAATGCCTGAGAACCCTTACAGTAAAGAAATTCTTCCTGATATCTAACCTAAACCTCCCCAGGTGCAATTTTAAGCTATTCCCTCTTGTCCTATCACATGTCACCCGAAAGAAGAGACTAACCCAAACATCTCTACAACCGCCTTGCAGGTAGCTGTAGAGAGCAATAAGGTCTCCCCTCAGCCTCCTTTTCTCAAGACTAAAAAGCCCAAATTCCCTCAGCTGCTCCTCACAGGATTTGTGCTCCAAACCCTTCACCAGCTTTGTTGCCCTTCTCTGGACATGCTCCAGCATCTCAACGTCCTTCCTGTAGTGAGGGGCCCAAAACTGAACAAACTGCTTCCTCCCACCCCCAGCCTCCAGTTACCTAACTAGATACACCAGAAAACTATATCAAGGGTTGGCACATTACCATTCACATTGCTGAATTCAGACTTGAAGTGAAGAAACAACTCTGCTAAGATAACTAATTGACCATATATTTTTCTCCTTTTTCTACAAATCTGGCAAATATATCCCTGTATTGTGGTTTCCCATCCAATTTCACAGGAAAAGCAAAAGATACATCACTTCCACGATGTTACAGATTTTTTTATTCACTTTCAGAGCCATAGATTTTGAGAAGCATTTGCTCTATTCTAATACAAGAGGTAGTGAGAAATCAGCAAAATCACAAACAAACTCTTGATTAATATGTGAAATCCATCACTGAAGAAATTTCACAGAACCATCAAAACGCTGGCTGGAAGTTCACACAGACATATAAATGAGACATGGGAAATTTCTGCTTTAGATTCATAAATTACTTTTCTTAATACACAGCTGTTTAAGTCATATGTATCCTGGATAGTTAGCAAAGATCTCTATAATGGTAGTTGACTGGGTTCATCCAGAAATTTCCACAAGAGACCAGTCACATATTAATGTGAAGGCAAGGTGATTAGCAGAGTGCTTTAGTTGTGATCGCAGAAGTAATTCAAGGGGTTTAATCAAATCCCTGTCATTAATCTGACTGCATGTGCCTGCATCCATTACCCTTCTTTAAAAATTAATATCACCAGTTTGTTGGTTTTCTTTCGTGTTTATCTAACACCAATTCTAGTCACACTGCTGTGGGACAAATCAGTGGCTCATTAATTTCTGGATGAAAAACACTTATTTTGTTCGCTGAAAGACACATCCCTAATTTTATTTAAACATAGATTGAACTTCAGTTTTTGTTAAACTGGGAAGAAGAGAAGCAAGTCTTGCATTCCTATTGATTAAATTAAAACAGAAAAGTTCTGGCCACTATAAGTACAGCACATTTTGCACAGAAACGTTTAGCTCATACACAGCATCTTTGGCACCAGCACATTTCTAGAGCTAACACAAAGATATTTTTAGCCCAACAAAATATATTGTGAAACATAGCAATATTTCAGTGTTATAAAGCATAACACCTATTTTTCTGTGTACCTGTGAGTGCTGGAAATACACAAAGTGGACTCTTGCACTTGGATGGAAAATTTGTTTCTATTTATAGGACAAATCTGGGTGATCCAAGACTCAATGCTTTTTGTGAAGAGCTAAACTCTCCATGTGCTGCTCCCAGCACCATGGCCCAGCACACAAGGCAGCGCACTGAGATGAGAAATCATGAATCAGTATAGCATGGTCCACCCTGGGAATACAGCGATTTGGCAAGGTAGAGCTGCGGGTATTAAAGGTGCCCTTTGCAGGCTGACTGCTCCAGTGCTTGGCTGTGGGGCAAAACCAACAGGGATGGACATTTGACAGCTCACTTCATCCAGAGCCAAAGGCAAATGCAGAACGGATCCATCACTTAGGCTTGTATTCCAGAAGCCGGTTGGCTGCCAGGAGGGAGGAGGCCTTCACATATTAAGTATGACAGCCACCAACATAAGACAGTGACACTAAGCCTGACATTATGATCCCACGGTGTGGAGCACTGTCAGCTCCCTCAGTGACAGAACCCCCCACCAGGGACAGCTTTGCCATGGCAGAGCATGTAAAGACCTTGTGCTGCTTCCAACAGGAAGATGCTTTCTGTGACAGTTATCCAAGATATAACGAACCAAGTATCATATATACATATTTAAAAATTAGAATAAAATAAAGATTTATCTAGTAGACAGGGGGAAGGCATTGACAGAATAACAAAATTTGACCAAAGTGAACTCAGCAAGAGCCAAACAAACTCATTGAAGGGTCTACATGGAATGTCAGGTCTAAGGAAAAATCCAGAGTGGGTTTACTGACCCCTGACACACAGCAAGTAAATGCAACCACACCAGTTTGTTCTGCCCCACAGGATTCCAGCAAGGCATTTCCCCTTTAACTGTCAGAGAAATTGCTAAGGCAAGCACTGTGCTTAGCCTCTGCATTTTCAAGTTACCAAGATCTTAAGACCTTTCTCTTTCAGAAAGCATTCCAAACCAACACATTTCTGAAACCAGTGCCTGTTCACTGTCCCTACAAAGAGACAGGGAGACAGAAATCATAAAACCTGAGAGATCTTGTCATCTCCAGAGCAAAGACTTTCTTGGAACTGGGCTGTCAGCAGGTATTGGAACTGCTAACTCCAAATGAAATCCTCTGGAGTCCTCCAGTCTCCAAAGTACCCCCTGGCAACTGACTGGTTGCAAGGGGTTCAAGCTGTGTTTGCAGGCTTGTGAAGGACCGAACAGGTTACACCTGCTTTATTAGACAGGTCTTCCAGAAGTGGTAGAGGATACAGGTCAGACCTATCCCTCTCCAGTTGTAATGACAGCCAAGGGCAGTTGAAGTTTCACACTGCTCTGGGACAGGAAGGGAAAAGAAAGGCACATGGGGAAGATGGCACTTTCCAGAAAAACTTATAACTTGGACCCTGCAAGCAGGAATATGAGACCATTCAAAGCCCATCACCAAGTAGGATCCACAAGTGGGCTTTGCTAGGCTTTCCAATTAATCTCCCAACAATTTATCATAATTAGATTTTTAAAAGGTACTAACTAAGATAGCCTGACTGCACTCATCTGCTTGCTGCGTGAACTGTATCTCCCTTTTTAGTTACCATACTTCGAAGACAGACATTTTGGGGAGAGAAAAAGATGTGAACTGTTCATGAGCACATAAGCCATCTTCAAATCACAGTGTCAGAATACAGTCCAATAGATTGGCTTATGTTCTGCATTTTCCTACAAATAAAAGAGAGTTTCTTTAAGCCAAATAGTTTTCTGGGCAGTTAACTGATGTTACTATAATCATTACTGTCATGTTTCTCCTTTCAGAGTGACGCAGCGATTCTAAAATCTTTCAAAGTGCAAACATAGATTCCCATGCACTCAGTCTCATAGCACCCCTGAACTGCTTCACCTGTGAGCTTCCAGATGTGGTGTTTTCCACACAGTGTGGACATAAATGATGACTGCTGCTGCAGACAATTGAAACAAACAGCGTAACACCACCAGGTAGCATGACATCACCTGTACGCTTACCTTGATGAGGACCCATCACTAAAAAAATACGTTTCACATTTAAGTACAAAATCAGATGTGACTTTGGAGAAGATGATAATGGCTTCATAAATCTTCCAAACACAAACTTCCCTAGTGAATAAAAAATAATCTGCTTTTTCTAATCCAAAAGACAAAAATAAAACAGAGCACTTGTTTAAATAAAGGATTTCCTACTTGGAACTGTTTGTGGGTGCAAGGATGCATCACAATAATCAAAGGCAAAGAAGGGGCAGGAAGAATGATCAACATAGAATGAGACACAAACTCCATACTGCTTCTGCATGTTCATACACATTAGGCAGGTTTTTTTTAAAGCTTTCACAGATTTCCAGTAGTTTATTATGTTGGAAGAGCATCGTTCTAGCATTTTGATTAACAAAAGAAACAAAATAGTCCTTTAAGGATGCTGTGGTTGTTTTATCATGCATTCAAAATGGTTTCTGTGTGCGCAGCTGGTGTTACCTGAAGTTAGTACATCCTAGCATCCATCAAGCATAAGGAAGAACAAGAAGTTGTTTCAAGAAGAGTTCCAGTTTTGGAATGGGGTATAGTCTAAGTGCAGGCACCTTTTCTAATTATTAAATTTACCGAGCACTTTATTAAAAACTCTCCCACAGCAGACATGGGAACTCAGATGAAAACCTCTCACCACTTATGGAAAGGGAGCAGCAATATTCAGTATATGATGTCTGTGGTCTGCAAAAAGTGCCTTCACACCCTGATTGTCCCACTGAGTGCCTAATGTCATTGAGCAAGTCTTATTTCCACACCATTCCCTCTCATTTTTACTGATGACTATGTGGATAAAAGTATTCATGATGAAATATTCCTACCCACACTAATATACTAAGGATTCGTTACTTATCACTTATATAACATCAGGATTAGGGTTTTTTTTTTTTTAAGAGGATTGTGTAACATAAAGGATTAACATTCTTCAAAACAGAAAGTGTACATGGCACAAGAGCAGTCAGAGGCAGACTGGTGGACTGATCAAACCTTTCTGCTTCTGGCTGCAGTGCCATTATGAATCACTTCAATGCAGTCAGCACTGAGTACACTGGGGCTAAAGGAAAGCGCATGAGGCAGCTGCCATGAAAGACTGAAATTTTGCTTGCTCTGCTAAAATAAATAGCTACATAATAACTACAATAATAAATCTATTAAACATTTAAAATGTGCGTCTTTATGAACTGACAATGGTGCTGCTAAAGGTTCTGTAGAGGAAAAGGGGTTTGGTTAATAAAATTCTTTATAGACTTCATGTTGTGTGTGGTCATTTCACCATCCTTCCCCTCTGCCAGGGCAGGCGGGAGCTCCGTGCTGTGCCTGACAGCTGACAGAGCCGTACAGTGAACAAGGCCTTCTAACCTCTCTGAGTTATTCTGCTTTCTATCAAAAGCTTTGCACTCACCCACCTTTATTTCTGTCACCGTTGCTAGGATGCCCTGTCAATAGGTACTTGAAGTACCTATGATCTGGGGACAATGCTGGAGGCAGGTGTAATCCATGCCAGCCCAAAAAACCACCTTGGGACTGGTGCCACCGCTCCCTGCAGCCAGCACAGATCCCTTGCAATGCAAGACAGCAAATGCTACCCAGGATCCAGCAAATCTGCTCCCTGCCACCTCAGCTTCTTGGCATCTTACCTGCTTCCCTGGACAGATGCAAAGAACCTATCTCAGCCTTCTACTGAGGCTCCCAGGGAGGGAGGAAAAGCGCCTCTCTCAGTTTGGGCACCCATCCCAGCCAAGTCTGAGGAGCACTGTAGAGAATCCCCCCCTGCTCCTCACTGGGGGCCTACAGAACAAAGCAGTAAGAAGGGACACTGTGCCTTGCCTGCTCGGGACTGTGCTCCCTTCGACCCTGGAATCTGCCTGGGCTGCTGTGAGCAGACACCACTGGTCTTCAGTGATGAGCAGAGGTGGCCAGGATCAGCCTCCGAACAGCACAGTGGTGCTTCCTCGGCAAAGCTCACACAGATGCTGGAAGGGACTGTGCTAGAAACAAAGCACAAGCAATGTACATGCCTGTTTAAAAAGCACATACAAAGAGGGCTTTCATCTTAAATGTTGCCCACAGAATTCTACATTTTAAAAGGCAATCACAGTAAGGCAATTATTTAGAATAAAATATAATTTTTTGAGGGTGATAAATTAAAATACTTTCATTAAGTATTAAACATCTGTTCTGAAGGAACTGCCTCTTATTTACATAAAATTTGTGTGTCATTCTACAAAATGAATGCTTTCTGTGCTCACAGTGTTGTGGAGGAAGAGCTTTGTCTTGCTGGATTCATACAAACAACCTTGCTTGCTTTACTTTCTTTTTGAAAAAAGTTTCACTGCCAGACCGACTGTAGTAGGAAAATTACAATGTAGTGCTACACCATAGTTAAAAATCCTTTTGGCCTCTAATGTTTGATGGAAAAATTGTTCTGAGCATAAAAGAACAGATGCTGACAGCCACAGCAATTCTCAGTGCTCATGCCAGTGAGCCATATTTACTTGAAAAGGCTATTCATAATATGAATAGTGCTTCATCTGAGGAGAACTCTATTAGACAAGCTGGTATATATTTGCAGCAACAGGGACCCCCCCCAATTGATTATTCTCCCCTCCCCCCCCCCCCCCACGCCTTGTCCAGCTTTACTTGTTTTACAACCTATTTTTGTTACATTATCAGCTTTACTGCCCTGAACACTTCTTGTTTACACACCTTGCCTAACAACAGCAAACACTAAGGAATTAATAAAATAAATGGGAAAATGTATTAGTAGAATGGTATAAGAATCTGCAAGACGTGAAGTTGCAGAAGATAAAATTTTAAGAACTCTGGTCTGTATATCCTTTCATGACCTAGCTTTCTCCCTAAAACCATCCACAGTTGCTGACCCCCTCCATGCCCAGCACCAGGAGCATCAGCTGTAGCACTGGCATAGATAGACCACTGGAGGCTTGCCTCAGCATCTGCAGTGGTGGTGTTGAGCTAGCCTAGACAGCAACGACAAAAATATCAGTTTTATCCAATCTACAACAAAATCAAACATTTCCAAGTACTTCTCATATAGTACCAGGTATCCTGCACTCTGTGCAAAGTAGGACCTTACTCTATTATCAAGTGATGTCATCCACACCTTAGCCAAAGAAATCTATCTGAATGTAAAAGAATTGATGAAAGTTGTCTCATCTTTATCTGGATAGAAAACAGTGTCAGTAATTTGTTGAGTAAGGCTGATCACCTTTTATAAAGCTTTGGCAAACACAAGGTTCAAACAGTCTAATTGCCCACCAAGAGCAAAACAATATTGGGTTTTGTAAAATTTTTTTAAAAGTTTGACACTGGCTGTGGACTTGAGTATCCCACTCAAGTCCACAGCCCGTATAAAGGTTGTAGTGATGTTTTGCTTGGGGTGTCAGAATATATGTATTTAGATTCCAGCTTGTCAAACAGACAGCAATGCTGCTGGCACTGAAGTCCTGTGGACCACTGCAGAAAGAAGGCTTTGGAGATCAAGCTAAAGCACAGAAGTTTAAGTTAATCTTCCAGTGACTGGAAATTCTTGAGCAAAAAACTAAATACATCACCGTTATCACTGTTAAAAGTCTAAGGCAAAGACCTACCAACCATTAAAGTATGACAGAATATTATGTAGGCAAGAATATATATCAAGTTTGTTATGAAGATACAAAGAGGGATCCTTGTTCCTACAAGGAAAATATTAATTAATAAGTGAGCTATGGATTTGTTTTCAGAAATTCCAATGTCTCTTCTGAGGCCCAAGGTAGGTGCTCCAAGTTTTCTGCCTTAGTTCCAGAGTTGTTAACCCAACTCATGAATCCTTCAGCTTTTTATAGAGTTGGTGCTTTTTCTGTTTCCATTTGAGGAGACAAAGTCAGCTTGAGGTCAGCATGCCCTAAACTGACTTCATGCTCCTGGGCATATCACTGTGATCTCTTGTTTGTTTTAGACAGTAAATTTAACATCTGTTCTGGGCTGTCACAACTACGACATCGCTTCTTGCAAGTCCCAGCAAGGATCAGATCCTTCTTCATCTACAAGCCCAGAATTCTTATCAAGTCAAGCCTCATTATCTTCCATACTGACCAGAGAAACCTGCCTTCTCCTGGCCTGGCACAACATGGTTCCCGCCCCATTGCCATTAGTGTCCGTGCTGGCAGTTTTGGATGCTACCAGGATAAATCTGCCGTGTGTATGAAACATATTTCAACATATGTGTATGCATATGGCCTGAGATGCAAGAACATCTTTAGGATCCTCTCTGCTTTTACACGTGTCTTCAAGGGAAATTTATTCCTGGGGACTCCAGTTATACTTCACCAACATATCTCTTTCTTTGGTCTACAAGCACAAAGGCATTGAACAACATCATCAAGCTGTTGAGCTACCAGATGAAATAGTACAGATGTTGCTGCATATATTTCACAGATAATCAAGCAGAACTCCTCAGTGGTTAACTGCTCAAGCCTAACATTATGCAAGTGTGTGAAAGCCAAAAGTACAGGAAAGGCATTTGACTCTAACCCGCAGTTCTGCATTTGTCAGACCTTGGTTAGATCCAATGTCTATTCCTCCTTTGTCAACTTCATGTCCCAAGTCACTTGCCATCTCCACTGGGCTTTAAATCACTTGCATTGCTTTTGTCTGCATAAAAAGGAAAAAAATAAACACCAGTGTATGGACTTCAATTTTGGTGTAACCTAGACAACTTCAGTAAGTTCAGCTAAAACAGAAATAAAAAATATTCATGATACCTTTCAATTGAATCAGCCTTAAAATATCTTCTCAGAACAAACTGTCACTAGTTTTCCTGAAAGGCTTTTTCTAAAGATGGATCTGGGTGAGCAGTATTCTTCAGGGTGCTTCAGCAATTTGTAATTAAAAAAAACCAACACCTGAGACAGCAGACCTATTGCATGTGATAACTGTTTCACTTTTCCTTTTCTTAATGAGAGTTTAGCTTTTTCAAGAAGCCTACAGCTACCAGGAGACCTACATCTGACTACTAAAAAAATTCAACATCCTTCCTGGTTACGTTAACTATAAAGAAGAAAAAGGGTAATATTTACTAAACAGCACAGGCGAATATACTTATTAAAGAAGCCTATTATGTCTAACAGATATTAAATAAACTGTTATATATTATCTCTCTCTATAACAAATATGCGATATATAATGGGTTTATCTATAATAGGTATATATTGTATTATATAAAATATGTAAGATACAGCCATATATAAATACCTATCTATAGAACATTTATATACATTAGTCTATATTTTAAATATATCCATTTTGTTGAGAAAGATATATATGCGTGTGTGTGTATATATATATATAAATAGAATTCTATACCATTTAGTATTTTGTAATGCATTGGAAAACTCCTTCCTTGCCTACAGATGTGAAGAGCCTCCATGATTACTCTCCTCTACTCAAGCCCTTGAATCACCCATTCTTACAGCAAGAGATCTGCCAGTCGATGGAGAACAGAGTCCCAGCTTACAGACTGAAGAAGCGGCGGTGCATGCTTTCAGTAGCGATGGGCACCACTGTTGAGACACACAGTGTGGCCAGATACCCTATGCCCATGACATGCCCACTGCTTTCAGTCCAGGGGATGTTGGTTACAAGAAGAACATATATGCTTACGATCCTAGAAGTAAGTGGCTGTTTGTGGGGTAAACTTTCCACACAAGAGGAAAGACTGCCATTTCACAATGGCCATCAGCCTGCACACAAGTAACAAAGCCACCTCCAGTGACCCAGAGAGGGTGTGTAAATGTGAGGTTGCAACCAGGAGGCCGAAGCCAAAGCAGCTGAAGATGTGGAGGCACCAGAGCCCATCAGGTGCATGGCATACACAGCAGTGCCAGGGCAGCCCGCTCTATGCTGCGGATATACACTGGTTGTGGGGCATATGGTGTCCCTCAGACTGCCCCGCCATTGCATAAGCAGGGAAAGAGTCTCTTGCCTGGATGGATCAAGACAGCCCATCAGAGTTGCTGACAGTGCAGATCTTGAGGAAGACTAACACAATCATATGGTGTTTTGGACAGGAATTTTTTTGCTGTCTTGGCAACTGGGGACCAGCTAGAGTTCACGCTTAGCTACAGGAAACTGCACATAATCTGAAAGGCTGAACTACCATCTCCCCTTCACCAGCAATGACAACGCTGTTTATGTTGCTAGGTAAAATAATCGTGTATCATTTCTTATTTTGCATGATGAGAATAACTGGCATGACACTAATGTTGTCTTCAATTGTTATAGCTGGAAACAGACACAGATGTAGAAAAAATAAGCACAGAGCAAAAGAAATCTGCTACTTTTAGGAAAAGGAGAGGGAGGGAATCTGAACAGGTACAGCCTACTTGATTTCTGAATTAAGTTTATGAACCTTGGCCAAAAAGGTTTTCATACATTACAGAAGAAAAAAGCTTTGAGAAACAGACATAAATATTTTCTTATTTATATATTTAACAAGACACAGCAATAGTTTAGGTGACTGGGAAACTACTCCCAGAAAGCAATGCTGGTCAGTGCCTTTGGTAGACAGGTCTGTTATACATTATCCTTACAATTATCTGAGACTACTAAAGCCAGGCCTGTATTTTAAATAGCCTATGTTGACAAGAAAGTGCTCTTCAGATATGAAAATAGTGTTTCAAGGACCCATTATAAAAGGCTTTATGAATAGGACCTCTGTCACAGTCCATGAAATATTAAAATGCAAATTTAGTATCCCCTAAGCAGACATTAGAATTTATAGAGAAAAACTATTCTCTATAATCTATTTTCTCTCTGTATACGTTCTATACATAGATTTTTCTCTATTCTGATGTCTCCATAGCAGACATTAGAATTTATAGAGATGTTTTTCCTAAAGCAAAATATTCTTCTCTACTAAACTGTTATCTGACATAATGTACTAGAGTTAGAAACATCAAATCACTGTAGCATGCATTAATCTAGAAACCATTTCTTGTTGTAATATCAAAAAGCCATGGTACCAGTGTATTCAGTACGGTATTAATGAATTAAGTAATAGTTGAGCAAAAATACAGGCACTAGACAGATAATCAATGAGAACTAGATCTGCCTTAGGCACTAAATAAATTTTCTTACACCATCTTCCAAAGTGGTTTCACATGAAGAAAAAGAGCAAATAACCTATGCAGTGAAAACATTTTGTTTCATGCCATAAAGCAGTTTTCCATTCCCCCTTGAGATGTGTTTTATGGAAAAAGAAAGAGAAAGTATCCGCTTTGTAAACAGATGTGTATTTTTATTGCCCTTGATCCTTACTGGGAAGTGTGCTGTGAGGCACGGTGCCTATTTACACTGTAAAGCACTGGAAAGAACCTGAGCTTCACAGAGTTGGTCCCAGAGTTTCCTCCACTAGAAAAAAGATTTGGTTTCAAATCAACCCGTCTCCCTAGGCATAGAACTGATGTACATGCATCAAGAATACAAAATACCACTGAAATAGTTTCTATGGCCGAATTAATGACTGTCCTTGAACATTAGTTCTTTAAATATTTAGAAAATAAAGAATATTTTGCAAGGCAAATGAGGGACAGTTATTTGTCTGTTGCTAAATTAAAAAATACTAATGATGTTGAACATTTTAACACTGGAATCCCAGGGAAGATGCAAAATATTAGTGCAGCTTGTAGAAGATAAATTAAAAACATGAATACCAATTATTTTTCAAGAAAACTCCATGTTAAGACTAGATTGAAAGAGCAAGACAGTATGTATTACACGTTGGTGAAATCTTAACCATTCCCTCATCAGAAAAAGGGGGAAAAAAGAAAAGTAATTTCTTTTCTTTCTTCAAAGCTACTTGAAAAAGAAGTAGTTATGAAGAAGTTACAAGAACAGCAGCAACTGAGGGCAAGAATGGAAGTACCAAGCTTACTCAGGTGGAGACAACATAACGAGGCTGACAAGAAAGTGAATGTATGTGCATCATCACAGTGCTGCTTCTCCTTTTCATCTTTTATAAACTTAACAGAGCATTTTACAGGGAAGATAAAACCCGCTGAGCAGTGGAGCCATCCCAGCAGTGGCATTTCCTCACGCTTGGCAGGGCTCTACTACCTTTTTATCAGATGGCGAAGTGAGGAACTGGGCCAGCAGCTCCCTGTGCCAGGACCAGGGCATCTTCACAAGGACAGAAATGTAGCCCATACCCTGTAAATCAGAGTTTTTGCCATTTCAGTGAGAAAGCTCTCATGTCACATATTGCTAGCTGCCTGTATTTAGCCCGTGTGTAAAAACAAAGATACATTTACCAAGGGGATTGAAGTTCAGCGCCCCAGACCGAGAGGTTATCTGGAGAATCACCTGAAGTGCCAAACTGCTATTTTAAAAGCCAGGTCTCTGTGCCTGCACGCTACTCCCTCCCCAGCCTGACTGCACACACCAAGTTCACATGGCTTTCAACTGCACGAGAAGCTCACGTGTTTCTCCCTACAGGGGTAGTATGAAGGAACAGACAGAACACCCCAAATTTATAGCCTTTCTTGCACACCACCAAGTGCAATGAGGTTGTCCTCTGTCTTTTTTAAACTTGCCCATCAGCTTCAAGTTCATTTCTTTACTTTTTGCTATTATTTTAACACGACTGACCATGCAGCATTCCAAATCTTGCCGAAAGTTAGAAAAACCCAATTAAAATACCTAGGAGGAAGATATCGACCCAAGTGCAGGATGCCCCTCTGACCAGGGTCACGAGACACCTGACGAGGAGTTAAACTAAAGGTCAAGGTTGCTGCCACCATCACCCACATCTAAGACCCGCACACGTGCACTGCCATACTCGACACCAGCATTGGACTGGGGATTTATGCAAAAATGACTAAGAAATAATTAAACACTAGCAGAAGTAATTAGAGGGGGGAAATAAACCAAAACATCACATAGCTTATGAGACATTCAAACTTTTCTGAAAAAGGGTGAAAGGGTCAAAATGGAAGCTTGAAAGTGAGGCTAAAAGAAGCAAGGAACAGAGTCTTCTTAAATTCTTAAGTTTAACAGCATTCTACACAATTAACATGACTGGAACCTCCTTGCTGGCAATGTCCCTGGTGGCGTGTGACAGTAGGATTTTGCTTTCCTGAAGCTCACAGTTGCCATAAGACATTAATTCCTCTACTAGGAACTGGCCGCTTAACCTCTGGATTCACCACATAGCTATTTCACCACACTGGCGTGACTCCATCCCTGCTCTAGAAAGCGGTCATTCATCAGAAGTCAAGAGCCAACTACTAGATGCCTGCAGTTGTTTTCTGCTGTCGGTGTCTGTTTCCTACTTCTCTGGGGATCTCTGGTAGTGTTTAACAGAAAGATCAACGGTAAACTTTGCTGGAATGTTTTTGGAGGGTAACCTCTGAACAGTAACAGATGAAAAGACCTCATTTTCTTCAGTTACCAACTCCAGAAGATTACAAGGTGCCAGCATATGGTGTGATCAGTTGGTATTTTAAAAACCAAATGTATCAGTGTAAGTTTCTCAAAGAAATTATGCCTTCAGCTTCTTGCCTCCCAAGGAAAGTTTGACATCACTTATTTGCTTACCCATCTTATGTTAACTTCAACATAATACTAATCCACGCAGCTTATCATTTGCCACACACCATTGCTAAATCTTTGTTATTAATAATATTTTAGATTATTAAAATTTGATAGCTTCATTACTGACATTTGATAACTCAAAAACAATGAGGTTTTTCTGCAACTTTGAAAGATGGTTTGGAAAAAAAAAAAGCCTGAGCTGCCTCTTTCCTGCAAAGGATGCATGGTCCTACAGATGTAATTAACAGGGCTCAAAATAGTCCCGCTGGCAGTCAGGAAAGGGCATGAAACACAAATCCATGTGGCCTCTTGTTTGCAGACTGACAGGTTAACAGAAACTTCTGGGCTTAAAAAAAAAAAAAACAACCTGATAAAACACAGGAGACTCGAAACTTTTAAGTGATAAGAGAACAATGGGTAATTGCAATTAATTGCTGAGCTGGCACCACAGTCCCAGAGGGCACGAAGAGCAGAGGCAGAATCCAGCACGAGCTCCATCCGTAGAGCACCGAGAGCAAAAAGCAAACACATACAAAGCAGTACACGTGAAGGTCACCAGATAACACCTTGAAATACTGCACTCAAAACATTGCTTAAAATCATTATTATTCATGAAATAACTACTAACAGGTTAGAGAATAGGAAAACTGAAACTGACTGGGCAGATAGACACTTTTTCTTCTTGTATAGAAACAAAGGCTTGATTTGCCATGTGGTAGTCAGCCTTTTCTCTGAAGGCCAGGTGATTCATTTCCTCACAAACCCTTCTAGTGCAGTCAGTATTGTACCATCAGTATGTTCCATGTAGGCTCCAGCCATGCAGATCTAGATGCAGATCTACAGTATATAAATGTTTATAAATTATAAAGCATATCTTTCTCTACAGAGGAAATATATGAAACTACATTCTTTATCATAGCTGTTCAACTGAAGTAGGGGCAAGCTGAAGAACACCACCTGCTAACAGCTAAGTAACATGAAAAGAATTAAGGGCCCTGATAACGCAGGGAACTTTCATCAGCAGTTTCCCTATGGCAAAAGGATTTAATTTTGTAAGGGCTACACGATGAAAGTTCATAACCAACAGCAGAGTCCATGATATGCTCTGTAAAGAACTGATTGCATATACGTAATGGAGAGTCACTGCTTGGGTTTTATGGGTTTACTGCTTGATAGTTGGATCCCATGGTGTGTTGTAGGGTACTCTTAATTCTTGCTACATGCAGTAAAGTTCTGTGGAAAGAAACGTGCATCACAAATTCAATAGGCAACTCAGTCACGTGGCTGGACAAAACAGAACGAGTCTCATCCCTGGGAGAAGTGGGATTAGACACCTGTGGTCAGTTGTGATGCCAGTGCCAGAGTGAATATCACCGACAATGAGCATAAATCTCAGAAAACCAAAGGTTCCCAAAGATCAAAAGGAGCCCATAAGGCAGATTGGTCACCGGGACAAGAAAATCTTGATGGGAAGAGTCAACAGTGCAGAGCACACTGGAAACAAGGAGGATATTTTTGTTCTACTGGCAGTAGTAGAGCCACAATTACAGTGAAAACTTAGTCATTAATTTTGGGTGTCCAGTTTAAGATATTTCTTCTTGCTTTTTTTGAGACTATTTGATGTTGTGTAGTTTTTGACACATTTAAAACGTAACTGTTTGACTGCAGTCAGTTGTAATGTTAAACAATTTATTAATTTGATTTAATGAAAGTTAATTAAAATTAGTTAAAGCTCCTAACTGAAGCACCTAGAAACTGAAGAACACAGAATTTAGGACCCCCTGTGAACAGGTTATTTTAAATGATGTAGAAGTACACAGAAAATCCACAGAGGTGGAAAAGAAAGTCAACTGGAGTCTCTTCAAGGTATACAGTCTTATATGCACATTCACATGCTCAGTGTTACATATGTAAACAAACTCTTCACTACAGACTCCACTTTGACTCCAGCACTCCCCATGAGCAGCACTCCCCTTATCCCTGTGTCTTCCTAGAAAACAAAGCTGATTTTAAAATCTCAGTTCCAAAAATCAGTCCCTAAAATGCCATCCCTGCTCATGGTCTGTTGGCTTGAGGTGATTCATATTGTCTGACGGACCACAAACAGGACCTGTGAAGCACAAATTACTGTTTGATCTGCTGCTGGATGATGAGATACCAAGTCTCAATAATAAATGACAAAAGAGATTAGGATGAGGGGTAAAGAGGCATTCCTACCAAAGTGCTGGACAGGACTTTCTGTAGTCAAAAGAGAGTTCAAGTCTGACCACAAAACTGTGGTCAAGCTGCCACCAGAAGTCTTTCCAAGTCACTACAGTACAAAGTCCAATGTGTATATTGCAAGGTTCACCTAAGAATGCAGCAGTGCTCCTATGAGCATAGACCTCTGTCTTGGCAGTGCTGACAAAACGTCAAGCGTAAGCAAAGAGTAAGCAGAATACATCCTTCGGTCCTCAGCAGACATATCACCAGCTCTGCTGCCAGTCATCAAATCTAGGACAACACTTGCAGAGCCTGGCTTGGAGTATACCATTACAGGAGATGCTTCCTATGTTCAGTGTGACAGCCAAAGAACCAAAGCTACAGAGCAGGAGCTGCAGAAGCTCTATTTCTGCCCTGGAGAACTGCCCTTCACTAATCGTCACCGCTGGAAGGACGAAGAGCCACCCCACATGCCTGAAAACGGACAGCCATTGGCACAAGTAGCCAGGAAAAGAATGCAAGATCCACCTAGAGCTGGAATGATATTGGCCTGTACTGGGTTAGGTGATTTCTCAAACCAGTTAAGCTGCAGCTTGTAAACAGCACACTGCAGGTGAAACGATGCCAAATGCGATCTAGCAGCTGATGCACTGTCACTGATCGCTTTGACAAACCAAAGCATACAGCATCCTGTCAGTCACAAATGGTCTTCATCGTCTCTTTTGCTCTGACAACATAGAATCATCCCATGGAAACACCCAAGCTGAGATAAAGTTATTTCAGCCACCCTTCTGGCTTACAGTGCAGCCACCTCTTCTTGTTGCAGCCTCTGGTTGGAAAGGCTCCTGGAGAGTGCTGGGGAAGGTGAGCTTTCAGGCAGTGGGAATCCATCCCTTAACAGCTGGAGAGGGTGTTCCAGCAGGCAGGTGTCCAAGAGGATGTAATTCCAGGCCAAACAGCATCTTTGCTTCACATCTGAGGAAACATTTTTGTGCTCTAAAGCTTACCTACTTCTTTTCCACATCTTATCTAAGGAAACACAGTCACCCAAAGCATGCAGTTTGTCAAATATCAGGTGTGGGTACCAGGATAGCAGGCCCCAGTAACTCATGACAGCGTTCAGCAGGCTGTGTGGGTGGCTGAAAAATTAATCTACTTGCCAGAAAAAACATAACAGGGTGTTTAGTACAGCCCACCCTTGCGCTGTCAACGGGGGATGTTGGAACAGGGTGGTTGGAAAGAACACCAAAACCCGCGTGTACGAACTGAGGGTGCCTGTCCTTCCTCCAAACACGAGCAGCAGATGAAACAATGACTGCCAAAGCTCCTGGGCTGAGAGCAGCATGGCACCGTTCATCATTACAGCCCCCAGATGGGCCAGCGTAGGCTACTGCAAAATATCTACCAAGTTTGGAACAGGATCCTGAAAGAACATGAAAAAAATCAGCCTCAAGTACTTTTTTTCTTCGCAACTTACGTACTCTGACAGCTCTGTGAAGTCCAAGTACAAAATTTCTCCTCAAGAAAGGTATGACAAAGTATTTTATCATATAAAAGTGCCTTATCTTCTACTAGAAGCAGAAATAGGAATAAAAGGCTCTTATCTTTTGATCTTCTTGCCATAAGAGGCAGCTCCTTTTGATGTCATTTGCAAGGATCAGGGAGGTACTAATGCTCCACACTGGGTTAGGTGGGGATTAGGACCTGATCTTTTATGTACATCACTATTACCCACTAAAGCAAACCCCTAAATATTAAAAATGAAGTCAGAATTGCAATAGCAAGCCTTAATTAGCTTTTGGTGCCTTTATCTAGGCTTTTCATTTGAGTGTGTGAAAAATGTTTTAATTAAGCTACCTCCTGCCTCAGTTTCTCCAGATATCTTCCTGCTTCCGTGACAAACACCATAGATGCCAGAGACCACAGCTTCCTTCAGTGCACAGCCCAGATTCACACTGTGGGCAGATCCACCCTGGGCTCTCAGGAAAGCCTGGCTTATGTGAGCACAAGAAAAAGCCAGAATACGATTAAAGGTTGAATTCAAATAGATAGGCAGACAGGCTGAATGCTTACAAGGAAACATAAGATCTGCCACTTTCTTCCACTTGCAAACCTGGCAATCCCTTGGTCAAACAAACAAAAAACATAAAGTTAAATTTACAAATACTTCTTTTGCACCTTTCATTTTGCACACCCAACCAGAAGCAGTATGGTGCAGTACTATATTTACATCCCCAGTGCTGATGATTTCTTATCTGAGATAACAGAGCAGCTAATGGCAGTTACAAGTGGTCATTCTCCACTGGATAAGACCAAGAAATCACAGATGATGGATCTCCCAAGAGCACAAATGCTAAGACACAACTGTATAATCATCAGAAGAAAGACTTTTTCCCATTTTCCTCCAACCTTTAATTACTTCTGTCCCACAGTCTCCAACATGACTTTCCCAGTCAGGTGATTTCATCTTCCTTGGCTCTTTGTCATCGTCTCCTTACTTTCACAATCCCAGTTTGCACTTGTCAAGGCTTCTGGTATATTGGGGTCTCTGCCAGCAGTTTCTTGCTAAATCTGTACTCATGCTCTCCAATCCTCTTCCCTATGTCACTCAGGCTCCTCACAAAGCCACCTGTCCCTCTGATCCCCCACACTTTCTGACCAAGCACCAGCTGAGGAACCACTATGAAAGAAGAGAGGAGTAGATGTCAGATTTGATCCTAAACAAGACATTGCAGGGCAGGTTCTGACCCTCTCTCTGTTCACACACCTGCTGGCTTTGGAGAGAGCATAGATGTTGAGGATTCATAAGGCCTGAAGAGAACTCAAAGAACAGTCTGTTCCACCACACTGCTCCAGAGACAATTCAACTATATTTATACTGTTCCTGACTTATATTCAAACAACTTCTAATGATGCTAAAATCCCAAAAATCCCAAATCAATGGTCTATTTCATTGTTTTGGTTTTACTAGAGCTGAATGCATCACCTGGTTGAGCACAGTCATGGAGAATGTTGCCTCACAATAGCTTTGTGGCATTTGAAAGTTATCATGTCTTGTTAACCCTGCCACTCTTCTTTCACTGCAGCTGAAACAACTCCAGACCTTTCAGCCTTCCTTCAAAGGCTGTATTTTCTGAATCTTGAACTATTTTCATTCCTCTCCTTTGGATTCTCTCCCATCCATCCACACCTTTCTTGAAATATGCACCCCAACTGGATATGACATGACAGCTGAGGAGGACATGTGTTCCATGCTGGTGTCTTATCACAACTCAAGGTATGTCTTTATTGCAGCAACTCCTCAAGTAACCTGCCAAACCCCACAACTCTCCTAAAGAATTACCACTCAATCCCTTCCTTCTACAGCAGATAACTACAATATATTTTTCCTTCTGAATAACCTAAATTGTCTTCAGTATGTTCAGAGTCCCTCTCTGACTAGATGCCAACTGTGGATGTAGCAAGCACCGCTGAGGTCACCGCTGAAAATGCTCAGTGGTGCTGGGTGTCGAATAAACATGTAATCCTCATTTGTTCACTAAGGTTTGCAAAGATGAATGCAGAAAAGCTACAAAATTCTGAAGACATTAGACAGTAAATTTGGACAGGCTTTGATGAAGCCAGTAAAAATGCAGGCCTCTGACCACAGGGCACTGCCTTACGGGATCAGGAGCCTGCATGCAAACCAGAAGGACAACACCCCGTTTCCCAAAGGTCTTAGGATTGTTTTTATTTTTTTCAAAACCAAGGCAAACCAGTCTAATTCTCAATTAATCATTTGGCCAAATTAAAACAAAAATTAGCCTGAGTCAAAAGACGTGATGAATTAAAGCCCACGTGGTTAAAACTTGGCAAAATTATAAGCAACAAAAAAGAGGCATATACAATGGGGAAGACAGTTCCATTTTGTTGGCAGATGGTGCCACTCAATCCAACTACATCACGTGTACACCAACAGATACCCACAGATACTACGGATTCACGTGGGTTTCTAGCACTGTTTGTCTCTTCTGGGCCAGTGTTCTACAGATCTCTGTAATTGTGCTTGCTTTTTTATTTTTTTCATGTGCTAAAGAGTTTCAAATGTGGCTTTAGTAAAGGCCACAGAGACAGCATGTTTCTTTGAAGAAAATCAACTTTCTTTGAGGAGCAACATGAAAGCCAGTATCTTGTACGCTTCAGTTCATATTAATTCTTTTAGAATCACTTAGGTTGGAAGACACCTTTAAGATCATTGATTCCATTCACAGCCTCACCCTGCCTAGTCCACCTCTAGACCATGTCCCAAGCACAATACCTAAATGCCTCTTAAATTCCTCCAGGGATTGTGACTCCACCACCTCCCTGGGCTGCCTGTTCCAATACGTGACTACCCTTTCAGTAAAGAAATTCTTCCTGATATCTAACCTAAATCTTCCCTGGTGCAATTTAAAACCATTTCCTCTTGTTCTATCACTTGTTACCTGAGAGAAGAGACCAACCCCCACCTTGCAGGCAGTTGTAGAGAGTCATAAGGTCTCCCCTCAGCCTCCTTTTCTCAAGACTAAAAAGCCCCAGTTCCCTCAGCTGCTCCTCAAAGGACTTGTGCTCCAAATCCTTCATCAGCTTCATTACCCTTCTCTGGACACGCCCCAGCATCTCAAAGTCTTTCTTGTAGTGAGGGCCCAAAACTGGACACAGAGCTTAAGGTGCAGCCTCGCCAGAGCTGAGTACAATGGAACAATCACTTCCCAACTCCTGCTAGTCACACTATTCCCAATACAGGCCAGGATGCTATTGGCCTTCTTGGCCACCTGGGCACACTGCTGGCTCACGTTCATTCAGCCAGTTGTCCACTAACAGCCCCAGCTCCTTTTCCCCCAGGGAGCTCTCCATCCACTCTTCCCCAAGCCTGTGGCATTGCCTGGGGTTATTGTAACCAAAGTGCAGGACCTTGTTGAACCCCATAAAATTGGCCTCAGTCCATTGATTCAACCTGCCCAGGTCCCTCTTCAGAGCCATCCTACCTTTCAGCAGATCAACACTCCCACACAATTTGGTGTCATCTGCAAACTTGCTGAGGGTGCACTCAATCCTCTTGTCCAGATCATTAATAAATATGTTAAAGATGACCAGCCCCATCACTGAGCCCTGGAGAACACCACTTCTGACCTACTGCCAGTTAGATTTACCTCCATTCACCAGAACATTTTGGGCCCACCCATCCAGCCAGATTTTAACCCAGCAAAGTGTATATCCATGAGCGACTAGTTTCTTCAGGAAATTATAAAGGGGAGCTCCCTCAGAACCCTTGGGTGTATCCCATCCAGAGCCATCGACTTGTGCAGATCTAAGCAGCTGAGCAGGTCACTAACCAAATCCCCTGGGATTATGCGGGTGTCGGTCTGCTTCCCATCCCCATCTTTCCACTCAGGGGTCTGGGATCACACTCCCTCCCCATTTCAGTTTAACAATAATCTCTTACATGCAGCATCCTCCTACAGAAGCCTCACCACAAGTCAGTAAATTGAGGCACTTTATGAGTGCCCAAGTCTGACTACTGACTTACAAAGCATACTGAGTAATGGAAAAGATGCTCGAGCAGCTCAGTGACATGCACAGCATTCTGCACACCTGAACACTAAAGGGCAAGGAAAGCTTTTACTTATTTGGATCATTTTCATCTCATTTTTCTTAAGGCAATAAACATGAAGAAAAAAGTTTGTGTATGTGTTGCCATTAAATTAATAAGCTTAAACTTTTCAAAGCATCGTTAGGATTTGAAGTATTTGACTTGACAAGTACTTGAATTGACTACATGTGTTTGCTATCACAAATTAAGGTAGCCAACAGAAAGGTCACAGCTACCTTTATTTAGCCATATCCTTCAGGCCTGTGAACTAAAATCAGCTGAATAGGACTTAAATGTATTTTTGCCTTTTCTTAAACGGCCTCGTTAGGGGCATGAAGCTCACGTCTCTAATTTGCCACCCAGCACACATGTACAGAGGAGAAACCGAGTGATGTTTAGAAATGTGTTGATGTACTTTATACATTTATAGCAGCATCTGAATCATCTTCACTGGATGTGTTGCGCAACTGCAGCATAAGCCACTTACCCCGGATAATATGCAGCAAGATCTCTACATTGTTCTTTGCACTGAACTCAGCTAACAAATCACTGTCATGCACTCCATGTGACACACTGGGGTTTGGACATTATTAATTGAAAATTATTTGTTACCAGTCCATTTTATTTCTTTGTAGGGCTTCATCAATATGAGTGTAAGTAAAGTATTGGCTCTGGAGTGAGGGGAAACACGGTATGCTTCTGGAAGAAATGTATTTGAGTTCTTGAACAAAGAAATCCTGTGATAGGCAATGCAGGGCATCAAAAGGAGTGAGAGGGCCTTCAGGAAGCGATGGGAAACAATAAACGTAAGACCTACACAACAACTCATTGTTTCCTAAAGACACAACTCACAGAGTCTCTATGGAAACAAACACACTTTTTAATCCATCACTAATTGGTTTAAATAATAGATAAAAAAAATAGAACTTGGCCCCTCCAGTGGAATCACTAACATAATTAAAGTTAACACTAACATTAGGTTGCCTTCTGCCACATTATTCAAAACCAGTTAAGTCTATTGTAACATGCATTTCTACAACTTTATTAAATCTTATTCAAATACTCAGGATCAATGGCAATATGGAGATGTTTAGAGCGCCTCAATATTTACATCATGCTGAGGGAAGCTATTATGCAACTACATTGCCCTGAGTCTGTTGACTCTAAAAAAATTGACTGTACTTTTCTAACATGCCAGTAGTAGGCTTATCCATACTTGCTGTAACTCCCTTATTTGGGCCTTTGCAGAAAAAAAGGCTGTGCATTGATTTTATATGAGAAAAAAAAAGAAGAAATCCTTCCTAACATTTAGTCAGCGACTTTCAAATATGAATAATTCAGTATATGAAAAAAAATAAATCTTTTTCCTCTCTTGACTTCAAGGGGAAAAAAAGTCAAAAACAGAATCATTGAAGCTTGTACTGATGCATCAACACCAAATTCTGTTGATGCTAGACTTCATTACAAAACAACAACCAAATATATTGATATTCATAAACTCATCATCACATTTCAGTCAACACTTATTATGCCATGTATTTCTTCTTTACAAAGAGCTTACCTGACACATCTACTGCAGGAACGCACTGAAATAAACCTAAGCTACATTACTCACACAGACATATCAATATTCGGTGACTGAGATAGCTGGCAAAACAGTATTTGGAGTGACTAAGAGGCAAAGCAGAAGAAACAGCAAAAGTTATTGCTGTAGTGAGAAATGTGATGCTAAAGAGGCTGCTTTTTAGTATCTGTGATGAAAATTAGATACTATTGCCAAAGTAACAGTCCCTTGTAGGAGCAAATATATATTGAGTTTTCAGGAACTGGATGTTTTTAAAAAATTAAAAATAATTGACCTAACACATTACCAGTTCACTGCTGCTACTACCTGCATAACCTCCTAAGACAACAGACCAGAAGAAGACCGATAAGGAACAAACTTAGGGGTAAAAAGAAAAAAGAAATAAAGAAGAAAAAAAGTCAATGTCTTAGCACAGACACAGCAAGACATCCATACTTTACACCAGCCTCCCAGTGCACATTTGAAAATCCCATTATACAGCATATAGAGGAAAAAATAGTCATTGCTCATAAATGTGAGGCAATTCTCTCCAAAATGTAGGTTGCCCAAATGGGTATTTGAAAAAGGTCCTTAATTTCAGAACAAGGCGTTCTGAGAACATTTTCCTATTGGAGAAAAAGGACCCAACAACAGCCAGCAGCAACCCCTTTGCTATGTGCCCTATTTATCAATAAAGATTTCAAGGTAATTCCTGTAATTATCATCAAATGGGACACAAATAAATATACAAATCGCTTTCATGTAAAGTTTTGACACACTGCACAGTGGTAAATTCATGCTCATAGTTGCAATGAAACATTCAGAACCAAACACAACCTCTAATCCAATAGATCGATAGCAGCCAAGGAAGAGTTGGATTTGTCAGTGTGATGAATTCCTGACCTGGATTCAAACCACGTAAACTAAGTTACACGCAGAACTGCTTCCTCCTGCCTGTATTAAAAAATATCATCAGTGGCTTTGTTGAAGAAACTCCCAATAGCATTTATGCCCACTGATTAATGTTTTGGTTGAGCTAAAGGGCTTAATTGTCTATGCAAGGTGCAATTAGAGTTATTTTGGTGACGGGAATTTCTCGAGCGTGCATTACTAAATACCGAATAAAAGTCAGCTCTGGCTGCAATTTATCATCTTTAACCTGTTAAAGTACAGGACCCGCTCCATGTTACTGCTGCCAGGGAGCTTCGATAGCTCAGGTGCTGAGGAAAGAGCCCTGCTCACACACACCTGCTGTGTGCTACTAAAGGCACCTACAGAAAAATCTGTTTGGGAACAGCTTACAGCAGCTATATGTCTATTATCGACAGAATATCTGTTATTAGGCCTGTGGTTGCAAGTTATCCATCCCTTTCTCCGTGTCCCCACCCTCCCCCAAGAGCAGATCACTTTCAGTGCCATTATTGTCAGGCATATTAAATTTTCAGGCTGCACGGCTGGGGTTTCCAGGTCTCTATTTACCCCTGAACCGTGTTTCTAACGGGGCATTTTTACACTTAAAATGACTGAGCAGAGGCGCGATACTGCTTTGTGTGCTACAGCTACGGAGAAGCAGATCAGTAATTGACTCGCGCTAATACCGGCACCATCAATTAAAAAACCCCAAACCCTCGGTCATTAAAATAAAAAATCCCTTAATGACATAGAAAAGACTTGCATTACACGTATTTTCCTTACCAAAATCGACGTTTTCTAACGGAAAAGCCTGTGCGAGACAACGATTCCCCCCGCAAAATAATACTACCTCCCGTTTACCTGCTCCTGCTCTTAAGGAAAGAGTAAGAGGCAGATGCGATACACCGCTGCCTTTCAGCCCTGAAAGGCGGCAGGTTTCACAGCTCGTTAAAACGAGATGGCAGTTAGATGATAAACGGCTTACCGGAGCTTAAACAAAGCGATGCTGCTCCGGAGAGGCATCGTGGGAAACAAAGTCATCCTCCTGACAGCCCCCGCTTCTCAGCGAAGCTGAGAGAACGCAGGACTGCCGGGGAAAACGCTAACAAAGGGAGAAATAGGAGGAATTGGAAAGCACCAGCCCGGCCATTGAATTCCCCAGCGACAATAAAGTAGCACCTTCCAAAAGCCCCCCGCACGCCTCCTCACACCTCTCGCGGAACAAAGGCAGCGGCACGCCGGTCGGTAACTACTTACATGTGGGGTTTTTTCGGCCGTCCTCCCGGAGCATCCGCCCGCCGCTCGCGTTATCCGCCCGCCGCGCTCGCTCGCCGTTGGCATTAACAAGCGAGACGTCACGCGTAGGGAAAAGCGGCTGGGATGGGCAGCACAACGCGGCACGGACGCGGGCACACGCCCCTCGCCTTCAGCGCGGCGAAGGCTCGCTCGCCCCAGGCGCGGGGAGCGCCGAGCGAAGGCGAAGCGCCGCTGCCGCCCGAGCGCCGAGGTGGGGATGCGAGGGGCGGCGATGCTTCTGGCTGCGGAGAGGCTCCCTCCCGCTACCGGCACCGCCACGGCGATTGCGCGGGAGGTGGGGTGGGGGGACGGACGACGCGGCAGGGTCCTTCCTACCTGTTCTGCCCGCTGACAGAAGGGAAGGGCCGGAGGCTCCCGCCAGCGCGGGGTGCCGCAGCCCCCGCCGCCGCCCAGCCCGTGGAATGCCGCCCCGTGGCGGGGCCACCGCTCGCGGGCGCCCCGCAGCGCCCTAATCCTAATCCCCGCCTCCAGCCCTCAAATCAGGGTTCGGCTCCTTTTGTTGGGAAGGATAGGGTGAGGCTGGATTTACCCGGATTCGGAGGGATCCCGCTCGGGCTGGCTCCGTTTAGCTCCCCCGCTGCGCTGCCCAAAAGTGACAGGTCCGTGGCTCTGGCTGCCCCCCGGCTCTGAACCCCGATTTCTTCTCATCTCACAGCAAGATCAAAGTCCGAACCCAGCGCCTTACTATAACCAGGCAGATATCTATGCCCTTCACTTACTAAAAACTGTGGGGGGAACTACAAGAAACAAAGAAACCCCAACTGTACCCCAACGCAGCAGAGCAGAGCCTCCCTTCTTTCCCATGTCTCTAAATCCAGTATTTGTATCAGCTCTTCTGGGGAACCCACTCCTTCAGTTCAGATATCCACGCCTAGATTTTAACAGTGCTGGACAACAATTTCTCGGGTTTCCCAAGGAAAACACAGTCAAATCAAGGCGCCCTTGGCTCCATCAAGACTCTGCCACGTTTTGGACCAAAATTGACTATGTGACTCATGATCTTCCGCTGCTGAGAAAGATGCGTTTTGCCAGCCAGGTCTCTAGATCCAGATGTTCCCTGGACAAAAGGGCTGTACATCTTTGGATCCCACCTGCACCTTAACTTCCTAGCCCAGTCAGAAATGGTCCATCTGCTATTTTTAAAAGGAACGGGGTCTTACAGGAAAAGAACACCCATGCTGGGCTGCAGCAAGGAGCCGTCTCATGCATGACTTTTTGTCTCTGACTGTGCCCACTGCTGGATATCATAAAGGAATAAAGTAGGCTTGGGCAAGCATTCACTCACACTCTCCCCCTCCTTTGTGATTTGCAGCTCAGTGAATTCCTGAGTCAGACATGATATTCGTGCAAAAAACCAAGCTATATGGCTGCTAGAAATCACTTTCACCTGCAGTGTTCTGGAGATGACAGTCATAGAAGCCATGCAAGGTGTGGTCTGTTCCCTTTCCAGTCCTCTCATGACTAAAGACACAGTGTACAGGGCACAAGTAACTTGGCACTGAAGCTCACGCACCAGATTTGGGATTTAGATGGCTGTTAAGTGTAACAGGGCATACCTCCATTAGCAACTACATAGATGGGTATTTACATGCAAAATATAGGGATAAAATCCCAATCAATTACCATAGCTGAATTTTGCAGCAGTCCTTGGAAAGATTCAGGGTTTTTTTTTGCTGTGCTTTGCTGTGCTATGGCAGCACTTACACATTTTGAGGCAGTAGAATTGGGTGGTGTAGATAGAAAAATTCAAAGTAGCCATCAGAAAAGAAGTGAATCCAACCTGTGACAGTTCCCTCAGGTGGGTCAAATTGCTCAATTACATCAGACCACTCTTGACAGAGGTCAATCTTTTCACTTTCCTGGAGGAGAAAATAAGTTAAATGGAAACACCTTTTATTTTATTTTAAGAACAGACAATTTCTGCAAAGCGATGCTGTCACAAATCTCAGCAGCAAAGTGATGGGTGGGTTTCAGGAATACATGAGTTTATTAGGTGTATCTGGAATGTCTGTGGAGAAACCTGAGCCCGTTTTCCGTGCCAGGGTGGGTGGAAAAGCCCAGGCCCCACTAGGTGGCACAGATACTCCACTTAAAAGCAAGAGGCAAGCTGGGGCGTTCCTACCTCCTATTCAACATTTACACAAAACAAACAGATACAGATAAAGTCTGTGCACACGGCTAGAGCCCAGTAACCCAGGCATCTCTTTTCAAACAAAACAAAGCTCAGATGTCAACTTGCTCCTTTGAACTTAGAGATCCAATTAAAATCTCTCCCAAAAGCAGCAGTACCTGCTCCTGCGGACAGGGACTTAGAGCTGACTAGCCATGCTGCAACTCATTCCTGTCTTTGTGCCCAGGAATGTACAGCTGTACCTGCTCAGCAGTATTAAAACTGAGGGAATGAAGCCACTGACCATCTCATTTTTCCTACTGTCTTCTATTTGCCATCGTGCCACTCTAGTTAGTTTAAGCTCTGTTAGTTTAATTCCTGCACCATCACCATGAAATGGCAATGGACACGCCGCTGACAAACCTGGTGGAGCACTTTTGCTTGGAGGATGCTGAGACAGAAGCACACATGGGTGGGATGGGCAGCTATCATGTGAAAAACTACACACTTGGGCTCTGATACAGATAAATCTAATGTTGAGACAAAACAATAACAATATTTTTACACTCATAATTTTAAAAAAGCCAAAGATAACAAGGGATGATTTCCCTACAGCTGGGTAGACACGTATCTAATCACACAACTGTTAGGAAAATTTCCTCTGGAAATGACCATCTAGTCCAACCCCTGCTCCAAGCAGGGTCATCTACAGCAGGCTGCCCAGGACTGTGTCCCATTGGGGTTTGAGCACCTCTATAGATGGGGACTGCACAAGCTCTCTGAGAAGCCTGTTCCACTGTGTGACCACCCTCATGGAGAAAAAAAAAAAAAAGAAAAAAAACCCCAACCCCTTTTCTTATATTTAAATTGTGTTGGTGGGTGGGTGGTGGCTACATTGGGCAAGCTGTATCTGCTTAACTGGGCTGTCTGTGAGCAGGGGCAGCTGCTGTGCAGGGAGTCTGCTGGAGTGCCTTGTGTGGCTAAAACCAGTGCTGAGCAGTGCCTGCACAGCATCAAGGCTCTCCTCTTCCCCATTCATGCTGGAGAATGAATGGTGAGACTTTAGGAATTAAAACCGTTGCAGCTGTTATGATCTTTGTGCTGCCCAAGAAGGGTCAGAAGAAGAAATGAGACAGGAACACCCACATACATAAAGCTAAAAGAACAGGGTACCAAAACTGCACACAACTGGTTCCTGATGGTGTTAGCAGAGAAAAAAATAAAAAGGAAAATACAAAGTTATACACCAAAATACGATAAAACAAACAAAAACATGGTGATCATAGGGCTTCATGGAGGAATAATAGCATTGGAATAGGTCCATATAAAATATTTTAACATGAAAAATTGAAGCCCTAATTTTAAGCTTTTTTAATTATCATCACATAGGAATCTCTGTGTTTCTCACATTTAAGGTGAGAAACAAATGGGATATTCCAACTGAACCCTAGAATTGCTTACTGAACTTTAGGTTAATAACCTTAATTTTTAGAGACATACTGTAAGACCAAAAAAAAAAACCAAACCCCATCTAAAACCCAAACCAACAAAAACATCCAAGAATGTCTTAAAAACACATTACGACAAGTTTAAGGAATTTTGGTTTTAATAAATTGATAGCTGTTCTTTTATTCTTTACAGATTCCTCTGCTTCTGGCAATACACTGTTTTGTGGAGAAACAGGCCCACTGATCATTGCTTCTCTTTAATTATTTTTCTTCTGTACTTCATGAAATTAAATACTTTATTTTAAAGCAAAGTTGTATAAATATTTGTTTTATTCTCGCTGCTTACAAAAATGTAGATACAACAGTAACAGAAGGTAAATGACAGCTTTCCCTATAGTCTGAATATTAGTAATGTTTTTGCACTTTAGGGAGCTGCACAGGCTGTGGTCACCAAAATGATACCAGCTTTCTTATACTACCTGTGCTCAACAGCCCAATAACTCTTCGTAATTGGTATTCATGCAAGGCTTACTATTAATTGTTGTGATTTTAATTGTAATGTCAAAATACACGTTTTTGGTAAGATGAAATGCAGTATTTTTAAGAAAATGGAACACTTTTTGTAAACTGAGATTCCAATGTAGAAGAGTTTATATACAGAGTAAGATATTTAAAAGCCACCACTGAAGACAGTGAGAGCAGAACATGAGTTCTTTTCTGGTTCTCAGAAAACTGCTTCATCCTGAGTAATTAATGCCAGCTACCACCAGTGGAAACTACTGACTTGATTACAAACAGTATTAATACAAAAGGAACACTTAGAGATTATGATGTCCCGATTCCTGTAATTGGCCCACGAGAGACCTAAAAGGTGACCTGTGTGAGACGCACCCACTTTCAGTGAACAATTCCATCCGGTGGCTCAGAAGCCTAATGCAGTGTGAGTATTTCTGGGTACCCCTGAACGGGTGTGCCAGCTTGTTTTTAATGAGTAATATTTAAGACGTAGTGGGGGAAAGTAACTGAGGATTGGTGAGGAGGACTGTAAACACGCTCAAACGCCTTGCAGCTGGGGTGTAAAGATATTTACCGTACTAATCCTTGTCTAGTCTTGTGCGCTTGTCAAGTAGAACATGTGTTTAGGTAAGAGAGGTCTGTGATAGAGGCACCGATGGAACAGGCCCGATACAGGCCCCATCCCTGATACCCGGGCGAAAGCAGCGGGTTCAGCAGCTCACTCTCCAGCAGAGACCCAGCTCCGCCGAGCCCGTGTCTCGGTTTGTGCGCCCCTGCTTGGGCGCTGCTCTGGACATCCCCCAGTTGGCAAGGTAAAGAAAATCAATACAGTCTTTGCATTCCGTCCGTGGGTTTGTGGTTGTTGTTCCTGTGTCCTGCTTGTGTCAGCTCCCACCCATACTGACACAGGCTAAATAATAAAACTGACAAAATACAAGTAAGAAAAATAAAATATATCTTGTAACAGCAATTATTTATCTATCAGTGTATGAGACAATTCTTGCAGCTAACACAATGTTCCCTGTAATTTCTAACTGTAACAATCTTGGTGCAAAATAGACAAAATATAAATGCCCCCCCCATTTTTTCCATGTTATTTAATATGTTGCTTACACGTTAGAGATGCTTGTAATGTTAGCTGGTAATCACAGGGTTTTGTTCAGTGTTAGGCAACCTGAATACTACATGTTGCCAGTGCAAGGATGTATGAAGATACACCCCCCCACTTCTAGTCCTCTGCACGTCATGCGACCTGAAAGGCGTGTGATTACCAGAAAACTCTATGCTTTTGAGAAGAAGGATTTGATATACAATTATCTGCACAGACAGACGCCATATCATAAGATGGTGATTGCTAATTGCATCTCACTTCATAGCCTAAATTGGAAATTCCCCTCTGCTAAATACACCAGATATTTTAAAGATTAATTCTCACTGCTTGTACTTAACTGTGTGAAGGATTCCAGGTTTTGTTCTGATCTTTTAAATTCAAAATTTAAAAACTATCTCCAGGTATGATTCAAAAATTTGACTAAAAAATACTTTAGAATTAATGTAATAATATTTAAAGGATTTGAATACCTCTTTAAAAATAGCCTTTTTGCTTTTTATTTAATATTAGGATATTTAAAATACAATTCCACACAAAGATTAAACAAAAGGAGATGAGTAGGTTTTAGATGACAAAAACATTAACAAAGAATAACTGGGGGTTTTTATTACGGTAAACAAAATGCATTCATAAAATCAATACTTATAAATACCACCAAGAATGACCTGTAAGCAGAAAACACTTGTTAAAAACCCAAACGTGGAAAATCATCATGAGTGTAAGACATATCCTGGCTCAGCATTTTTAAGACAATCATGTATGTTATTCAAGGTTAGTTCAAAGATGAATGAAGTTCTGTAATCATATGAGTTAAGCAAACAGAAATCAAACAGTAAAGTGAAAACAAGAGACTGTTATACCAAGTGTAAGTCATTTCCTTCTTATAATTACTGTGTTTGCAAAACAGTAAAACAGCCAGCCTTGACAGAAAACCCGTTAAACAGCCAGCAAAAAACAGTCGCCCCAGTCAGTTAGGAAAGCAGAATTTTGCAAAGATGATTACTTCACCAGTTCTCAGAAATTTCAAAGGTAATCGCTGATTTGAAGACGACAGAGGTAGAATACAAGTCATCCTTCATAATTTAAAAAAGTCCTTTTACCAAGATAATGGTTCCGTTGTTCAAGTACTGGTTATTCCTTGAAGCTCACACTTCTGGTGGAGAAAGAAAAAAAAAACAACAAAAAACCTGTCTATTATATTTTACTAACGAATATTAGAATAAAAAGGAATAAATAGATTTATCCTCTTCATATTCTCTTCTGTTATTCCCAAAACTTGACTATTAACATATTACCTAAAACTCTACAATCAGTTCGTAGACTCCTTGCTCAAACATTTAACAAAAAATCTGGAGGTGAGGAGGAAGGGAAAATTTGAGATGATTAAATCAGGTGAGAGAAGAAAAGGCAGTTGTACCGCTACAGAACTCTAATTACAGAGTATATGCTACTGTTGTAAGCTTCCAGGAAGGAGTAAGTAGGGTGAAATATATACCAATATATACCAAGATCATTCTAATGTAATAATCCATTGAAAGGTTTAAAAGGGAAGATAGTAAAAAATTCAGTTGCATATGAATCCAGTTGTTCAAAACCACTTTCTTGAAAAATACGTACTTGGCTGTTTTTTGATAAGATGTGGTGCAGAGCTGTCATTGTTAAAACTAATTATGCAAATAGTAGGAAAAAAATAGTTCACCACGTGGTATTCTTCACAGGACTGTTTTTATTGCTCTTGGGACTCACTGTAAGCAAAAATGACTGAAGACATTTCTCTACTTAGGATACTCATGCTCAGAAATAAATTAGCTAACATTAACTCAGTTAAAATGTTGCTTTGCAGTGCAACAGGGTTTGCCTAATGGCTCACCACTAAAGCAAAAGTAACTGCTGTTTCACCTGGCCTATCAATATCTTGTTTGGTACAGTTTTCTTTTTTTTGGTTCCTCCAAAAACTTGCAGAAGAGGAGAAACACTGCTGACAATGTGGATCATGCCATACCAACCTCAGTCCTCAGGAAACTTGAGAACCTTTTTGTTAATAGAAATAAGCTTAAGAGCACCACCACTACTGAAGCTTTACTAACAAAAATAAAGTTTAAATTGTTATCTGTTTGAAATTCGGTTTCTTGGGAGTTTAGCAGTTAGAATCATGAGCTGTTATAGCACATATATTCCCTACAACCATCACTGTTTATCTCTCTCTGTCCTTATGCTCTTCACTGCAATTTATTATGCAGAATAGGACAGATGGGATAAAAAGTCAATAATCAAGCCTGTAACACATAGCTGATGTCACCTAAAATAACAGATCTATAACAGAACAAAAATGTCAGCAAAAAAGAACAGGTGTCAGGTTGATTTCTTTTCATGGAACTCTAGAGACTGCGATCTTAGAAATTCATAGCTTTCAAAGCATTAATGACGAAAAGTTCATTAATTATTTTTATGCATTTATTTTGAAGACAGTTTCACTTAATGTGTAGGGTTCAAACGCGTTTTAGTTGGACTGTCTCTTATGGAGTCTTTCCTTCATTGCAATGCTTGAGAGAATTTCATGGCATTTCTCTTAAGAACCATTTGTTGTTCAGAGATAACTATTAACAACAATAAATTGGCAGTATATATTTGGATATAGTTAATGGTAATAATAACCAGGTGTTATATTTGGAAGCTGTCAGCTGGCACAAGACCATTAATGAAAACAGGAATGAAAATCCACTATATTATATATTGCTATGGAGAGCACGTCACATCTATTATTTCCAATTAATATTTTATAGTAGGAGAGTCATCAAAAGAAGAACTTAGAACAACTCAGAACGTATAAGAACTGCATATAACTCAAAAAGTATCATTTAGAAAAAGTTTAAAGTTATCTCAAACAGAAACAATCTGCTACAATCAAACCGCTTACTTTTCAGCTGCTGCTTGATCAGGTGTCCTTACAATGGGACGCTCCGGAGAGTGTGAGGGAGACCTTAATGTCGAGCTGAGGGGAGGTGAAGCACGTAACGATGACGTAGAGAGACCATGGCGGCGCATTTCCTGAATTGCACGCTCACTACCAACAGACAGTAATTTCAGTTACATAACATCTAGGTACTGCAGGTTGGACGTTAAAGGAAGAAAATGGAACTTTTTTATCTCCCTATTTTCACTTGGTGATTCTTGGAAGTACTTTGCAAGGCCCTTATTTTCCACACACACAACCCGCCCATAATGTCACTCAACTTTCTCCTTTTTTTCATTAGAAGGTTTTCTTTGGGGTTTTTTTTCTATGCAATGGTAAGCTCACAAAATTTACAAGGGAATTCAGAAGCTGTATAAGGATTTTTTTCCTCTTTTTTAATTAAGCAGTTTCGATGTGGGCATATTAGATTTCATATGACAATAGGAGCACAATGTTCCAAAGAAGTTCCTCACTACTGAAAAAATCAAGTTTCAAAAGTGAGAAAGGAGGAATATGAGGAGTCTCCTCAGTGAAAAAAAAGCGTCTTACCGTTCAAACCGTTCCGTTGTCAGTTGCCTTTTTAAAACATCACAGTCAGTCTGTAGCTGTGCAGCTTTACTTCGAAGTATGGGAACCTCTCTATTATAGCTGCTTCTAAAAAAAGTCATGAGAATCAACAAAGTTTTCTTTGAACACTGTCAGCTAGGAGCTTAGACAAATTAGAGCAAGATAAAACAAAAACAGACGCTGAATGTGTTGTTTCCCACAGACCGAATCAAAGACAAATTAGAGACAGTGAAAACCAAGCGAACGCAACAGAATGTTTCTGGATGAACCTAAACTGAGAAACAAGTGAGAAGCTGGCAAGCTCCTCACTACATCCTTACTACAATGTATCATGCTCTTTTCCAGAGAAAGTAAACAGAGATATTTCAAAATTCAGACAAAATAATTAAATCATTAATTTATTGATTTACTCTGTCACAATGCAAGATTGTCTGTGTACACTTAAAAAAAGAGGAATAAGCAGTAATTATCCACAAAAAATACAAACATAACAGATATGGCTTCAGTAAAAATTTTATCAAGTAGGCTGGAGCTGTCTGGTTGGCAATGAACACAACTGAATCAACTCTAAGTAAAAGCTGCATCCTTGTAAGCTCAGACCAGCAAAACCCAGAGACTGAAACCTTGTCAACTGCACCCTTGGTGTTTGGGCTCAATGTTTCAATCGCAAGAATCAAACTGAAAAGCAGTCTTGAAAACTATATGTAACATAATTAAATATACTTCTCAGCAAATAACCAGCTCGGACGACTTAATGCTTGGTTGCAAAACATCATTAATTGCATTATAAAGCAAGAAAGAAAATAATTATTGAGTGCAAAGTAAGTTGTCTAAACAAGAATTTAGACAGCTATGTTATTCTGTAGAGTCTTCAAAGCCAAAATGGAGTGCTCAAAAGTCACTTCTGGAGAAGCAAAAGACGTATCAGTTTATTGCTAAAGCACTGGACTGGAACTCTGAAAACCAAGTTCCCCTCCTAGCTCAATCACAAACTTCCTGTCTGGCATTCACTGGTCTCTGACTCCAGGAAGATGCAAACTACTCAAGAGATTTGATCCAAAAAGAACCGTAGAGTATCTTTTCCTGCGTTCTCTATTCATCAGTAACATTCCTAGAATGGTATCTTGATCCAGCATGTTGAGAACAGATGAAGAAGACAAGAGGTCTCGATGATATCTTATTCTAAGTCCTTCAGAGACAGGCATATGCTTTCAGGATGGAGATAAGAATTCAGGACCCAATATAATTATTGTGAAATAAAAAGAGAAAGCAAACAGTTTTGTGAGTTCTGAGGTTATTCTGGGTCAATGTCATTTAAATAAAATATAGATAATGAAGTAAATAACTCAAGAATTAATAAATATTTTCATTTGGAACCCACAGTAATCGTAATAAAATTATGTTTATTAGGTATATACAAGTAGTTCTCACCCCTGAACACTTGCCTAGCAGAACCTTTACGTAAGAGAGGAAAGCAATTCAACAGAATAGCCACTATCCCTCCAGAGAACATTCTCCTGCTTCTTTCAATATCCCATTCTATTAACAGTGCAAGTACTAACATTTACAACAAACGAGGAACCCTACAATGTGTGCAGAACAACACATGTGAAAACATTACTACAAAGTTATTTAAACATTTATGATGTTTGTACACAAAGAAGCTAAATTAAAGTTAAATGAAAGTCTTCTTTCCTTTTTTTTTTTTTTGTTGTAACTTTCACATTTAATTTCATAGTCAGGACATTTCATAGTTTTTGTTCTTTGTATGCAACTATTTTTTTTCTCCCCAATGAAACTAAACTACTAAACAAAACTTAATAATTTAAAACATGAAGCAACAACTTGCACAGGGGCCATTAACAGCATTGTCATCTACAGATTCATTGAGATCACTGCTACTTGAGGTGGACCATCATCAGTGGTAAGTTGTAGCCTTTATGTAAGTCAACCAAAAGCACTTTTCTTGCATATTTGTGTCACTGAGTTACAGACAGCTTTTAACTGTTCAAGTATGCTATATTCTGTACCTCATCCGGAAGCGTTATCTGTCCTTTTACCTTTCATGCATTTCATTTCTTTCCCTACCTCTCTGTTTCCTAACTGGGTGTATTCGTTTTCCTTCTTATGAAAGTCTACTTTGACTTCCCTCTTCACCACCATCTACATTCAGCTGCTACTCCTCCTTCTTGCTCCTGAATGCAGAGATACCACTACAGTCACTGGACAATGTATCCCCAGGAGAATTACTATGTCACGATTGCAAATGTCATGGAAACTTCAAATTCCCTGCTTCATATCCTGAAGAAAATTTTTTAATCCCCCATTTCTCTTGTGCATGAATTTCATATACACAAAATATCCTCCCCTTAACTTCACTGTTCCAAACAGATTAGGCTTTCTTCTGTAAAGTGTTTCTACTCTAGGCAGAGGCACAGCATAAGAAGTTGTAGTCAGCTATAAATAGAAAATGCAGGCCATGTGTAGTGTAGTGTAGATGTCAGGTTCAGTTCTGTTTATATTTCAAAGGATACTACATGACACAGGACTTTTCCCTTAAAACTTAATAGTAGCAAAAGTACTTTTAAAGAGCTATGATGTCATTATTTATTATGAGTCTTACTTCAATCCAAATAAGAACAACAGGCATTCTCAGTAGGTAACCAATTCACATTTACCACAGATTTAATCCACTTAGTACTTTCTGTGAGCTGGACACCTATGTTAAAATTTTACTTTTGATTTGCTTTGAGACACTTCATGTGTCCACTTTGTTCTAAAGGAGTTAAGTCTTCAAAATAGTTTCCCATAAAACACAGTTCAAGACTAAAGAAATTTGTGTTGTCTTAATTAAACTTTTCAAAGCCAAATAAAATTATGATGTTTTGCTTAAAAAGCAGAGTTGAATTAGATTTCTTCCTGAAGCTGGGAAGAAAATCAAAACCTGTGAGATGAGCAGCTACATATTTTGAGAATTGATACACTCTGATGCAAAGGTTAAATACCCCAATCATACTGCAATCCACACATACATTTATAGATGTACTCAATAGCTACAAAAATTCACAAGTTGCCATGAGTTGGCTGGTCTGTAGTGGGAATAGTATCTGCACCAGATCAGCTACCTCACCATTACATACTTATGTCCTAAGAGGCTCAGAAAAAAAGCGGTTTAGTGTTGGCACTGAAAAGATGGCAGAGTCCTATCACACAAGTGAACTTCAGGAAAGGTACCTCCTTCTGCGCCTGACTGATGTGAGAAAGTCACTACCAGCAGAGAAAGGGAAGCAAACTCTGCAGTCAGACTGGGGACTAATCCAGAGAGAAACGAAGTGTTTATTCCCAAGAGTCTGAAAACTTAGTAGGGTGTTCCTTTGTTTTAGAGTAGGCTTCCTTTAGAAATCTTGTTTAAGCCCAACAGAGTGCTGATTAAAGCAAGCAATATGAAAGATCAGTAAAGAAATTTTAACTAAACAATACCACAAAAGCTCAGAAGACATTGCCCTAACAATCTGCTCAGGCATACTGTCCATCAAGAATTTGACTGCGAAGAAGTGCTGTCACACAGAAAAAAACACATAAGACAGACTTGTTAAGACTTACAGTTTGCTCTCAGCGAGTGTTAGCTTGTCTTTCAACAGCTGAATTTCGGAATCTTTCTCACGGGATGTTAAATGGCTCTGAAATTCTTTGTCTCTACTAGTAGCCAGCAATGTTTCAAGATTCTGAACTGTAAGTCTCTCACTGGATAACTGCTTTTTCAGCAGCTCTACTTCTGATTTTATATCTTCTAATTCACCTAGAACCTAGGGCACAAATTTAATACACTGGTTTACAAACACTTAAGAGTTCTCTTTCATGAAGAGTTGTTATTAAAAGTGAAATGATTGGAATATTCATAAAAATTAATAGGAAACTGACCTCATAAAACAAATTAATGTCTACAATTATTTGAAACTATACTTAGATGAAAACTATTCAGGCTGGACATCTGTCAAATGTTCTAGTGGGAGCTGTATTACAAGTAAGTATCCGGGAACAGTAATTGCCTTTTAACTGCAGTAGGCTTTTGCACAAGCACAAAACCACTGTTTACTATACTTCATTCTATTCAGATAGGTTAGGTCGCAATTAGCTTCTCAGCTTTTCCTGAAAATGTAGGAATGCTTGTTTTCCTCATTAGTTCTATGAGTACAAACAAATTCTGTGGGGAAGAGAAGCACTGTTCTCAAGGTCTTGAATATTACAGTAAACAGAAAGCCCGTCCAAGTCATTAAGTAAAGACACAACAATCAGCAGCAAAGAAAAAAATCCAGAAGTTATGGATATTTAGAACTGTTTAAGCTATTTCAAAATATTTAATGAACTACAGCTGAATCTAAATTTCAGTTTAATTGAAAAACTCCATAAGGGAAAAGTCTTTAATATTTAAATAAGTGCACTATTCAATTTTCATAGAAGTTGAAAATTAGAGTAAATTAAAAACCAGTACATAAAACTAAATATTATTTGTCTCTGTGGCATAGCAAAAAATACTGTTGCCATATTTTGTAGTGATAACGAATGAAACAAACACCCTCTTTTTGCATTAAAACCACAGATACAGACCTGTATATGGCAAAATTTAGAATTTATACATGCAAAAGTAGTGACGTAAATTAGTTTACCTTACTCCCAGAAGTAATTTTTATTCTTTTCTCCAAAAGCCAATTAAAAGCAAAGATATTTTATTGTAGCAAATTATATTTGCCTTTGTTGCTTACCCTTTCATAATCCATGCTTTTGGATGTCAGTTGCCGAGACAGAAGTTCTTTGTTAGACTCAAGTTTCACGCAGAGTTCCCTCACAGAAGCCAGGTCTGCCAACAGAGAGGACTTATCCTGATTTTCACGTTTAATATCCTCTTCCAATTTGGACATATTTTTTGTAATGGAGGAGATCTGAGATTCATAAGCTTGATGTGCAGCAATATGCTAAACAAAGACAAATATGGATACTCCTTCAGTGTTAAATGTTAACAGTACTCTGTTGGATAAGAGGCTTTTTAAAATACTTTCTTTTTCCTTCAAAATTAACTTTCCCTATAAAGTTGACTTTGTATTGCATTCCTCTCCCCAAATCACAGCTAACAATAATAAAACACCCCTGCAATTTTTAATCACCATTCTGAAGAATTATGCAAGTACTATGCAAGAATGGAATGAGACTGGATTCCAGCTTCAGAAGAGAATTAAAAGCTTAGAACATCTAAAACAAAATCCATTATTTTACTCCACTTACAATATGAAAATCTCTAACGTTTTTTTGCTTAATTAAAAGCATGTGATAAAACACAGTCAATCCACAACTATTATGCTCCAAGACTTTTGATCTTCATGAAGTTACTGCTCCTAAAACACAAAACTCAATATTTTCGATGCTATTGGTCTAGGTTTTGGTATATGGTATCCTGATTCTGGATTTGGACTACTACTACCACCAGATTTTTACCTTTACTCCTTCCACAAATGCTTCGAGTAATTAATTCAAAGCTTCAAAGAAAAGCAAGAACTAAGCTTACAAAATACTTATAAACCTAAATGCAAATATTTTGAAGCAACCAAAAAAAAAAAGGTTCCTATAGAGATGATATAACAGGAGTGATCACTCAACAGAAGAGATCTAAAAGTATTAAAATATACACCAGATTCTAATTCTGGGAAAGCAAGGAAGTGAGGAAGAGAGCACATCTAACCACAACCAGTTACTGTTTGAAATACTCAGTGTCTACATCTGAAACATTCACATATAGAAATTATTTTCCATCAAAGCATTAACTAGTATGCTGACTTTATTAAAAAAAAAAATCCACTTGAATGTATCCCACTTCCTTGACAGAATTTCATCGTATATGCTATTACCCCTTGGATCTCTTTTTCCAGAAGTTCAACTCTCTCTTGAAGATGTCTTCTATTTGTATCTACAGAAAGGAGTTCAAGTCGTATTGAGCTGCTTTCTCCTTCAGCTTGATGAGCCTTCATTTCCCAGTCTTCAGCTTGCATATGGAGCATTCGGAACTTCTCTAGCAATTCTTGGTTTTCTTTTTCCTAGATGAAACAGTAAATCACTCTGCAATATCAATATACCATCATGTTGCTTGATCTTATTTTGTGCTTACTCCATGTACTGATCTGAGTGTTACCCTTTCCAAGAAATTCCAGCTGGAGTCCTTTTTCAGCTCTTTTACTTACTGCTCTCTTACATACATTTATATTATAGCAGAAAGGCTGTTCTGGCATACACACATAAGCAGTCTACCATAAAAATACAAAACTGCAAGCTTTGCTGCTTACAAGTTATATGGTGGTAGTAACACTTGGTGAATTTTAATTTGGCCCAATTACAGGTGTATATTACAAAGCAGTGATTAATTTCTCCTCTTTATTTAGTTCCATCACCTTCTTCCTGTTTATGTAATGCACAGAGGGATAAGCACGTTGCTAGTACGAATCAGATTTATCTCATAAGGAAGGCTGCTGGTTTTGAAATACCTTCTGGGTTTTCTGCAGACCTTGGAAGGTGAAGACACCATGAGGTGGTGCATCAGGAAACAGAAACTTATCATTAAGCATGTCAACACAGCAGAAAAGTAAATCCTTTGCCCCACAGGCAACATCTGGATGTGATACTAGACGAATTCCTTGAAACCAACCTTTTATAACTGGCAACTGACTGTATATTCTACAGCTTCTTGTTACCTGACTTTAACTGGATTCTCATTTGCCAAAGATAGGGCCACATTTGCAGCTGAAGTACTCTAGAGACATGATATATTTTAGAATTATTTAAAAGTAAACTTCAAGTGCTTTAAAATGAGAGTTCTAAGCTAACATACTACTGACCTTCATTTTTTTCCTCTATGCTTCAGTTTCTACTGAAAAAAAGTGGTTGAGTTTACATATATTCATCTGGACTTGCAAGTCAAAGTCCAGAAACTGATCCTGTGCTATTCAGTTCATGTGATTTTGACATAAATTCTATTTGTTTGAAATTATTAGCAGTTTTAATTAATACATGCCAAACTTTTGAATCCAGTTATCAGGATAACACACATGTCATAAGAGAACTGTCTTGTCAGTACAGAAAAAAATCTGAATTCGTAGACAAATTATTCCAATGTGCTACTCTTTACACTTTCCTGCACAACTACATGTAAAAATTATCTTTTTACAAGGTGTAAAATATGAAAAAATATCATATAAGCTGTTTATTCCCTACAATCATGAATTAGTAGTAGTTGCCTTGTCAAAACTCAAAAAGCAAAACAACATTCAAACATGTTTTATCATTCACCAGTGTTATGGCCAACTGAAACACAAACAAGGAAACTGTGATGTGCCAGACTTTAACAATGGCTCAGATCTAACAGAATTTTATATGAATTCACTAGTAGTTTGAAACACTGCAAAGGAATAAAAGAAAAAAGAAATAAAAGGAGGAACTTGGATAGGCAGGGAGAGCAGGACCCAGAGCATACATTTCTTAATTTATTTGTTATATCCTAATGAGAACGTGTTCCACTCTAAACCCAATGGTTTTATTGAAAACAATGACTGCCTAAGGATTACATTTTTACCTTCGAAGCCATCAAGGCCTCAAATCTGGAAACTTCAGTTATATAATTATGAACCCTGGTTTTCATTTCTTCCTTTTCACGTATTGCATCTTCAAGTTCAGTACTGATAGCCTAAAGAGATTATATAAAGGCAAGACAGTGCATTAGAGTAAACTGATCACAATACATTACTGTATCAAACTAAATCACAGTAATTGCATATGCCCTAGATTTTATTCTGTTCTAAAGTAATTTAGTCAAAGCCCTTTGGGATTTATAGGGTTCAGAAATATCCCCTATCACCTTAGATACACCAGAGAATTTTTCAGGCAAGAATAATCACAGAAAACAATGAGTATCATACCAGTTCACAAAATCTGCAGCTTCCCTGATGACTCACCCTACTGATCTCTGGAAATTTTAAGCACACAGATGTTTGGGAGCTGGGATTTTTCTAGCTTTAAGATTCACTATCGCGGAGCGAAGGAAGGTTTTGTGTCACTAAGAAAGGCAACTTTATAACAAAATAGCATTTATTTTTAAGTAGAATTGCAATATAAAAATAACTAAATGCATCATTAAGCTCATAGCTTAGACATCAAAATACACCATGTGTTTGAGATGTTGGAACTGTTAACTCTGGCCTTCTCAGGTTCAGCATTCACCTTCTGAGCTCTCTAGCCCAGAGAGCCCAAAAGGCAAGTAACACCTTCTATCTCCACTATCAAATGTAGGGGAAATAGAGGATGTTGCCTGAGCTCTTTCTCTTCTTTTTTTTTTTTGGTGGTATATTAATATTCATTAGCGGCCGTCTTCTTACTGTGTGCCTTATTTAGCATAAGCTGCAATCAGTCTGCCTGTCTCTGTGGTAGCCTTCCCAAGCACACTGCGAAAGCTTTAGTCATCCCATTGTGATAATATTTAACTTTTCATCTTATTAGAAACCTGTGAATGGCATCTCTAATTTCAATAATACGCCCACACATATCTATCTATCGTACCACAGGTTTTTCAAGAACTATTCAGGGTTCTACATCACTTAAAACATCTTGCTACATTGTACTTTCTAGCTTCAGACTCAGATGGGATGACTGAGGGGAATTAAAATAAATGGCTTAGCTAGCAAGGTTCTGATTAGTTTTACTGTTGCCATTTACAGTGATTTCAAACAAACAGCTGTATCTCAGCATCAGAATTGTACAAGGCATTTGAGTCTCATGATGAGTTGCAATAGTTGTATTTGCTATACAAAAACTGAATGTAGATCCAGGCCTGGAGGTTGGTGGCCTTGCCTGTGGCAGGGGGGTTAGAACTCTATGATCCTTGGGGTCCCTTCCAACCCAGACCATTCTATGATTCTATGAACATAATGAGTTGCAAGAAAATTCTGGGCTAGCACCTTAAATCACATTCATGTTTTCTCTATGGAGCATTTCTCATGTTCAGCCCGATTTAAAAAAACCCCATTACTTACCCTATAGACACTGCACATTTTAGTTATATATTGTCCATACCCACACGGATGTTCAGGGACATCCATGCCATGCACTTGGAGCAGGGAGACATTTAGTCAGCATAACCAGCTGGTGCACAAAACCAACTCATTATTCCTCAAAGTATGTGAGGGATTAAGAAGACTGAATGCACTTCAGACTCTCTAAGCCATGGATCCCAGACCCAGACAATTCCAAGGAAGAGGAGATGGAGCAATGATGATTGGAGAAAGTTCAAATGGACATATACTATTTCATTTTAAAGCCCTCTACAGTCTTCAGAGAATAAGCCTTACACATCAGTGGTTGGTTTAACTTGCTAACCCCTGGTGAACATCAAGATGAAGATGCCACAAAAATAGTAATAGAGATAATCAAACAGTTCAATTCACTGAATCTCTTAAATGAAAACTTTGCAAGACAGAAATAGTTATCTTACACCATCAACTTGAGATAGTTCATCTTTCAATAAAATATTAAATTACACCTTAATCTTTCAATAAAAACATTCAATTCTACCATACAGAAATAGGTAATTCCCCAAGGCATTGAACATTTTATTCCAACTTTGATTCTGTAACTGATGCAATCTAAAGTCACACCTTTATAGCACACCATACAGGGAAATATTTTTAGCCATCAGCAGTTGAGAGGGACTATATACCTCCCAATGGAAGGCTGACCATAAACACACTGCAAACAACTCAGAGTCCACTGGGCAATCATAACCCACTTCCCACCTACTTTTGGCCTGAAGCTACTGACTGGCTAGCTGTTAGCATTATGGTTCTAAACTACCAGAGCGCTAAGGACAGACAAAATCATTTAAAACTAATATAAATAAAAATATACAATATAAAACCCTAAGTACCTGAACTGAATCTCCAAAACCTGCATTTAAAAAAGCTACAGTATAAAGCTGAACGCTAAGATATCACCTCACCATGACACCTACCTTACCAATGCAAATACAATCCTTTAAGAACATGTCTCCAGGGAAACACATGGAACCTTTGAATTCACCATCTAAAAACCCCACACAACCTTGACACAATGGAAAGGGAACCCCTCCTATTCCCATTGACTGTGCATCCCTATCCATTCCTGAAATCAGGAAACAAATTCATACTATTCAGGACTACCATACCTTAAAAATAAGTTTTCTTCAATCCCTCTTTCTTGTAGCTTTTAAGCCCTCTTACAGCTCCTCACACAACTTTAACCTTTCCCAATTCATCAGTGAAAGCGAAGTCCCTGCAGAGCAATGCACATGAATAGGAGCTAACTTTGCAAATTAGAAACCTGCCAGAACCTCTTTACAGCCACCATTAACCAAGGCTCAGAGAACACCAACATTCAAATCTAAATTCCAAAACATTCTAATCTCAAAATGTGCCATACCTCAATACATCCAATGCCTCAGTGGAAACTAAATAGATTAAACTAACAATTACTGTTCATCAGATCGAATCCAGACATGGTAGCAATCTGCTCCCTCTCCCTTTCACCTGACTAATGACATGGTATTTGCTTTTGTGGTTTCTTGCTCTCTCAATAACCTTTGTTTCACAATTCTACCAATTAAATACTGACTACCAAGTGATATAACCTTTTAACATAATTCCATTATAAAATGAGCAATTGTGTCCTAGATTTATTTTATTTAGATTTCTTTTTCAATCTGGGGAGTAAACTGACAGCTTGTCTATTTCTCCCCCACTGTACTGACTACATTTATGCATCTGAAGTAATTCCTTTTACAATTTCTGCTCAGTCATTTTTAATAGCCCAGTACTCAAGACATACTAATAATGAATTATACAAAATCAAAATTGAGGGCATAGCAGTTTTGATGTACCATTAGATGTAAGCAAGCAACGAATAGTTTAAACATTTCAGTACTAGGTACTGTCTTCATACCTGGTTTTCTCTGGCCATTGTAGCAAGGTCATCTTGTAATCGTCTGTTTTCTTTCAGAGCCATTTCCTTCACTCTTCCTGTTTCTGCAAGCTCTACTTGGGACGTGTCAAGTTCGCGATGTAAACTAGATATCTCACGGTCTCTGTTGCTCAGCATGTCCTTCATCTGGCTATCAAGTGAAAATCTTAAGTTGTCCCTTTGTATACTATATCACATACTGCTCAAAACAATCAGACACAGATTTTGGAAATGCAAATATTTTGGTTTTGGGGTTTTTCTGGGTGATTTTTTTTTTAGCAAGGTAAAATTCTTTCTGAAAGCCAACAAACTGAGTCTAAACAAACATAAGGTAAGGATGTAAAATTTCAATAGGCACAAACAAAGTGGAATTATTCTTCAACTTTGAAGATGTATCTGGTAAAATGTATCTTCTTATGGAAAGAGCAATTACAAATACATCTGTGTTTGGTAGTGGTTACAGTATGTTAGCCATAGCATATTTTGTAAACCATAAAGGAAGAAGACAGAGAGCTTAAACTTGAAAGACAACAATCAGAAGAGTAAAAAAAGAGATTAAACAAAAAAAATAGAAATATAAATATGTGCGAATCTGAGTAAACTTTTGCATTAGTTCTTTGCCACAGATACCAAATGTTCAGTTACACTGGTCTTCAGAAGTTTACATATTGGCCTTTAAATATCTTATTTTACAAAGCTACAGTTTTAAAAGTCATGCTTAAAAGGAGGCAAGAAAGAAAGATAAGATGAAGCCCAGCCAGAAACTACTCAAATATATTTTAATTAAAACTGTACTATTGGTTTAAGCTGAAAGAATTAGCTTGGCCACAATTAAGAATTCAGCTCTGAGTTTTACCTGGGTCAATCTAATACTGTACCCAGAATACTAAAAAGCTACTTCTTAGCCAAGAATTAAGGAACGTTATTGATTTAGGAAAATGAATACAAACAATTGTTAATGGCTATCTTAACAGTATTTTAGCAGCCTGCAATATAATCGCAGAGGAAGTCTCTTCAGAAGTTGTGTATATATTTCCTTACACAGTACACTTTTAGTTGACTTAAACAGAATTAACTCAATTTTGCTAAAAATAACTAAAATAGACATCTACTTTCACTTTAAAATCACGAAAGTAAAAACTCTGATGAAGGCATCCTAATCTTTACTTACTCTGTTGAGGACTCCAGCTCAGAGAGTGTTAGACGTAAATGAGCAATTGTTTTTTCCTGAAGAAAGAAAAAAAAAAGGCAAAAGCAAAAGTTGCATTATTATTATATTGTGACATAACAGGATACTTCGAGTTAAAGAACTTTACATTTTAACCTTTTTGTAACCCTTCACCAATAACTGCATCTTTGCATATTAACATTTCCTAGCTTCTTTTCGCTACTGAGAAAGGACTGTCATCAAAAAAGACATACATCTCAATATTTATGTTCTATCTCAATAAAAAGCTCCAACTGCAAAATGCAAAAAATATGTCTTTATTTGCTCAGAGTGTTTAGGGAATACTCTAGCAATCATAATTAAAATGCTATTGAGTTGGCAAAGGAATCTTTGTAGTGATTAGGTCCAAACATGCTTATGTGATGCCTTGAGCTCTGCACTGGCTTTGACATCAAGGCAAAATGTCTCCCTAAAATGTAACTGCTTTAAACATCCCCAGGTGACCTGCAAAGTAGGACTTTTATTGCACATACCTTGTTAGCTAAGTTGTCATCTAAGCACGCAATTCTTTCTGTTTTTTCATCTACAGTTTCTTGAAGACTGTCCTTTTCTTTGTCCAAAATAGTAATAGTACTTCTAAGCACATTGACTGCTTCATCCTGTGACGTGCTCCTCTGGTTTAACCTATCTATAAATAAAAGAGTAAGTACTTTCTATTTTAAAAATAGGAAGCAACATAAAAATAACTAGCGATTACCTATTTTCTCCTCTAGCTTTACAATTTCTTCTTGGGCTGACTGCAGTTCATCCTTTTTGAGGGACAGTCGGTGCTGTAAATCTTCAACAGACCTCTGGAGTTGGTCATTTAAGAGCCTGGGAAAAAAATCAGTAGACAGATGAAAGAAGTTTGTGACCTATTCAGGGTCATCAACTTATGGCTTTTAAGCCACCTGAAGTGCTGGAACAGTTCCAGTGTAACCTCATGATACATTTTTGTCATACCAATCAGAAGCACAGAGTCGTGTCATACTAAGCCATCCTCTCACTCCTTCCCTAGGAGAGAGAGAGCAGGCTCTTAAGGGTTGCTGAGGTCAATACCACTTGGTTGCTCTGGACCCTCTAAGAAGGTGACATGGCCAATGGCCCAGCTGAAATGCTTCTACACAAACGCATGCAGCAGCATGGGCAACAAACAGGAGGACCTGGAAGCCACTACGCTACTACATAGGGGCCAATATAGAAACTTGGTGGAATGAATCCTGTGACTGGAGTGTGGCTATTGATAGTTACAAGGGAGAGACAAGGAGGGGTGGAGGCATTGCCCTCTATATTAAGAAATGTACAGAATGTGAAGAGATATCCCTAAAGAATAGTCACGAGCAGGTTGAAAACTTACAGGTAATAATTTGGGAATGCAACAAGGGAAGCCTTGTGGTTGGGATCTACTACAGGCTGCCTGATCAAGGGGAACATATTGATGAAGCCTTCTTGCTCCAGCTCCAGAAGGCATCGAGCTGCCAGGCTATCATCCTGCTGGGGGATTTCAACCACCCTGACATCCGTTGGAAAAGTAGTATGGCAAGCTGTAGGCAATCAAAGAGATTCCTGGAGTGCCTAGAGGACAATTTCCTGAGGCAGGAAATAGACAGCCCTAATCAATGGGAAGTGATATTGGACCTGATGATCACCAATGCAAGTGAGCTCATGAGGGATATCAAAATCAGAGGCAGCCTGGGCTGCAGTGATCATGCACTGGTGTGGTTCACTGTCCTAAGGCATATGAACCAAATGAGAAGTATAGTCAGGACCCTGAACTTCAGGAAAGCTGACTTCCAGCTCTTCAAGGAGCTAATCAACAGGACTCCCTGGGAAACGGTCCTCAAAGAAAAAGGGGTGGAACAGAGCTGGCAGATCTTTAAGGACATGTTCAACAAAGTGCAAGAGCTCTCGATCGCCAGGTGTAAGAAGTCAGGCAAGGGAGGCAAGAGGCCAGCACAGCTGAGTCAGGACTGCTGGTCAAACTAAAAGGCAAAATGTAACTATACAGGCATTGGAAGTGGGGACAGGTATCCTGGGAAAAGTACAGGGATGTTGCCCGTCTGTGTAGGGACAATGAGGTCAGGAAGGCCAAGGCGTGCTTGGAGCTGAACTTGGCACAGGATGCCAAGAAAAACAAGAAGGGCTTCTACAGGTACATGAACCAGAAAAGGAAGGCTAAAGAAAGCATACCCCCCATGCTGAGCAACAATGGAGAACTGGTGACAACCGATGAGGAAAAGGCTGAGGTTCTCTACTTTTTTGCCTCATTGGCCGTCACTGCTTTTGAGTTGAGGGCCCAAAGGATGGGGACTGGGGAGACAAGGGTAACCTGAAGAGTTGATTTTCTCTGATTTCTGTTACCTTCATCATGTAACTCTTGTTACTGGTACCTTTTGACTCTTTACTTTATAAAGACTTTGATATGCAGAGCTCACAGCAGTGATGATCTGTCACATCACATTTAAAGAAGTAACCAAACTGATAGCTAAAGTTCTGATCTTACTTTTAAGAAATGCCTGAAAGATACATGCAACTATCTACCTACAAAGTTGTTTTGCTTAGCAAAATGTATCAGAGTGACCTAGGGGGAAAAAAGCAACGGGGAAGTGCAGCAACGATGCTGCAAGCTTAGATAGGCCTTAAAAATACCTGGGTATACTCGATCCTCCAGTCCTGAGCAAGTTGGTCAAACCCCCACAGACTGTCATAAGATGTCAACTCTCAAAACTGAAGTGTGTGTGATAGTATTAGCATATGAAAGAGTGCGACACAAGAAAAACAGCTCAAGTAAAATGCCATTCCAGAATGCCTCTCCACGAACCACTCAACTGTGGAATATCAATGCCTAATGCTTGGCATAAAATTTTCAAATATTACTGTGAGCTCTGTTAAGCTGGCACAGTTTGGTCCTACAGCTGCAGTACACAAAGGCATCTTTCTTCTTTTTAACAAACAGCACCTGGAAATACTTTTAGAAATTTTCTGTTCTGCTACATACTTACGTAGAGAACATGCTTGTTAGAGGAAACAATTCTAGGAGGAGAAAATTTTCATTCACAATTAGCCAATAAAAATTCTCAGCATATCTGGCCATCAACTAAGCCCCGTTGCTGTGGAAAGGCACCACAGCACTTTGCTAATTTGCATTTAATTCTCCTTAAGACAAAAAAAGTACCAAGTGATTTTGAAAATATTTTATGGTCTTTCCCAAGAACTCAAATCTGCTGTACCAGCATAGAACAAACAACATTACATGAGCATTTGTGAAAGAACACATTTTGCCTTATACTTACTGAAGTGAGCAAATCTCAGCTTTAAATCGAGAAGAATCATCAGATGTCTGGGCAAGTTTAGCGGACTTCAGTTTTGATTCATTTTCCAAAGAGTTTATTCTTTCTTTCAGAAGAGAGACTGTAGTCTTTAGTTCACACCTTTCCATCTCAATCTACAATTCAAAAAAAAAAAACCAAGCATGTTATTATTGTAGAAAGCTATCACAATTTAGCTTTTAAACAAATTTAAGTGACAACAGCTAGTAAGAAAACTAATTGCTTGACTAGTCTATTCTACTTTAGAATAAAAGCTTACTTTCTAAAAATGCACTTACTCCTTGAATATTATTCTTCAGTTCTGAAATATCATGCTGCATCTTTGATTTTTCAAGGGTAGCTGCCTCTTGCTGAATCTGAGACAGAAATACAGAATGTTATGTAATAAGATACACAACTTTAGATTTAATCATAAAAATTTAAGCTTAATGTTTAAGAAAACACTGCTCTATATTCTTGGATGAATGATCAAATGTGAAGTTCTTGCATAAAACTACTCTGTATTAGCTGAAAGTACACTGCTGCAGTTCAAAATAACATCGCTAGTTTGGTTTTGATTTTTGGTTGTTTGGGTTTTTTGGGTTTTTTTAAAGAAAGCATTTATTTATATGTAGTCCCAAGCAAATTAATATTTGTGAGTTGTTATAGAAGGATTACTGAGCTACAGAGCAATCTGAAAGGTTACAATCAGGCGTAGCTTAGTGTCTTAAACAGTTTGAAATTCATTTATGAAATTATCATCCATATGTAAGACAGATAACAAAGACAACTAATCTTTTTCCAGTAAAGTTTTATTAAATTATTTGTCTGTTCTCTGAATTCTGCTCACAAGTGCAGTGAAATCCTTAAACTCTTAAAATTCCCAGAAATGCCTGAGATCAGTGTTTTTGAGGTAAGTGCTTTTGTGCAAGTATTTTAAAGTGGCACGCGTACAAAATATTGGTAGCCACCTACAAGAAGAAAGTATAGAGCTGGAAGAACATCTCTTCCACTGCATGCACATGCTTCAAAAGCAAAGAGCTCAGACTTACTGCCACTGCATTCAGATACACTGAAGTTCTCCATTTTTGTGGCAGTAAATCAGACTATTGAAATACACATTGTATCAGTCTGACATATGTTGTCTTTGGATCAATTCATGAAGATGATTTTAAATCTCTGAATTTTCAGGGCGTTTAAAAAAAAACCATAGATATTATATTAACAACCTAATAAAGAAGTCAGGGAAATCCCCCTGAAATCATATCCTCTTAGCTACAACCAAATAAGACATTAATACCAGACATCAAAAGGTCAGTGTGTCAGGAAAATTACAGCATTAACAAATTTTAATTAAGGTTAAAAATAATGAAATTTGGATCGCCATGAATTTATGTTTGACGGTTCAGTTATATGCTATTTAAAATATACTCTGCTGTAAAAAAATAACTAAAGATTAGTTAACATGAAAAACTATATGAAGTCCCTGGTTTGTGGCATGAGAACCACATGTGACACAGCAGCATCTTCCAAGTAGTGCATATACTGAAAAACTTTCCATGGCTGGGGCTTTATATGTATGTTCTTCACACAAAGCAATGAGATGCTTGCCCTCAGACATTGAAAGCATGTTCCTCTCCCCCATCCCCACCTAGGGACTGAGTTTAAAAGGATAATTCAGACAATTCATTGAGCTCCCTCAAGTGAGTTTGGAATCAATTAAGTTCAAAAGTTATTGAAAAGAGGAACTGACAACAGCCAGACACAAACACAGCATTATTGCATATGCCACCTCACTGTAAGCAAGGAAGCTATAAAAGCTCACCTTTAATTTTTCTCTGAGGCTTTCTTTTTCCGCGATTAGTCTTCTAAAATCAGTCAGTGCAAAGTCTCTTCCTTCTTCCATGTGACTTTGAGAAACTAGACTATGTTTTGCTTCTCTTCTCATGCTGTTCAATTCATCCTGAGACTTTAAAATATTATTGTTCGTTAGGACATGTGAATTGCAATTAATACAGTGTATAGACTAAAAAAAAAAATTTTCAATGACGCTGTTACAAGTGCTACTATAGTCTTATTTTTCCCTAGATAAAGATTCCTTATATTCCCTAAGTCACAATGGCCAACATACTCATCATCCTTTTACTGTTCCAAGTATAGACTAACTTCACTCTGTCTTCTTAACAGTTAATTACTACTTCATTCTTGCTTTCTAGCCTGTATCCTTATCCAGCTTTCTCAGGCATTCTACTGATTTTTTTCCCCCTGATCTTTCTCATTTCTGAATGCCAGTGCAGTTAAGTTATGATGACTTTGAAGGTAATACACTAACTTTGGAATACATAATTTTGTCAACGAGTAATTGAAATAGGTATCTATTTTCTTATTCTTGATTGTACTCCATTACAGAGAAGTGTTTTCATTTTAGATAAGCAACAGTACAACTATTCATCAGTTAGTTCAATGTCAATGATAAACTACCTCTTCTTACCTGTTCATAAAGAACATTTAATCTGTCTCTTTCTGTAGTCAGTAACTTGACATTAGACTGAATTTCTATCATGTGTTTTTCAAACCTGTCTAACATGGACCGCAGCTCATCTCTCTCTCTGGTGACCAATCGAAGATCTTCACTCTGAAAAGTGATCAATAAGATTTATGTTAAAATATACTAATTAAAATATTTGTATAAATAACAAAAAGAAAGAACTCATACTACTGGAATGGGTGGTACAATTTAAACAATAAGAACCAACTGTTAAGGAGAAAAAGCAAAATAGATAACTATAAGATTTCAATGATTTTCTGTTTATCATCTATTTATATTTATTTAAAATAAACTGATCAATAATTAATATGCTACCATAAAATTTGAATAGGAAAATAAAATGCAAGTTCACTGGAGTTTCTCAGTATATTTTCTATGTTAAGAATGTAATTAAAAATATTACTACAGACATTTACTGCTACTGACTTTGAAAATACATTTGATAGCTCCTTAAATAGTTCTACAGTATTTCCATTAATTTTTCAGCTTTTCTTCACAGCAAGAACCTCACCTTCTCAGAAGTCTTACGGCTTGGGCTAGGCCTTCGTCTTATCATTTTCTGAAGATATTCTAATTCTTGCTTATAATAATCTCTGTCATCTTCTAAAGTCTTTACAAATGCATCTAGACGAGATGGGGATTTGTCTCCTAGGGCTATGCCATATTCTAATCTCATTCTTTCCAGTTCTAGGACAAGTTCTCGTTCTGCAGAAAAATAAATAAGAATAAATATATATAGGAACCTCATGAATTTCCACAAAGACATTTGCATTTGGGAGGGACTAACTCCCAGCAACCATGCGGGCAGCAAATCTTCAGGAAAGGATGTAGGAGTCCTGGCTGACACTAGGCTAAACATGAGTAGTGAGAGGTCTATCAGCATATTGGGCTGTATCAGCAGAGACACAGGCTAGGGGAGATGATTATTTGCCTTCACTTAGCGTCTACCAGATCCCATTTGCAATACTGTGTTCAGTTTTGCTCCCCCTAGTACAAAAAACATGTTGATAAGTGAGGCCAGGGGAGGCCCTTCAAGCTGGCTAGGGTGCGGAATAGTTGCCTTGTGGGGACTGGCTCAGGGAGCTGGGCTTGTTCAGCTTGGAGAATTGCTGGGGGCTCAAGAGCAGACTGACAATACCAAGAAGGTGTTACAGACAACATGGAGCCAGTTTCTTCACAGAGGTACACAGCAGGTAAACAAGGAACAGTGGTCATTAATTGCTACAAGCAATTACAAGCAATACAGGGGAAACCATTTTTACCCTGAGGATAAGCAAATGTTGGTATGGGTTGCTTACATATGTTGTGGTATCTCCATCTCTGGAGATTTTCAAGATCCAACTAGCTGAAGCTCTCAAGAAACAGAGTATCAATTCACTGATTCAAAAAAATGGGGGGAAAATAAAAAGCAGTTTGAACAAAAAAATCTTGTATGAAACTGTCCTACTATTAGTATTAGAATACTGGGTTTGATCACAGTAAAATACAACTTTCAGTTCTCACATACAGAATGAAAACTTGGGTTTGTGACAGAAGTTTTCACTTCAATTCTGACTGAAGACCTAAAGTCTTCTTTTAATTTACATATATCAAATCTTCTGGTATTATTAACTTTTACCTTTTATTTCTAAGTTCTCTGTTTTTTCTGTCAGCCTTTGTTTTTCTTGTTCAAGCTGCTTTAACAACAGTTCAAGATTCTCTTTATCATCTGCTTTTTCAAAGAGTTCTTCACTCAGTCGCTCGTTCTCCCTACGACATGAGCACAACTCCTGAAGTAACAAGTATCATAACAAAAATTAGAAGTGCCAATAGAGACATTTGGAAAAAAATATTTAACATTTTCTTAAGCTTCCAATATTTAACACTGTTTACTTCTATTTATCCTGGTGGTTTTATGCTTTAACATTTGTTAAAGGCCATAATTGTTTTTATACTACTTTTTATTACATCAAAGTAAACATTGCTTTGGACACAGTTTGCAATCAGTAACAAAACAAAGTAAGATTAACTCTTGTTTAATCTTTTTAAGAAACTAACCAGAAGGACAGTGGGATACAAACATGAAAAAAGTAGTAACTTAAGCAAGAAATAATTTTAATGGCATTTTGTAACACTGTTGGTATTAAAATACAATGACAATACTGCATCTCAGTCAACCCAACCCTGCAGTTAATCAAATGCTAATTGGTGTGCCTTTCCTATAATATGGTGCCCTGAACAGGAAATATTTTTGTATTGGTATATATTGAAATATATCTGTATTTTCAAGTTCATCAGAAATATTAAAACAAAACACTGTACTCGACTAACACACAACTCGCTATATGGTGGAAAGAGATTGGTCTTTGAGGAATTCATAATACTGATGGTTTTCATCTGGGCTACTATGCTTTGTTTCTGACTGAGCCATATATCGCATCATTATTCACATGCTGATTAAGAGATGAAGTAATTTCTAAATCAAGAAAATCCTCCATTAAGTGGTAACTCGTTTGTGGTAAAAATGATTATGTCATGGAAATTACAACTTCAGACAGAAGAAATAAGAAAATGTACAATAGGGACATTTGTCAACCATCCTGTCTACAGAGGTTTATTTCGCTTCATTTTTGCAACAAAATGATGCAGCTTCTTTAGCTCTTCCATTTATTAATCAGTAATGTATTATAATAAGAGTTCTGGGCTACTATAATATTCTCTTAATTGTTAGATTGCTAATTTTTATAATAACTGAATCATGTGGATGACAGTATGGCAAAGATGCTACAAACAAGAACCAAATATATTTTTACTTACTGATTTAAGCTTTGTTATTGTTTCTTCAAGATCCTGTATTTCACAGTGGTTTCTTTCAATTTCTTTCTATGAACCAAAATTAACCTAAATGTTAACAGTAACATATTCAAAATGACAACAGTTTTTACAAAACCTTAAGGAAACAGACACTTTTTGTAAGAAATAAAGTATAAAAGTTCCCTGTAACATGCCAAATTTTAAGCAATAAGGCTCCTATGAAAAATGAAAGCACAAAAAAAATTGTGGAGTACATCTGCTGGAGCACAGTTAAATAAACCATTGCATGATTCCTCATAGAAAAAAACCTCCAAACACAGGCAATAGTGATGCAAATACCTATTACTTATCAATAGTTTTAACTATTACAGAATTTTATTTCCTAGTAAGCTAGGAGAAGACAACAGATTACCTCTTAACTAAACTCATCTCACCTAATAGACACAAAATTGCTAGGATTAATCATCTTCTAGTAAGAAGTTCTGTATAATACTGAGTAAATTGGGAAAAAAAATAATCTTTTTAATCCTTCTCAAGACAATAGGTCACCTGCTGCAATTAAGAGACATAAAGCCATCTAGGGTCTGAGCTGACCCTTCATGCTCTAACACATTAGTGATTACCTTTGCTTCTCCTATTTCCTTATCTGCAGTCTCAAGCACAATTTCCTTGTGTCTTTCCAATTGCTGAGCCAAGTGGTCTATTTCATTCAGTTCTTGACACAGTTCTTCATTTTTATTGCTTAAATGCACCACCTCACTAGTCACATTTTGTTTAGTGTCCAAAAGGTCTTGAATGCGATTTTCAAGTTCCTTCTTTGTTTGCTGAAGATATTCAACCTGAAAGATATTTTTCATTAAAACATTATTAACTCTTGTTAAACTACTTAGCTAAAGTTCTTCTTAATCTTCTGAAATATGGTGTCTCTACATCCATAGTAGAAAAGAGACACCCTGTTAAAAATGGCAAGATTTTCTATTTTTAGAACTTCATGTTTATCAGCATGAATAAAATATTTTATAAAGGTGCAAGTTGAAGGAATTCATTGCTACACTGTTCTATAGTTTCCAAAACATGAGGTTTATTGTAAGAACAAATTACTGAAAATCAGAGATCTGTATAGAAACCAGTCCTGTGCAACAGTCTGGTAGACCCAGTGTACTCAGTTTTTCCTTAAATTTCATAAGATATGAAAGACAACTTTCACAGATTGACAGAATTGTAGGGGTTGGAAAGGACCTCAAGAGATCACCGGGTCCAGCCCTCAAACTTTCCTCAGAAGTCCAGAAAGAAGTATTACTGCAGACACAGAGGCAAGCCCCAGCCCTCTCATAGTCATGAATACTATTACACGGAGATATCCTCCCATTTATTGTGAGAAAATAAGAGTGGTATATTGGCACTGAGCCTGAGTAAATAGTCTTGATGGCCCACAACCAGCATTATGCATGTCTTGGCTCACTCTCTGAACAATTTCTGTTCAGCATGACTCCTAATTCAGGACTAGTGAACACAGTTGTACTGCTTCCAAATCATAGCTCAACCTGTATTTTTTGCAGCACTGAACCTAAGCTAAAAACCTCTAGAACATGCCTCTCATGCCACTGTACACGATGCACAGTCACTATGCAAAACATCTACCTGAGTTGGAAAAAACAAAGAATTGAAGGTGTAAATGCAGAGATGGGTGTTATAGGAACTACACTCCAGCCTGTCTTCATTGGTGGGTTTTTTTTATTTTAAATCCTCATTCTGAGACCAATATTGAATGCATGCAAATATGCACAGTAAACACAAACATCTTTATCCTAAGATTATCCTTTCCTTGCAGGTCTATGTTGGAGTAAAGTTGGGAGCCATTTGAATCCAATTAGGAGGATTCTCCACTATCTGGTGAGATTATCTGCAGGACTACTTCTTATCATAAGTACACAGACGACTGCTAGTTCCTAAAACATAAATGAATGGGGGGGTAGGTAGAATTAAAAGAAAATACATATTTTCAAGCTTGGTGAAAAGAAGTGTATCACACAAATTTTTTAAATACTCTTAGATTAACATTACTATGTACATATGGGAGTTCAGCAAATTATTTAACAAAACCATTGTAATAGACTTTTCGAACAAGAAATAAAAATTCCTTAGGCAAGAATCACTACTAAAAATACAAAGCAAGTTAAATTGATTGATTTTATATCTAATAGTCATTTTTTATGAACTAGTAGCTTTGTGGGTTTGGGGATTTTTGATTGCTAGTATTTCTAGTGTTGACTAAACAACAGTAATGGATATATTACCTGCAAATTCAAATGGGCGATAAGCTTCTCATTGCTCTTATTTCTTGATTCTAGAGAGAGAACCTCGTGAGAACGCCCACCATCCAATGCCAGCACCAGGCGCTCTATTTCTTTGTCTCTCAGCTCAACCTTTGAGGGGGAAAAAAAAAATTCTCTGGTATTTTCTATGCCATATAATAAAATCTTTGTTCAAATAAACATCTATGTAATATTAATTAAAAATATATACCCATAATAATGCAATTTTTATCTTTAATAGCCCTTTTTTTAATTCTGGATTTTTCTGGGGAAAAATAAAGTGTATTCTTTGAAAGAAATTTAAAAGAATCAAATAGAATCGCTGGGGAAAAAGCCTGAAACACTTCCTACTAGATTATATTATAAGAAACCAAGAATTTTCATTTAAAGTTAAATTAATGAATGTTGCAAATTCACCAACTAAGAACAATATTTAAATTTAGGGAAAAAAACTTTTAAATCCGTTTGTTTGGTGATTGTTTTACTGAAAAATAGGGAATGCTGGAAAAGGAAAGCGAAGATGCAAACAAAAAACAGATAGTATCCACTAATACCTAGATTTTGAAAGATAAACAGCATGTGTCCCAAAATACCTATAGATGAAATTACTACTTTGAACCAGCTAATGCTTCTGCACTAGAAAACCCCAGACATACATAAACTCTACTTATAATAATCAAGTTTAGCTTATTCAACATAATATTAATACACAAAATACATCAGCAAAAGCAGCAGACAAGTATTTTATCGTTGTTGCTGTCTCCAAAAGCAGTGGAGAAATAGCTCAAGATAGGCAAGTTAGAATGACTGTATTTCACAAGCCCTACAGTGCTTCCCAATGAGGTCAAAACAGAAATTATAACAAAGGCAACTGCAATGGCTACTACACCCAAATAATAAGAAAAAAAACCCTGTAAACATACCTGTTTGCTATAATTTTTCATTCCACGTTCAGATGTCTCCAGTTTTTCCTGTAGCTCTGCTACTTCTGACTGAAGTTCATGAATTCTGAAATGTAGCAATATACTGTTTATGGGGATTCATGGAAGAATCATGTGCACAAAATAATTCAGTATTAGTACTCTCTCTTTGCACCTGAACATAAGCACTTAACAAAAAAAAAAAAAAAGGTTTGTTCATACAAAATATGAATGCAGAAGCCATTCCAGATGTTGTAGGGGGTTGACCTTGGCTGGCTGCTATAGTGCCACCCAGATGCTCTTTCACTCCTCCTCAACAGGATTGGGGGACAAAATAAGGAACAGAATGCTCCAGCGTGGGTCCCTCACTAGCCACAGCTCCTGCAGAAAAAACCAGTCTCTTCCATGAGCTGTAGCTCCTGCCAGGATGCTGCTGCATAGGCTGAAGGTTCCTTCAGGGCATGTCCACATGATCCAGTGTGGGGTCCTTCACTGACTGACTGTGAGTGGATATCTGCTCACTCCAACATGGTCCTCCATGGCCTGCCAAAGGGGTACCTGCTCCAACATGGCCCTCTGTGGAATGCAGTGTGGATATCTGCTCCCATGTGGTGCTCTCCACTGGCTGTACAGTCTCTTCCATGGGCTGCAGGGGGATCCTCTGCTCCAGTGCCTCCTTCCCCTCCTTCTTCACTGACCTTGGCGTCCTCAGGGTTGTTTCTCTTGTATTTTTATTACTCCTCCTCACTGCTGCTGTGTAGCATTGCTTTTTTACCCTTTATTAAATACATTTTCACATGGGAGCCACCAGTTTGGTTAATGGGCTCAGTTGTGACTCATGGCAGGTCTGTTCTGAAGCCAGGTGGAACTGGCTGTGTTTAGCACAGGGTAGCCACTGGTGTCTTCTTAGAGAGGCCACCCCTGCAGTCTCCCCGCTGCCAACACCTTGCCATGTAAACTCTGTACAGACATATTTTAAAGAAGAAAGAATTGACCGGAACCTTTCATAATAGAAGTTCCCAAGCCAATAAGCAGTATTACAAATTTCAAGGATATTTTAGCCTTCTAAAATAAATAGAATACACCAATTTATTCCTATGCAAAACAATGCACCTAGCTTTTTTCCAGAATCAAATAAAAAATTAGGTATAACAGGAAAACTAGTATAAAAACCTTAAGAGAAATCCTTTAAGGAAATAATAACTTATTAAGTACCCATTGCAACTCTTTCATAGGCAGCATTGTCAATCACTAATAAAAATCCTATTTAAGAACAACAGTGTCCTTAAAACATCACAAATACCATTTTGTTTGAGGCAAATTTGAAAGGCAGGAAGGCGGGGGCTGGAAAATCATTTCAGACATTTAATACCTATGCTGTGAAATTCAGAAGTTGTTTAGATTACCGATTATCAGCCACCTGAAGAAGGTCTGCGACATAAGGGTCCTCTGGCTGAGGAACGGGATAAGCACTAACACCTGATGGAGGGACAGGCTGGTCTATCTGCATGCGCTGACGCCTGAAGGGAATGCTTCTTTTTCTGCCACCTAAAAGCCCAAACCCAAATGCCTATTACTTGGAGTTAAAGCAAGGGACTTGTCTTCTTTAATACAAAACAAAATTTCCTACTGGCAATGTTTCACTGTTTTAATCTTACTGTAATAAGGTGATAAAATGTGTACATTCTAGACAACACCGCTTTTGCAGGTCAGTATCAGCTTTGTCAAAGTTTGGTTTTACATTAAGGAAACATGCAAGTTCAGTACAGTTTTCCCCAGTTTTTAAAACCCTCAATATGCTACAGTTCAAACCTGCTGAATCTGCTAGTGGTTTACCTTACAAAAACATCATAAAAGACCATGTTTTCACATTTAAGAATTTTTTATGACTGAACTATCATTTTGCACTGTTTAGTAATTTTTTTTTCTTCTATCCTATTGTCATGTCATTGAATCAATACCATATGCCATAAATGTATCGAGCAGACTTGATTATTTCCTTGCATGGTAACATTACTTTAACAGCAAAACAAATCAAAGTGTTATTTCTACAGGGAATCTTTCCTCTTCATGACACATTTAAAAAGAACATACAACTGTTGATGATGATGTATTGAAAAATCCCACAAGACTGGTGACCAAGAAGCAAATATGCAGACAGAAGTGTAACATGGCATCTTTGAAATGAAAGACATGTCATGCAGAAAGGTATGAAAAAAATAGAGAAAAATTTTAATTTTTACCTAACTACCTATTAATTTCCCTCAGGTGCCAAAAATACATAAGCAATTCAATGACCTGGACAGAAAAGACAATTTCAAAGTTTCAGAAAATACTTCTATTTCCCTTAACTTGAAAAACAATTAAGAAAAAAGGAAACCCTGGAGAAAGTAATATCCAGGACATATTTAAGTTACTAAAAGATCCTTTAAATACTGTAAGCTTTCAGAGGGTTTGAATATTTGTTTGTAGATGTAGTTTGCATCTTGCTACTTTTTAGATCCTGGTTACAAAAATCTGATGTAGTGACTTACACATCATCAATTAGCTGTCAAAGAGACTCAAGCGTCAAACAACCTGCCTCTGGCTGAACTAAGTAAACCATTAAAAACAATAAAATAGCTGTTGATTAACAGTGCTTTACAGTCACATTTTAACTCAACTGTCTTCTATTGAATCTAAGTTTGTATTCAAATTGTCCCTAACACAAGTGGTATGCTACTGAAACTTCTTCCATAGAAAGAAAAAGTCTGAATTCAGAGCCATTATTATTGTTATTCTATTGAATAGCTAATTTACTGAAATAACTTGTCTTCCTTAGGTAGAAAAAAATTAGGTTCTGAAGAGCCAAAAAAAGTCCAGAGAAAAGTTAAAATATCAGTGACTTTCTACACTCACCAGGTGTTTGCACCACTGCTTGCAGATTCTTCTCCTGAAGCTGCTGAATTTTTTCAGTCTTGGTTTTGTTCTCTTTTTCCAGCACTTTAATTTTATGTACATATTGGTTATTCAGAAATTTCAAGTCAGCCGTTTCATGCTCAACCCTCCTTAAGGAGACTCTTAAATCTCAAGGGAGAGAAAATCAAGGGAGAGAAAAATCTTTATTATCTTTCTTATTCATTATTATTATTTTTCCTAGTAGCACCAAAATAGACATAAAGAGAATCCTGTGTTCCTATTTCATAGCATGAAATTTTCAAGCACACATACACAATATATACAAATACACACACAAATACACAAAAGTACGTATAGATGTGTTATACAAACAAAACCTCTCTGTAGAATAAAGGCACATTTAACAAAAGGATTTGATGTTGAATTATAAAGTAGCATTTCAAGGTTTGAAAGTACATGTTAAAAAGTTCTAACATTTTCATGTTTGACTAAAACAATTACTTGCAGGACCTCAGAAGCTTTTTAACTACAAAAGAAATGTCTGAGCATGAGCCCTAATTCATTAAAGGCACAGAAGTCAATAACCACCTGACCACCCATGCTTGTAAGTACAAATAAATGAGTCTGCAGATCAAGGGTATGGCCACAATTTTGTTTTGGCACAGAAGGATTTTTTTAAAAAAGTATCATATTAAAAAAAAGTATCATAATTTTTATATTACCTTTAACACGACGATCAGATTGCTCTTTCAGTTTTAATATTTCTAAATGTAGCTCATTATTTTCCCTGGTAAGTTTAGCATTCTCTGTCTTGTAAGGCTCCAAAATAACATCATAATTGCTGCATTCTTTTGCAATTTTTCCAGCAGATAATTTTGCACTGCGCAAGCTCTCAGTTGTATGAACTAGGTCACTAGAAGAAAGGCACATCAGAGATGTTAGAAATGTTATCAGCACTTACACTGCAGATGCAACTATTTATTATGACCTGAGAAATAAAACCCTTTCCCTAAGACCATGCTGATTGCAGAAGAAATGGGCTCAAAGGAAGGCAAAGACTGGAATCACTCACTTAAAAAGTAAATAGGAAAGGACAAGAGAAAAATAAAAACTAAAGATATTTAGAAAGAATATCAGAAGTTTACATCTGATAATTCAATAAACTCCTTTCTACACAGAGATATTAAAAATTGGCAGGATGATTTTTTTTCTCCAAGCACTAAAGTTGTAGCACTACTTACCACAAAATAAACTTTAGGTCAAGAATTAAAAAGGCCAGAAGGTTACTAGTGTTTATATGGAAATCAGAAGCTCCGTAAGAGATAATAGTGGTAAGAAGCTATAAACATTTTTGTGAAAATACTATCTAAATTGGTGATTGAGAGATTAAACCTATCCATTATACACCAGAATGAGACTTAATGTTGAAGGCAGAATACTTGACCTCCGCCTACCTACGGTTCTTCCATCTGTATTAGACGCTAGAGAAAACAGAACCACATACCTACTTCTGCACGTTTAGTCAAATATAACTGGATTACTAAGAAATTACTATGGTCATAATCACATCAAAGCCTTGAAACGGCAAATATGTGAAAAAGGTCACCTGAAAATTTGTTTTTCTCTTGTTACATGTCCTGCAAACACTGCAGACAGCAAATTTAAACTTCTCCAAACAAGATTATAAAAAACAGATGAAAACATTTTCAGCCACAGTACAGACAACAGGGATTATTTTTTGTACAACCAGACATAAGAGCATGTCCTTTAAGCATTTATCAATAGTGACCATTCTTGGCTTTCTTATGAAGTCAGAATTTTCCTAGGCCATAGAACCTGAGACACAATTCTAGTGAATGTTAGCTCTAAAATAGCATTGCTTGAAAATAACCTTCAGAGTAATCATTCTCCATTATATGTCCAAAAAAAAAAAAAAATCAAACAATAACTACTATATGATTAGGTTTTTAATGAAACTCCTTTTGAATACCTAAAAAGCTTTTCCACCAAAGGTAAGCTCTCCACTCCCAACGGTTGCCGATAGCCCAGCTGATCTAAGCGTTTCCTGAGATTAATGAACCTTCGCTCTGCAGTGGTAGTCATTGCAAACACACCTCCAAAGCAGCTTTTGTCACAGTCAAGAAAAAGAGGTCACCTGCAAAAGATAGTCTGTTATAGCATTTGTTCTTTAAAGGAGGAGTAATATAGAAAAAAAATGTAATGGACCTCCCCTTTTTTTTTTGTTTTTAAAATTGGAAATACGGCACATAAGCATGTCCTTAAAATTTAAGTAAACCAATAGAGCAACTAAAAAGTCTTAAACACATCACATGTTTCTTTAAAAAGAAATCTTTTCCTTAGCAATTAGGGTGCTTTTCCTAACATCTTAGAGCATGAATATAAATGTTTCTTTCCAGTATGTAAGAACTGAACTCTGAAAAGATCTTTCTGTGGGAAGACTAAGAAGTAGATTCCAATTTTTTTGAATCATGGTCATCATGGTATCTTCCAGACTGCAAATCGTCGTGTTACTGTCAAAATCCCCATATACTTCTTTCATATATAATTATTACTTACAAAGTTTACAAGGCAGTACTTAACATAACTTACAATAACCATTTGCAAAATTGCATAAAATGTGTGAAAAATTAAAGACAGATTAACTCTGAACATATTTTTTCTATGAGGGAAAACAGGAAAGAAAAAAACCCACCAGTGTACTACAGTCATACCTGCATCATTTTCTAGAAAATACAGGTCAAGGATCAGAGGGTTTCTTTTCTTTTGACTGATTAGTTATCTTTTTATTACTAAGCTGATCTAAAAGGGGCTGGATCAGCACTACTGAACCCAGATGAGAATTTTGGTTTTGCCATGCATGTTTGAGGGAGGAAGAATTTTTAGATTGTTATGTCCTTCTATGACGTTTCTTAATAGGTGAAAACATCTCCTTGCTAGAAATATTTTGGAAAAACTGTTATTTTTGTAAAATGTTTGCCCTCCCATTTCTGCAAAAGTTTCAGCATTAAACTACTGGCTACAAAGACATCAGCAGCCAAACTACCGATCCAAGAAAGCACTGTCTGCATCACACATAAAGGGGGGAGAATATAGATTTAATTTAAAGCTTGCTGTTTCACAGTCCCACAGATTTTCAAAAGATAATTAATATATACAGGTATTTGAAAATAAAATTATTTATGAATAATAAAATGAGAAAACAAGGAAGTTTCTCTCATATTTGAGGCTAGAAAATAAGACTGCATCTCACTGTGTCAAAACACTACAAATAAGTCTAGCCATGGGACTGCAGTTGCCAGGTCTCCATCGATGAGAGAAAACCACTGGTCTTATGTACACAGCATCTGTTCCAGGTACTGCCAAAACCTCTGTTTGAAGAGGTTTGGGATGTTGAGATATTAACTTGGCAATGGCATGCAGAACAATCCATTACATACTGCATTGGGATGGTTGAAGGAGGAGGTGGCACACCTCCTTCCACTAAATGGTAACTGTCAAAGAGTAAGTGGAAATCAATGTACTAATGGGTACTAAATACTCTTAGCTCTCCTTTGGCAGCCAAAAATTAAAGCTACAAGGGATGAGACCTTGGTATTAGAGCTTTGATACTGAGTATTCAGTGTTGAATTCAGGAAAACAGTGACTGTGTTACTGTGTCTAGATTCAGTATCAGGAATACATCTTATATTGCTACAAAAGCAAGCTGGTAACTCTTGAGCCCACCATCTCCTTAGGAAGAACCATATCCATTAAAAAGACTAAGTTAACTTAAAATCGTTCATCAGACTTGACTTAATAGCCTGTGTTTCAGAAGGACATTTTTATACTAAACATACTGAGAAAGTTTTACAGAAGAAACATCAAGAACAAAACTGTGCCACAGCTTGTAAGGGAATAGTTTTTCCACAGTAATTGTGGAGTAAATAAGTAGACAGACATTAGTACTTCAGTAGCCGTGGCTACAAAATTAGATGCAGGATCTGGCTAAATTATTGCAATGGATATTTAAATGAAGTGTAGTTACATAAACATACTCTAATATTGAGAGGTACCAACAGCTTTCTGGTTGAATTACCATCCTTTCTCAAGTCTGGGAATTTTTAAATCAAGACATTATTGCCACCTGCGGTGCTTTGACCCTGGCTGGAGGTCAGATGTCCACCAAAGCTGCTCTATCACTCCCCTTTTCTGCTGGACGGGGGAGAAAATGTATATTGAGATGCTTAGGAGTCAAGATAAGGACAGGGAGAGATCACTCTGCAATTAGTGTCATAGGCAAAACAGCCTCAACACAGAATAAAGGAAAGAAAACTAATTTATTACACTGCACACACCCCCAGTGACACAAGAGTCAGGTAATAAGTGCGACCAGATCTTAAAGCACCTTCCCCCAACCCTCTCTTCTTAGCAGACTTCACTTTAGTCAGGATTCCACCCCCTTCTTCCCCCTGCATTGTGGCACGGAGAGGGGCAGGAAATGGGGGTTTTGGACAGTTCCTCACAAGTTGGTTTCTTTCTTGGCCAGGGGTGGGGGGCATTCCTCACCCTCTTCCCCTGCTGCATTGTGGGGTCCCACCCACGGGAGACAGTCCTCCATGAACTTCTCCAACATGAGTCCTTTCCCACGGGGCTTCAGCGCTTCACCAGCTGCCCCAGCATGGGTCACTGGTATGGGGTGCAGTCACAAATCATAGAATGTGTCCCAGTCTCTCAAGCCCAGACTGCTCCAGCCGGGTCCTCCACAGGGTCACAAGCCTCCCGCTCCCAGCAAACCTGCTCCATTGTGGATCTCTCGCTCATCTCTGTCCCTCTCCACAGGCTGCAAGTGCTGGCAGGGGCTTGCTCCAACCCAGGTCACAGCAGGTCCAACCTAAGTCTCCACCTGCTCCAGCGTGGGGCCTCTCCATGGGCTACAGGTGGGGTCTCAGCCTTCTCCATGGGCTGCAGGGGGACACCCGCTCCACCATGGGTTTCTCCATGGGCTGCACGGGCATCTTTCTCTCCAGCACCTGAGGTGCCTCCTTCCCCACCGTCCCCGACCTTGGTGTCTGCACAGTTCCTTACATCTTCTCACTCCCTTCTCTGGTGGCAAAAAGCAGCTGCTTGTGGTTTTTTCTCCTAAATGTAATTCCCGGAGGCACTGTGACCTGGTGGGCTTGGCCTTGGTCAGCGGTAGGTCCATCCTTGAGCCGGCTCGGTTTGCTCTGTGGGGCCTGCAGAGAGCTTCTGGCTGCTTCTTGCAGCCCCCCTCCTCCACCAGAACCCAGCCACGCAAAACTACACCACCACCAGAATCAAACAAGAAAGGGTACTATTTTATGTATCCTAGACCCACATTTGATCCAAAATTTGTCCAGAAAACAAGTAGCTAGAGTATAAATCCAAAAGATGTCCAGGAATGAAAGCAAGAAGAATTAGGGATCATTATTTCAGAGCTTAACACAGATACTTAAGCCTTCAAAAACAATAATCATTGTATACTCTGTTAGAAAGAACTTATGTGCCAGACCTCTATAATTAATTATTTTATTATTAAATTATTTTATTATAATAATTAAATTAATTCCAGACCTCTATCATTACAGACACCCACAGCACAAATCCAATATCCTAAACTTAAAGTCTATCACTAGCCTTATCATAACATCAAAAAGCATCTAGAAATTTTTCCATTGGCAAAGGTTGGATTTCTGGAAGTATAAAATGAATATTTGAACTGCTGTGCTCATTTAGTTGAATCCAACGTCAGTCTGACCCAATAGCCCATGCCTCTGAGAGCTGCCCCAGCAAGAGCATAAAGACATAAAAACCCATGAGACATACCTTCTATAAGCCTACACTGCAGGGACTGTGGCAATGAATTTTAACTCTACATCTGGAAAAATATATCACAAATTCATGGGAGTGTAGGTGTGTCATCACCCCCTTCCCCCTTTTTATTGTAAGACATACTAATAATTCCTTATTCAAGCTTCCATTTACGATGGCATCTTTAGCAAATCTATTTTCCAAAAATTTCTAGTAGCTTGTACAGCTCATCAATTTTCCATCCTTTTTCTGAATTTGAGACCACTCTCAGCAGCCATACAACAGTCATAAAGATTATTTGCTGTAGCTGTCACTATTCATGACTCCCAGATTATTATTTCCTTTCTGATTGCTCTAAAGCATCAATTGGATGCATTCACAGTGATGGTAACATCTCTTCCGAGCAGTAACCACTATGTTAGAGCCCATGATGTGTATTATTTTACCAAAATTGTTCCTTAACTCCCACTTTATTACTTATTCCAGAGAGTATCTGCAGCAACCCTTGGACTGCTCTTAATACCTCCAAATAAAGAGCGAATTTTGTCCCATGCTGTTTAACCCATTCTTTCAGATCACCGATCAGCATCAAAGAGCAGAAAATCTCCTGCACATTCACCATAATGTGTATTTGCTAATCTTTCTTTTAATCACTTAGTAAGTTATTAAAAAACTTTTTCTCCATTTCAGAAAGAGACCTGCTTTCCTTAAAAGCTTTTCATAAAAACTTTCTCCAAAGCTTTTTAGAAATCCAAGTTTTCTATATCATTCTTACTCAGTTAACTGAATCCAAAATATCCTTTTCTTTGAAGAAACTTAATAGCCTTGTGAATCACGACTGAGTCATGATGATGGGAATGTTGAACTCACTAAATTTGTCTGTAAATTTGCAGAGGACTGAAAAGCAATCTGAAGAACTTTGATATTTCTCACGAGATAGGCTGCATTAGCTGCATAAATAGTTTGCATCATTCATTATCTAAATATTTAATGTAATTTAGTACCACTAGGAAGAAAATTAAACTTCCAAATTAGATAAAGACAGAAAATAAGATAAACAAAAAGGGAAAATTAAATGATATTTTAAATCAGACGTTTCCAGACAAGGATTCGTCAAGGTGTCTAAATGAATACATCTTTCAGTTTATCACAGAAGAGATATTCAGAGCCAAGAGCCTAATTTTTTTGCTTCTCTTTTGCACATGAAGACCGGTAAAAACAACAATTTTCATGTGTTTCACTTTGTGACGTACCAGGATGGTTGTGAGCAGTTATTTGAAGACTTAGACTTATATGAAATAGACATATTTAGCATCTATGAACTGTTCCCTATTGCTCTAAGACACCAATGACTGAAATTGAGCATTGATGTGAAAGATGGGCAATAATGGAACTTCTCATCCAGTTCCTTTAGGCTACAAGTATATAATCAATTTTCATAAAACTGTGAAAAAAACAATGTTAATAGGTATTAGACTAACCACAACAGGTGGAATATAAAACTGAAAAGGTTTAGCACACTGAAGCCCTCCATCCTTTCAGTCTGAAAACAACACAGCAAAAATTTATGGCGAGTATAGGTGAAAAACGGTTCCAGATGCAATACTGGTGTTCTAGATAGGAAAATGCAGTAATAAAGAGGCAAAGAGAGCTCTTGGCCATGGAAGACAAAATATGGTCATTGAGTCATGTGGTTGAAAGACACGTAGCTGACAACAGAACACAAAGAAATTAGCAAGGACAAATTTATATGCTACGAAATAAATTTCTTTATTGAGTCTATAACATTAACAGCGAAGACAATTATGAACTGGAGTTGCCAGTCTCAGTTCTGAGAAACACCAAAGCACATTTTTCATTCATCAGAGCTGACACACTGAAGGATTTTTTTTTCTTTGCACCTGTGTGAAATATGTTTACTAAACATCTGTTCCTGTCCTGCAGTTACTGATCACAGAGCTAACTCTACCTGTAAAGAACTTGTTTCGTTTTCAGTCAGATAAAAAAGCACCTAGGGGACCAAACATTTGACCGTAGCAATGCTCTAATACAGGTCTCTATACAGTCCACGCACAATGAAGCCTGTGTTGTGAAACGCCGTTACTACAACACCGTTTGCAAGACACACTGAATGAGCCCCGCACTTGTTTTGGCAAAGTCCGTTTCCAAGTTGATGTGTTGGGAGTTTGCTTCTGACTAGATACCCACACACCGTGTTTCCTACGAATCACAGGATCGTAGGAATTGGAAGGGACCTCCAGAGATCATCGAGTCCAACCCCCCTGCCAAAGCAGGTTCCCTAGGACAGCTCGCACAGGTAGCCATCTGGACGCCTATCTGTACAATGAAGCATCACCAAAGTCTTGTTCTAGAAAAACAGGGTGCTTCTTTTAAGAGTGACGAAAGCCTCTAGGTTTGCATTACGGTACAAGAAAGCCCCATCGATCGCGACCCTGCTCCTCCCCTACCTACACATGCGGGATGCACTACAGACCTTTCAGCAAGCCCCATCTTCACCTACAGCAGTCGGTCAGTTCTTTCTTAGCAGGTTCGGTTTTACTTTGCTCCCCCCTCCCTCCAGATCGCTCTTACCGTTAAAACAAGTTCTTGCAGGGCGAAGCATTAAGGAACGGCCGAGACGGCTCAGTGAGGCTTCGGCAGAGACGCAGCTCCGGCAGGACCCCGAGCGGCGGGAGTCCCACGGGTAGGCCTGACGCAGGGGGAGGCTGCCCAGGCTCACCCGCGCTCCCAGGGGCAAAACAGAGGGAAGCGGCCCAGCGCCACGCTGGCCTCAGGGCGCTGCCGGGGCCGTGGGAGCCCCAGTCGGCCGCCGCCTCCGCGCGTCTGCGAGGAGCCCCGGTCCCGCCAGCAGCTCCCTCGCTCCTTCCTCCTACAGAACACCCCGCACCAGCGGACGTGGACACGGGCCGGGCCCTGCCCTCCCGCCGCGCCGCCGCAGTGCTCCCTGGGGCCGGCACTGCCGCCCCGCAGATGCCCCACGGCCACCTAGGCCGCGCCGGCCGTTTGAAAATGGCGCGCGGAGCGGCCGCCGCTTCCGCCCCGTCACCTCAGCAACGGGGCACGCGCCTGCACCCGCGGCCGGCCGAGCCGCCCGCCCCGCCCCTTCCCGCGCGACCGGCAGCCCTCGCGCTGAGGGGCGGGGGCGTGACGTCATCACGAGGGGCTTGCGTCAGCGCAAGAAGGCAGCGCGCGGGGCGGGTGACGGCTGAGCCCGGCTCCTCCTGTCAGCCTCGGGCGTTTCGCATCGGAGCGGCTCCTGCTGACGGCTGTTACCGCCCTCTGACATCCCGCCCCCGAGCGCCGGCCTTGCCTCTTGCGGGGGTGTGGTGGCCGCAGCGCGGGGGCTGCAGTGTCTGTGGAAGGGACAGGCCCTCCCCTCGCAGAGAGCAGGTCTGCGGAATGGCTGCGAAGCGTAACCCGCGCCTCCCCGTCCTGGGGCTTTGACTGCCTTCTGTTGCATGATACGCAACTAGGAGCCAAGAGATGATGAGGATTTAATGAGCCTCGGGACCGAAGCGTTAACCCACAGCCTCAAGAGTGCCGATCTGGTTTCACCTCCCCCTTCCCAAGCCTGGAACATTCACATCCCTGTTGTTTATTCTTACATCCACATCTGGAAACCCAAAAATCGTACCTCTGCCTGCGATCTTACCTTTACTGTGCCCAGCTCCATGCAATGACTTAGAAACTTCCTCAAGTTGGAGAGCAAAACCGGCTTGTGAAGCCAGAGGCAGCTACACCCCCAGGGGGAGGCAGGGGTTAGAGGAGGGGGAAGTATACTGATGCTACGTCATAGTAAAAGGAAGAAAGAAAAAGTGCTGAAAAATGGAGTTCAATTTCAATGCCCAGAGACAAAACAACAGAAAGGACTCTGCCTTTTCACCTTTTTGAAATAACACTCAGTAGAAATACAAAACAGGATGAGCACAGTTTAATTAAGATTTACAGCCAAAGTCACATGATGTCTCAGAACATGAATTCAGCATTCCCACTGCATACACTTCCACATCCATACTCGAGAACAGGAAGAGATCTGATCATCTTTAATGCTTACGTAATTTCCAAGATGCAAACAAAGTATTAGTGAAAACTGTAGTATCCGTTTTGCGTGCTCTGAAGGTAGTGCTTACTGCTTGTATCAAGACAAGGGATTATAAATAGAAGTATCTGAACATTAGAGGAAGGGAAAGAACTACATCCAAAGTGTTTCACAGAATTAATGCTTTCAAACAGTACTTCAACCCAGCAGCAGAGCAACAAATTCCCGAAGGTTTCTTTTGCCCTGAAAGACATTTGAAGCAGGAGTGTAACTTGACAGACATGGCAGTTAACTACAGACACATGGAAATCCACCTTTTAAAAACAAAATAGCATTTATAGTGTTCAATAGTATTATCACAGGCACAGATTTTGCCGACTTCTCTTTTCCCTTCTGGGATTTAATGGGACTGTGCAATACTGGAGCAGTAGTCTAAAATATCCTGTATAGTGAATTCCATAGTGATTCCTGATCCAGGATAGCAGCGAGCTATGAGCCCTTCAAAGTGCTTGTATTGTCGAATAAACTCATCTTGCATGGAATGCCACACAACCTGCCAAAGAAAGCAAACTTTAGGAAACATTAACTGGCACAACACACTGTATGACCTGCAAAACATTGGCTCATTAGTTGATTCTCAGTTCAGGTGCCATTTTAAAACTAAAGCTTGCTAACCACAGAGTTTGGTAAACTTCAGTTGCTGCATTAAAAAAAACCTTCGTGTTTCTTTTTACTCATTAAGCCTTTAATGGCTTACATGACTCCTACCAAATCTATGCTGCAAAGTAGAAAATAGTAAAGAATATGAAGAAGTTGCCTTAAAAGAAGTATTGCTTTTGTCTTTAAGAAAACACCCTAATGCAAAACCAGTGCTACTAATTGACATTTCAGGCTTCAAAAAGCTATTAATGTATGCTTAACTTTTATATCTACTTACTTACTCCAGTAAAAAGATTAGAGTCTAAGAAAGCCTTCAAAAAGGAAAAACCTTCTGCTGTAGTGTACCAGGTACATTTCCTATCAGGTTAACACCTCATTGAAGTCTAGTTCTCTCTATTTCCCGTGTGTTTTGGAGATCACCCATTAGTGGTCAGCTCAGGAATCACAGGGTTTATAAAGAAAGCTCCTTTACCTCTAGCACCACAGTTCAAATCAACAACAAAACAAATAGAATCACAGCAGGACTATAAAAAAATCTCCACTCAAAATTCACGTTTTCCAATTTAAACTAAAGGTCAACACTTCTCACAGAATACACATGCAAAAACAGTAATGCAAGCCTTTGTTTAAGCATCAGAAGCTTTTTAAACCACAATTTAGTTTACCTGAAGTAAGTTTTCTTCTTCACAGAGATGCTTATCTACCTTCTTGTAGAGATTATCCAATCCTTTCTTCACTTCCTTACCAGGATATTCCTTTATAACTTTACGAAGCTCCTGTTTATTAAAAGCCAGCTGATAGCTTACTTCCTCTTCTCTTATACCTTGTGCCACACGAGCTTCAACACCTTCAAAGAAATGCTAACAAGAAATAACAGCATTAATGGCTATGTGAACTAATTAATTTGACAAGCACATGTGTAATTAAGTTTTGATTCTGCTTGACAGCTGTTGTGCCTTCCTATTTTAATTGCTCATGAAGTAGTGTTCAGCATTACTCTAATCATTAAAGCACAGCCCAACAATACAGTGCTCCAAAAGCATTAGTGTAAAACAGAAATGAGGCATTTTTAGAAGCAATCAAACTCTTCTTTGCAACTTTGTAACTAATAGTGAATCTGCCTCAAAATCCTCTATTAATGAGACCATAGCCTGGGAAAATACTAGATCTTTCTCTAACCTGAGTAAGCATCTAAACAGGGATTTCTCTACTTAAACCATAATTACACAACAGCAATATTTCTTCATAACTGCCCTGCACCAATTAGCTCAATGCAGTAAAAAATGGAGGGAGTTATGCCTATGAACTTGCACGTAGAGTCACAACCTCATTTGAAATAGTGCACGGGGTCTGGCCAGGACAGAGTTAACTTTCTTCATAGCAGTCCATATGGTGCTGTGGTTTGGATCTGTGGCTACAACAGGGCTGATAACATACTGGTGTTTTTGCTGAAATATTGGTCAAACCTGACCAAAGGGTATTTTGTAGCATGTAACATCCTGCTCAGCTATACAAATAGGGTCAGAGGAGGGGGTGGGAGTGGTGTTTGCCTTCATGGTGGCTGTTGCTCAAACAGCTGGACATCAGTCTCCTTGTGGGAGGTACTGAGGGACTGACTTAGTATTTTTTCCTCTCTCTCCCTTCCCTTAATTGATCATGCTGTCTTTATCCCCACCCCCTAGTTTTCTCACTTTTGTTCTTCCTATTCTCTCCCCTGTCCTGTTTGGGGAGGCAGGGGTGAGCAAGCAGTTAAGTTGTGTGGCAGCTTAGCCAACCCACAAGAAGTGGGAAGCAGCATTAAAACATTTTAATTTTCAAAACAAGAGTATGTCTCAGACTTTTCAGAAAATGAGTGGCTGAAATCCTGCCTAAAGGAAAAGCAGCAAGCAGCAGGAAACATTCAGTGGCCACCACTAGGTCTGAAGCTAAGGCAGCAGTCTGTTTAACATTTAGCTCAACTTTGGACTTAGAGAACTTTCTTCGAACTTTTCTTATTGTTTGTTGAACAGTTCAGAAACAACAGTCATTTTCTCTGCAGAGAGGTGGGGAAAACTATCCCAAAGCTCCTGATTACATTTACCCCCTTTTCCTTCCTCAAAACTATTTTTTTAAGACACAACTGGTGCTTAGTCAGTACTATTCATTGCCATGAAAAATGTGGCTGCTTTCAAAGACCGTAACCCTCATGAGTGCTCTTGCCAGGCACGCTTGAGTCTAAAATAATGAAATAAGAGATTGTGATAGATGCAGTGATAAAGAGACCAGATAGTGCCAATTAAACACTTGAGAGACTACTCTGTGCCACTTAAATTTATATAAGCTCAGACACACTTACATTTAATTTCTCCAGAGGCTGCCCAAGTGAGTAGATTACATAAGACTGAAGATGATCTGTGTATTTCTGTTTGGCTTCTTTTTTCTCAGCCTCCAGACAAGAAATCTTCAGGCGAGAGAGCGTTGCAAAAATATGATGGAAATTCTCCATCATGACCACATCTCTGGGTGTTTTCTGGCTTTCATTTGCTACTTTCTCAACTGAAAAGGAAGTAAAATACTTAAGATACCAAAAGGACAACCACATTCAGAGAAACATAACCTGTAATACTGTCAGAAAAGGAATTCTGTCTGATAACCATTTGTATGAGTGATTGCCATAACTACCACTATATACGCCAATATCTGAGCAACTTCCTAACTAGTAACAGATACATACAGGTTCTAACACCACAAAATTTACATGCCAAAAAGAGTGACTTACAAAGATGCAACATAGTGGCTACACATGGTCATTCACATAAGTGAGAAATAACCCAGATTCTGTAGGGGCTTACAAAGGTGCTTACTTTATCACTAATGAATTTTACATGTCAGAACTATAAAAGAAGTGTCATTCCTTTCTTTTCAGTATGAAAAATCTTGAATAAGGTTGTTTGGTTTTTTTTTTTAAATGTACTTCCCAGTCTCTCAATTTTTGCTTATTGGATTTATGGTCAAAGTTACTGTCAGTTCCCAAATTTAATAATAAAAATGAATAATACTGCACACAGGTGTCTCACTTTCAGATCACCCAATCCTCAAAACAACAACAAAAAAACCCAGTAAAGAAAACAAACCAAAACAGGGCAGGCATAATACATTCCACTTATTGCTCTCTTGTTGTGCCTAAAAGCAGGCTGAAAGAGGACAGCTTCATCTAAGAATGCAATTAAGTCTCTATGCCTGTTACTGTATTAATCATTTTGCTCAGACAACTAGGATGCCCACCATGAAAGTGATGTGGGCACTGAAGTACCAATAAAGCTCACAAGTTCATTTCAGTCACAACACTGAATTGACAACTTGGAAGAGTCTGCCACTGCCAATTTTGTCTGTCCCATATAATTTTCTACCAACACTCCCCTACTTAATTCTACCTGTAGTACTACGTCTTTCTGACCTGTTTCAAACATTACTTGTAAATTAAATAACTTACTGCATTAAACATAACTGTTTGCACTAATTTTGCGCATACTTTGGGCTTTGTTTCTTCTTCAGTCTTTACTTCTGCCCCTTATTGTCTCCCATCATAATTCCTTGCTCTTTGTATAAGTTTGCTCTGTACTTGTCAAGATTTTCTTTCTTCCTTAATGTTTGACTAGCATCATTTTGACCCCCTTCGAACATACTTTTCTAAATTCTTCCTACACTAGTTGTTTTATCATTGCATAGTCTTGCCTGTCTATCGGTATTTGCACTAAAACAGCAAATTCTTACAGATAGAAAAGCTGGTACAATTAAATAAAAAACATTTTTAAAATTTACTGTCCTATCAGCTGGAAGGCTCCTGCTGATGACATACCGATTGTAGCCTACTGTACTGTGAAGTAATGTCTCTTCATGATGTCCTACTATGTTCAGAACCACTATGCTGTAATTTCCTCAAACTAGCTTTACTGGCTCTACTGTCTCCTCTTGCCCAATCTTCCCCTAAAAAAAGGAGGTATGTCTCAGTGGTTGGGAATTAATGGAGCTCAAAAATTTGCAGATCAGACAAGACAGAGAGGTCTGTCCTTCCACGTCCCCCCCATTTTAAAAGCAAAGGACAGTTTTTCCAGAGTTCATCAGATTGCACAGCCAACTACCCTCTTTTATTATTATTTTTTTAATGTATGAAATAAGAACAGTAGAATGAGGGTATCTCTGCTGGTTTTCCAGATTATAGCTGGAGAGACATTCTGCTGTGTCAGACTAGGACACAAAGGACCAAATCTGCCAAAAAATGTTCAAAATCATAGCCAGAACTCAAGTGCCTTATTTTAGACAGGACTGTGAAGATAAACAGTGTTAGGGTCAAACGCCAGTGATCCTGTCCAGATTCATCTCCTCATTTAAACTGCATTCAGGGAGAAAAGACAGGAAACCACTTCAGACTCAGTGCGTCATGTTGCTGCATCTCCCCTGTCCCGCCCGAGTCTCTTAACCACTTCCCACTGCCATAACTGAAAGCTACTTCACTGCTATGTACAAGGGGAAGTATCTACAGTTTGTTCTTAAGAAGTACATTGCCACCAAAAGATTTACACTTGTTCTCCTACCGATACGAGATAACCAACATTGCAGCACAATATCAATTCCAGATATAGATATACAGGGAGATAGATCTCTATCTCATGATATAGTCTTAACAACATAATCACCTGTTAACTGGAGCAAAACTATATACATAAAAGAGAGGAAACAATGTTAGAAACTATGACAGCCTCGGAGACATACCGCTGACAAAAACCGCTCTGATGAGTTTTATGTAGGCTTTGTCTAGATCTCCTCGTCGTTCAGCATTTTTGAAAATTGATTCAGCCAGGGCTGCAAACTCTTCAAATTCAGCAACAAATGGGAGGATCCCAACTTTGCTCTTCTTTGAGATTTTCACTTCATCCATCTGCTTCATTTGGTTACTCTTAAAAGAAAAAAGAAAAACCCAGATGTTAGCCTTTAACATACGACTCCAGCCCGTTTAACAACTAGTAAGAGAAAAACAGAGATATATTGAAAAACATGGAAATAGTTCTTCTTTCAATTAGTACATCTGCTCTGTCTTCCTCCCTCTGTAATTGCAAAAAACAGTTCAGAAATAAAATACTAGAAACTAAAAAGGAAGATGTTTATCTTTTTTGAAGGTCTGGCCACTAGAAGAGAAACAAAGGAACTCGTTTTTATTTTAAATTAAAAGCAAAAATTGAACTATGAAGAAACGTGAACTGTGTAGGAGTAGGGTTCCTGTATTACATTGAGCTTAATCAGGAAAACTAAAGCACTTACAATGCATTTATCGAAGTTCCTTTTGACGGTCACCAAAACATTTCCAAGTGTCGTGCTGAGAAAGGAAGCTGGGTCCACATTTTGTGCTGTCCATACATGATGGCTCATCTTCACTAACATATACAGGGAATTAAAGCTATCAATCTTGTCCCCCAGTGCTATAAGGTTGTTCAGCTCAGGTTCAATACAACGAAATATTTTTGTCATCATTTGTCGGATCATGTCCTTCCTATTAAAAAATGCAAAATAAAAATATTACTCTAAGAGTTTACAATGCTATTGGACATGGGTTTTGATAACATTTTTAGGATAAGCTT